>NC_140493.1:90066235-90613735 GCF_964271855.1 Acomys minous | reverse complement strand
AGCATGCAATATTGGGAAAATGACTATGAGCCTCAAGTTTCTTCATTTACAAAATGAAGATAATAATGCCATGCCCAAAGGGTTAGGAAGTTTAATAAGTGTGACTATAAAACACTCCACCAAGAGAAATGGGCTATTTCATTCATTGCTGTTGAGTAGAAAATAAATTTTATTGATGGGTAAAACTTGGTAATGTTACAAATGTTTGATTACTGGGCATAGTGGTGTATACCTTTGATTCCAGCACTTGGGAGGCAGAAGCAGGTGGATTACTGTGAATTCAAATCTAGCTCGCTCTACATAGCAAGTTCTAGGCCAGCCAAAACTACACAGTGAGACCCTGTCTCAAAAAGGGGGGGAAATGCGCAGTGAAAACCCTGGACACAAATGTTCTGGGAGCTTATTTGTAGCCCCAAAAGTAGAATTAGCCCAGATGTCTAACAACAGATGAATGGATAAATTAACAATGGCATAAAATAGCAGTAGGCATGCACACCTGTACTCCCATCCCTAAGAATTTCAAATGTTACCCTTGGCTGTACAGGAAGTTCAAGGCCAGAATGGGATATATGAGACTCTGTCTCAAAAATTGACTAGACTAGACTAGAACAGAATAGATTAAAGTAATGGTGGTCTATCTATACCATGGACTAAATAAAAGGAATAAACCATTAGTACACACAAAAATTCAGATGGATATCCAAGAATTATGCTGCATAAAAAAGCCAATCCTAAAATGTTACAGACTCTTTGGTTCCATCTTTGAAGTGGTAACATTTTAGAAGAGGGAAGGTTAATGGTACCAAGAGTTAGACATAGGTAGATGCTCTGGGCAGTGGTGGTACATGCTTTTAGTCCCAGCACTGGGGAGGCAGAGACAGGTGAATCTCAATGAGTTCGAGGCCAGCCTGGTACACAGAGTGAGTTCCAGGACAGTCAGGATATAGAGAAACCCTGTCTCAAACAAACAAACAAACAAACAAACAAACCAAAAAACATAGGTAGATGGGCTGGCAAGATGGTTCAGTGGATAAAGGCTCTTGCTGACAAACAATGTAAGCCTGATGATCTGAGTTTGATTCCTGGAAATCATATAAAGATAAAAAAAGAAAATGGACTCCATATTATACATACAATTTGAAAAAAAAACTGAGGGGATAGGTGTGATTTTAAAAAAAATCACAGGGGGCCAGGCATGGTGGCACATGGTGGCCTTTAATCCCAGAACTTGGGAGGCAGAGGCAGGCAGATCACTGTGAATTTGAGGCCAGCCTGGTTTACAAAGTGAGTCCAAGGTTACACAGAGAAACCCTGCCCTGAAAAGCCAAAATAAATAAAATAAATCACAGGAGCTGGGTGCAGTAGCACATGCCTTTAATCCCAGCACTCAGGAGGCAGAGCAGGCGGATCTCTGAGTTTGAGGTCAGCCTGATTTACAAAGAGAGTTCCAGGACAGCCAGGGCTATTACACAGAAAACCTGTCTCAAAAAATCAAAAGAAAATAAAATAATCACAGGGCATCATGTGGTGCTAGAAGTACAGAGCATCCATTCCTTCATCCTTCCCTTCCTTTCTGTGGGTACCGGAGACAGGACCCGGAGCCTGTGCATGCTAGGCAAGCGCCTCTACCACCAAGCTACACTCCAGCTTCTCTGCTCAGCAGTTTCCCTGTAGAGGTGGGTAAACAAATGTAACAGGAAATAAAATTGTAGAGCACTTATTCACCCAAATGTACATGGTTAGTAAAACTACAGTTATCTTGGGACTAGTGAGATATCTCAGCAAGTCAAGTCTCTTTGTCACCAAGTCTGACAACTTGAGTTCCATTACCAGGACCCACATGGTAGAAAGAAAAAAATCTATTTCCATAGGCATGCTGCATACCCCACCCCAATACACACACACACACACACACACACACACACACACACACACACATACACACACTGCAACTGAAAATGACAGAAATCTTTACAAAATTAATAGACTGCATCAAGATCAATATTCTAGATTTTTTTTATTAGTTTTACAAAGTAATACAGTTCAGGGGCCTCTTGGGTTTTTGTATGTATATATGTACATATGTGGGTACATGTGTAATCACACATGTAGGTAAATCCTAGAGGTTGATGAGTCTTATCACTCTTCACCTAATTTTTTGACACAGTATTTCTCACTGAACCAAAGAATCACCAATTGGTCAGCATGGCTGCTCAGCAGCTCCGAGGACACATCTGTTTCTACCCTAGCCCTAGTGCTGGGATTACAAGTGTGTTTGTGGGGATGTGGACTCAGGCCTTTGTGTTTATGTGGCAGGCACATTTACTGAATGAGCCATTTCCCCAGCCTTTGTTTTTCTGAGACAGGGTCCACTATGTAGCTATGACTAGCTGTGATTAAAAACATGTAGCACCACACCCAGCCTGCTCTGTTTTTTGTAATGGCAGGGTTTCACTTTACCCACTGCTGATCTGGAACTCATTCTGTAGGGCAAACTGGTCTCAAATTTAGGCAATTCTCTTATTTCATCCTCTTGTGTGTTGGGATTCAGCCATGAACCACTACACCCAGATCTTGGTATTATTTATTCAGTTTATTATTTAGCGAAATATTATTTAGTGAATATTATTCAGTGAAATAATCAGAAAATGTTTTCACCCTAAAAAAATCTATTAAAAAATCTATAAAAACAAGATATGGTAAAACACACCTCTAACTTCAGCACTTGGGAGGTAAAAAGACAAGAGGATCGCGAGTTCAATGCCATCTTTAAGCACATAACAGGTTTGAAATAGCCAGGTGCACAGCAGAGCTTATCTCAACAAAGGAACTTGGGAGGCAGAGGCAGACAGATCTCCAAGTTCAATGTGAGCCTGGTATATAGAGAAAGCTCCAGAACAGGACAGCCAGGGCTACAGAGAAATCTTGTCTTGAAAAAACAACAAATAATACCAAACCAAATAAAACCAACCAACCAACCAAAACAAAGAAAGGAAGGAAAGAATTCACAAGCTACCTACTACAATAAAGAATGTCTTCATAGTGGCTTGCTCTTGCATCGCCATTGTAGAATTCAAAATAGGAAGATTAAGGCCAGGCATGGTAGTGCATGCCTTTAATTTCAGCACTTGGGAAGCAGCGGCAGGAAGAGCTCTGTGAGCTTTAGGCCATCCAGAATAGCAAGCTCTAGAGCAAGGACTCATACAGAGAACCTGCCTCAAGACAGACACAAAAAGAGTAGGAAAAAAATCTCATTAGAAAGAAGATTAATAATGAGTATTATTCTCATTAGAGTCCATCAGTAAAATATTCATAACTATGGAGAGTAGATATTTTTATCTGTTGGCCCAGTAATTTTACTATTAAAAGTGCATAGGATGGGGGCTGACAAGATGGCTCAGTGGTTAAGAGCGTTTGTTCTTGTTGAATATCTGGGTTTGGTTCCTAGCACCCACGCTAGGAGGCTGACTCTGCTCGTAACACCAGGTCCAGGGTATCCAGTGCCCTCTTCCGACCACTGAAGGCAAGGGCACTCATGTGCACATACCTACAGGTAGACACAGATACACACACACAATTATAAAATAAAAAGGAGACTGGAGAGATTGCTTGTGGTTCAGAGAAATGGTTGCTTTTCTAGAGGACTTGGGTTGATTTCATAGAACCCACGTACTGTAATTCCAGTTCCAGGGGATCCATGCCTGCTTCTGGCCTCTGTGACTGGCATCAAGCACCCAAGTGTCCTGTAGACACACATTCAGGCAAAACACCTGTACACATAAAATAATAAAATAAATTAAAAATAAATAAATGAACAGGACTGAAGATAGCTTGGTGGTTTGCTTGCTGTTCTTCTAGACAATCTAAGTTTAGCTGCCAGCACCCACATTGGGAAGCTCCAACTACCTGTAATTCCAGCTCTAAAAGAGCCAAAATGCTCTCTTCTGACTCTAGGGCATCTCTCTCTCTCTTTCTCTCCCCCCAACACACACACACACACACACACACACACACACACACACACACACACACACACACACTTTCTCTCTCTCTCTCTCTCTCTCTCTCTCTCTCTCTCTCTCTCTCTCTCTCCGCCCCCCCTCCCTCTCTCTCACATACACACAAATAAAAATAAATATTCAAAAAACATAAACATGTATAAGGTGGGTAGGTGAGATGAATCAGTGATTTAAAGGCACCTGCCTCAAAAGCCTAGTAACCTGAGTTCAGCTCCCAGAACCCACATGGTGAAAGGAGAACTAATTCCCCCAAAATATGCATTCAGTGGCACCTGCATGCACAGATACACAGAGATAAATCATCCCAATGTTCAGGAGGCAGAGGCAGGAGAATTACAAATTCAAGGTCATCTTGACCTATAGTGAGTTTGAAACCAACCTGGGATGCTTGAGTCTCTATGTGAAAAAAGAGGAGGGAGGCACTGCAAGATGACTCAGCCGGCAAAGGTGCTTTTTGCCAAGTGCAAGGACCTTAGTTCAGTCCCTGAAATCTACATGGTGGGGGAAGGGAGCCGAGTCCCACCAGTTGTCCTCTTAGCTCCACATGTACCCAAGTGTGCACATGTCCCCACCCTCTAAAAAAGTTCAAGGTCACCTTCAGCTCAATGAGACCCTGTCTCAAAAAAAAAAAAAAAAAAAAAAAAAAAAAAAAAAAAGAAAAGAAAAGAAAAGAAAAAAAAGATGAAAATGAAAAGTTACAGAGCCGGGCGTGGTGGCGCACACCTTTAATCCCAGAACTCTGGAGGCAGAGGCAGGCGGATCGCTGTGAGTTCGAGGCCAGCCTGGTCTACAAAGTGAGTCCAGGACAGCTAAGTCTACACAGAGAGACCCTGTCTTGAAAAAGCAAAAAAGAAAAAGCCAAAACAAAAACAAAAACAAAAACTTATTTTGGTAGTAAGTACTCCTAACCACAAAGCCATTTCTTCAGTTTTTTTTTTTAATTAATTAAACCCAGGTATGGTGGTGCAAGACTTTCATCCCACTCTGGAGGCAGAAGCAGGCAGATCTCGATGAGTTTGAGGCCAGTCTGGTCTTCAGAGTAAGTTCCAGAACAGCCAGGGCTACACAGAGAGACCCTGTCTTGAAAAACTAAAACCAAACCACCGCCCCCAAAGATTCCAAAACCAAAAATCCAAAGAACAAAACAAAAACAAAAACAAAACCAGAAGTCCCAGGTTTGTTTCCGAGCACCCACATGGCAGCTCACAACCAAATAACTTGAATTCTAGGGGATCCAAAACTTTCTTCTGGCCTCTGTGGGCATCAGGCATGCAAGAAAACACTCATACACATAAAACAAATAAATCTTTAAAACAAATAGGAAATGAGCCCTGTATTTCAATGTCTAGGTAACACAATACTGTGTAGACCTAAAAATATGTACAAAATACACACAGTACAATGCCTGGTGCACAGCAGGACAATGTAGGTAAATTAAGTATATGTGACAACCTGCAATGCCTTATAAGTGTTGGGCGTGATACTTCAATGGCTGTGCTCTCAGATCTATCCTGGATGACGTTATACTTGCAAGAAGACAGTGACTTCCACGTGCTCTCCATCAGCGGCTCTTCTTTTGGCTAGAGAGGCACAATTGGGGAACTGATTTCTTAGGTTGTCTGAAAAGAGATTGTGGCTACTTCTTCTTCCAGGGAACTGCTATCTTTCCTTCACATCATAAAGAACCCATGGACAATCTCCCAAGCTTGTACACACAGATACAACATGAAAATAGTCTTCAGGGAATCGTGGAATCTTTGAAGCAATGTCAGTTTTTCTGGTTCCAAAAACAACAGAATTTGGGACTGGAGATATGGCTCAGTGGTTAGGAGCACTTCCGACTCTTGCAGAGGACCTGGGTTAAGTCCTAGCACTCACATGGCACCTTATAACCATCTATCTATAACTTCAGCTCCAGGAAATCTGATCACAGCTTCTGATCTCTGTGGGCCCCAGGGACAGACATGGTATACAGGCAGACATGTAACTGAAATATCCATACACATAAAAATAAAAACAAACAAAAACCCAACAGTATACTTCTGTATCAAATGCTCTTGAGGACCAGGCTCAAGACATAGTCTTTGATGAAATTCTCACAACCTTGAAGAATATTAGTTTATTTGTATTTATTTTTTCATTTGCCTTAAAACAATGGAATTGAGATAGATTTTAATGTAGATTTTTAAGCATTAGAATCAAAACAAAGGCACTTGGATGAAAAAGTAAGACATGCCGAAGAATGCAGGCTTCTAAAGGATTGTTGTTTTATTTGCATTTTGGACTGGGAAAGTATGGCTCACAGCAGCTTCCAAAGGGTATCAGGTAAGCAGTGGAACTGGCAGCAGAGCCCAGGACTGCCTCTGAAACTTGTCATCTAACCCCCATGAAAAGTCTCAAGTACTACACTGTGTGGAAATTGTGCTGGGGCTATGTGGAGGAGTTCTGTGGGAAACCATGTTTACCCAATGTTCCTTGGGTAAGCACAAGACTTAAACTCAGCACAGGCAGAAGGACAGTTATCTGAAGAGAAACATTTCATTCCATGAGTGACTTTTTCATATGTGTAACTAAACCCTTTCTGCTAAAATCCAATCCCTTTTCCTCTCTTCCTAAGGCCTTAGGAGATGGCAGCAGGGAAAGGGGTGTTTTCTCTCTCTAGCTCTACCAAGATCATGACTAGGCTGCTTCTCTCTCTTCAGTCACTTGCATCTACCCAAGTTATCAAACCAAGAGGAACGAAGGAGAAAATGACCAGAAAGGAGAACCCCAACCAATCAACAAGGCCAGCTGGGAATACCTGGAATCTCTTGGACGGTTTTCCCAACAGGCTCAGCAGCAGGCCTCATGTCTGACATGAGCTCTGCTGTGGTGGTCTGGCCAGTGTCTCCCGAGCTAGTACTTCCTGTCTCCACATGGCATCTACAGTTGCCTCACTCAGTCAAGAAGAAAGGGCTATGGACTCTGCCACCCTAGTCCTCTTCCACTCCAATATTATCTTGCTGGATTTGCTCAAGTCTAGACAATCCAATGAGGAACTACAGAGATGGCCAAGGAAGAAGATAATTTTGGCAGGAAGATGTCACGATCCCAAGGCTAGCACAAGAGGAGCTCTTCTGGGATCTCAAGGCCAAATCAAAAGCTCTTCTTTTCTCCTCATAGGACAACTGGGTCTATGGCCATACACTGACCTCATATGATCTCAGAAACTAAATAGGGTCAGGCCTAGTTAGTACTTGGATTGTAGAACAACTGAGGCCTGAGGTTGGACACAGAGTAGAACATGTCTCACTCCTCCTTCTATTCTCCATATATTACTGCACTCTGGGCGCAAAGCATGGCCACCCCTCACCTTAGCTTCCTGTGACCCATCTACTCTACGGACAGGATAGAGTTAATGGCATGATATGGGTAAGCTATAAATTTCCCATCAGTGTGGAGAGAACAGGATTGTTGGCAGGGAGGGGGCTGGGCTGGGGGGGATCTGGGAAAAAGCCAGGAGGTTGTCTCTAGGTAACAATAAACACTGCAAGCAAGGAGCAGCTGTTACACTTACTCTCTCTGCATCACAATGCTGAAATAACACTAATAAACCAGTGCGCCCAATGCACAGGCATACATACTCTTAGGGCCAAAGCCTAGTTGCATCTTTAGGGCTACCCTCCGCTCCAGAGCAGGGTCCTTGCTGCCACAGACATAGCAGTCCGGTCCTGGGTTTGCTTACAGGGAAGGATGAAGTTGATAACGGTAAGTGCTTCCCAATCCAAAGGCATCCGTTTGTGGAGACAGGTTGGGTAGCAGAGGCTAGGAATACAATTCAGATTTTCGATGTTCGGTGGTAGAAACAATTCAAATACAGGTAACTCTCAGCTGGGATAAAAGGAAGAGAGAGGGAAGGAGGGAGAGACAGAGAATGAGACAGGGTGGTGGTGTAGTGAGAGATAATTACCATATCTGGCCAGATTGGAGGTAATCAGGTGGCCAAGAATTGAGCTGGCCAGTAGAGGTGAAAGAAAAGCAGAGAAAGGAAGGACTCTGAGAAGGAAGAGGATCAAGAATGGGCAATATGGTATCTCTTCCTGGGGCTAAGGTCCCAATACCTGCCTATAACCTCACTGTATATCTAGGCTCCCCTCATATCCAAGGGCAGATGATGTGTTGGTTTAGTTCAGGACTAAGCTTTCAGACAGGGTCCCAGAGGTCCTTATACTACCAGGAAGGAGGAAGAGGAAAACTGATCCTATCTTCCTGAATGAAGAACAGTTAATCTGTCTTTCTCCGACTAAAGCCATCTTTGGATCACCAGGAATGAATAGGAAGACGACCCTCACTCTGGCTAGAAAGCAAAGCTTCCAGCAACAAAAGAAAGAGAAAGCGACAAATAAGAACTCATGATCTATCACCAAACACCCACACAACTCTCTCTCTTTGAGGAGACCACCACTCTGGGTATTTATTATCATGCGCCTGAATACTAGTATCCAAAGTCACTATCATTTCTCTTTGCCAGTTCCAGTCGCCGACTGAGAAAGGAAGGAGGGAGATACATATTGCTCACCTGACCTCTGAGAGAGAACACCGCCACTTATGAACATCTGTGGCTGCAGCCATTTCCCACTTTGTACCAATACCCTGTTCAACAGTTTAGTGTCCCTAGCTGTACCTCTTTGGTCCCAGGGGCCTGATTCAGGGAGAAGGGCACTGAGCACAATCCTTCCTGGTTCTGGTCTTGTAGTAGTATTGTCTTGTTTTCGTTTTTCTTATTAAATTTGTATTGGTGGTGGAGAGGTGGCTTAGTGGTCAAGAGCACCTGCTGCTCTTGCAGAGACTCAGCTTCAATTTTCAACACCCACATGGCAGCTCACAATCATCTGTAACTCCAGTTTCAGGAGATTTGTTGCTTTCTGGTCTCCATAGTACAGTAAGCATAGACATACATCCAGGCAACACACACACACACACACACACACACACACACACTATATATATATATATATATATATATATTATATTATTCAAGAAAGACATTTCTGACACTAGACATGGCAGTACATCCTTGCACTCCCAGCACTTCAGAAGCTGAGGCAAGAGGCTTGCGCTGTGGAGGCCAGTTCGGGTTACAGAATGAGGGTCTGTCTCAACACCAAGCAACAATCCCCTTACTCCCCACCCCACCAAAAAACCCTTTTGTGTTAACTGGGTACAGAGTTTTAGGCATGTAACTCAGGGATAATAGTAATAACTGTTTACCAGAAAAACCTCTTTTGGAAGGTGCTTACGACTCCTGGGCCACCCTGCCACACATCAATGCCTAATATTCTGTGTTGTCCATGAAGATGGCAAGGCAATGTGTCAATCTTTCCTCACGAGAAGCCTCACTGGGAAAGCTCAGCCTCTCCTGCACACTTCTTTCACACCTCTCCCTTTCTTTTCATAGCTGGGATATCTCCTAATCTAGATGAGAGATTTTTCATCTACAGAGCTCAGAGTGGGCAGGACTAGGGCAAAAGAAAACTCTAACAGACTTGATCCCCCTTCCCCTCTGTTGTTTTCATGAACCACCCCCATTGCTGTGAGTCACCAGAACCTCAAGCTCTGCTGAGCAGTCTTCTTCCTCCCCCTCTTGCAGACAGGCAGATATGTACCCAGTGAGCCCCAGTGCCCACCAATTTCCCACCACAGGGCTACACCAGTCTACTTCCTTCCTAGGCATCTGAACACAGACACAGAGATGAGTGAACAAAAGAGTATGAAATCCTAGCAAGTGTTCTGTGCTGGGGGCAGAAAGCAAGCTGCCTACATAGAGACACAAGATCACCAGCCAGGCGAGCTAGCACACTTGGGCATATATCCATCAGCATGTAAAAGGATGAAGATGGTGGGGTTGCAGGAGCGGTAAGAATACTGTTTCAAAAGCAGACATCTCTTCATTGCATCTCTGGCCTGTTTTCTTCTTTTGGGGCCAGTTTTTGGGCTTTCAAGTTATTAGTATATAGTATTAGAGAATACCCAGAATGTAGAGTAAATGCTTCCCTATGCCTTCAATACACTGGAGTAGAGACGAACCAATTACCAAGAGAAAAAAAGTGCATATAGAAAGTAGCTACCTTCCCTCCTTTGCTGTGTGCTCTGTGGTCCGTAATGGAGACGGCAGCTCTGTGAACAGCAGCCTCCTATCCCCTAACAATATTCACTATGACCGTCCTGAACTATACTAGGCAGCTAGCCAGCCTCTCAGGTGTAACTATAGGTCTCAGTTCTAAAATGTCAACACTCTTATCTTCTTTTCTTCCTCATCTTCCTGACAGGAAAGCTTCCTGATACCAACAGTCCCAAGGCCCCTGGAAGCAGGAAGGGACCTAGAAGGATTTTTTTTCCAGACTGTCCTAGGGGGGATAGGAGGGCCTTTTACCCCGTCTGTGAGTAACAGACCATGACAGCCCCTGACAGTCTAAGGCAGATCAGGATAAGGCTGGAAGCTGTAAAGGCAGATCCTACTTTTCTCAAGGACCTGAAGGTAAAAACCGGTTGACAAGATAGAAGACCGTGGAAGGAGAAGAAGGTGGAGGGACGTAAGGATGAGAACTGGAGCGCGTGTCAGCTCTGGTGGTGCTGCCTTCTAACCCTGCATCCTGTCCTGCTGCCACCCAGCGCAGCCTCATGAAGCACAGGTCAAAGAATGCTCAAGATTTTGAGAAAAGAGGAGAATGCTGAGAAATGCCACCTTTGGCAACCTGGTAGGAAATCCCTCCATTACAGTCATCTGTCCTCTTCCTCCTGGCCCTAGCATATGAGCAATGAAGAAAGAAAGGGAATGGAGCTATAGGTGGCTGGCAATATGCCCACTCTCCAAGATAAGCCGTCCCTGCAAGAGCCAGAAGGGAGCCTAGGCTCTAAGACCAGGCTACTACATGAATTTGGGGACACTTTTAGCTTATTGTGCAGAACCCTGCACTGTCTCCAGTGTAGTCATGGGTCAGGAAGCATGAACTACCGTTGATATTTTGGAACACTATTTCCAATTGCTTACATTATATCATGGAAACTTGTAATAAGATTTTCATGCAAAACTTTCGCCTTGATAGGCCCAGTAGAGCATACCTGTAACCCAGCACGCCTTTAATCCCAGAATTCAGGAGGCAGAGGCAGTCCGATCTCTGTGACTTTGAGGCCAACCTGGTCTTCAAAGCGAGTCCAGAACAGCCAAGGCTGAACAGAAAAATTCTTACTTGGGACATTTGCCTCTTGGTTAAATAGCTGAGGTAGCTAGGGCATTTCCTTCCTTTAGACCTTAAAAAACATGACAAGCTTCTAAGGAGAGGGGCTGGAGGAAAAGAACTGATAGTGACCTCTGGAACAGGCTGCACAAAGGGGACATTCCCTATCACGTCACTTATAAGCTGCACCTGCTAGGCTTTCCTAAACTGCTTCCAACACTCAGGAGACAGTGACATGAAACTTCAGGCAGCTGAGTCCTGTTTATGCTTTTGATTATACTTTCTCTCCTCACATACCTACCTTTCTTGCCCCATGTTCCCAGAACTTTTCAAATCCAGAACATCAAGTATCTCCAGGGCTGGATTCAATTGGTTTCTCCGCTCTGGGTCTTGGTTTCCACATCTGTATAATGAAGGGGTGAGGCAATATGAGCTCCAAGTTCCCTTCTCTACAACGTTAAGGTTCTAAGATTCAGATCCAAAGTCACCAGATCTCATTTGCATGCCATTTTGCATGTAAGGGCACTTATTTCCCATAGAAATGGCCCCCAACACTGCCCTTTTCAAATCCCCCTTACCACAGTCCCAGGACCATGGTTCCTACCTCTTCTCCTCTCTCTTCAGGGACTTCAAAGTTCTACTTTACTTCTCTTTCATAACCTTTTTTTCTTTCTTCCTTTCTTTTTTCAAGACAGGGTTTCTCTGTGTAGCCTTGGCTGTCCTGGACTCACTTTGTAGACCAGGCTGGCCTCGAACTCACAGTGATCCATCTGCCTCTGCCTCCCCAAGTGCTGGGATTACAGGCATGCGCCACCGCACCAGGCTTCATTTTCATAATCTTATACTCTCTGAGATCAACCCATGTGGACAAAATTGCAGGAGCAAGAAAACAGCATTACCTACTCTTGTGGCTGCAAATTTAGGCTGCAGACCTGAGTCAATCAGCACAATTCCATCTCTTTTGGAGGTCCTGGCAGTTGGGGGGAAATCCTGGCACCTTTCCCCAGTGCCTCCCCTCCTCCTCCAACTCGCTATTCTCCATGCCAGAACGCAAAGTGGCCAGTGATTGATGGGCCTGGGTTCCTGGTAACCGCACCCAGTGGCCCAATCCTCCTCCCTTACCCAATCCCTCCCCTGTCCCTATTCAGAGATCAGATTGTCTCATGTTGGTCCCTGAGGTCCCATTAATTAAAAATACATCCAATTAAATGGCAGGTGAAAACGTGCTATTGGCGCTCTACACCCCCCTGCCCCAGCTTGGTCTTTCCACCCCACCCCCCTTTTAAGGCTCAGCTGTGCTTTGAGCTGAGGGGAAAAAAAAAGATGTGGGGAGAGGGAGAGAGCAGAGGAAGACATACAGTAGGAGTATGACATGGGGGGGGGGGTGTACTTGAACTTCTGCCAGGGTAGCATGTGCCAATCTGGGAGGGTGGCATCATGCCCTGGTGTCTAATTTCTAGAGGTGTGAGTAGGTTAAGTCAGCTGGGTACCCACCTCCATTTCTCTTAAAGAAACAGAGGGCAGCCAGAGGGTGTGGATAGCTGTACTGCCCTGCTTCTGAACTTGGTAAGTATGGAACAACAGTGTAAATGGTAGCGGGATCTTTGGAGTAAGATGTCCAGGGGTCTGAGTCATCTTGGTAAACCTACCTTTGCTAGTCCTCAAACTAGGAAGATAAAGTGCAACTGGCTGGGACCCAGGTGGCGAGGCATGGTGACATTCGGAGCTTGGCTATGTCCACCCATGCCTACAAGAAAGCTGAGAGAGGAAGGACAGAGCCATAATTTGGGTGGGATTAAATACACACAGACGGATTTTCACATGGAGACCATGTCCCTGAGCACCTAAGGGTCCTTCTCTCAGCAAAAGGCAACAGCAGTAGCATCATGTCACCATGGCCTGGCTGTCTAGGAGGCTGTGCACAGTGCATCTCCTTCACAATCATCGAGTGATTCCATTTTCTTCCATTCTTATGGAGTCTCAGCATTTTGCCAGGTATGGCATCCGCCTCCAATCCAAGTTCCTCCTCTGACCCCAAGTGATACAAGTCTAATGGACACTGAGCACTGTTAGAAAGGAGCTAGCAAAGGAGTGACTAAGGGTGGCACTCAGAATCAGGAAGGAGCGAGGGTGCCAACTCAGGGTTTCGGCCTGGCTGCCTTGGCAGCCTCAGCACCTCCTCACTTCACTTTAACGCTAATTGGAGATTTTAATCTGCACTGCTGCTCTGCTCGGGGTGCTGGGGGGAGCACCAGCTGTGCAGTAATTCCAGCAGCACCGACTGTTTAATCAAGCTGTCCTCCTGGGGAGGGGCCTTCAGGCATGGGGGAAGGAGGAAAAGGAGAAAGACCCTGTCATCTCCCTGAGCCTGTTCATTCTGACTGAGGGTAAACTGTGGGGTGCTCAGTCCCATAGGGCCCTAAGGCATGTAACATGACCAGCAGAGCCATGACATGGCATAGGGCAGACACGAGGCTCACAGCCAAAGCGGTCCAGTCCCCCATCATGCTGTTTCCTGACACATTCTTTGGCTAGAGCTCTCTGGAGCTCTGGGTGTGCTTTGCCCAGTAGGACACAAAGATCTATTAGACTTGAATTCTGTAGGTTTTGTCGGGGGGGGGGGGGGGGGGTGTTGGAGGGGAGATGAGGTAACCTACTTTCTCAGTCTCCAGTTTCTCAATACTTTCTCATCAACAAAGACACTTTTCTTTGAATGCATAGAGGAAATGTTTTCCCTTCTGAAATCCACCTAGCCCCACCCTCCTGGACTGGAACACAACATTTTGGAGGCTAGGGGATAGTGGGCTGGACAGCTGGAACCAGGCATACCTTGAAGAGAGAGCACGTGCGGCTTCCAAGTTCAGCTGGGCGCCCTTTCAATCAGCAGGCCTGGAGGCCAAGTGCTTAGGCCTTAGGCCATTTTAAAGGAATAACAAGTGGTATCAGTAATTTTTCTGGCTTCTGGGCCAGGTTTTCTGGCTCTCTGGGTATGTTTCTGAGCCTATCCCTGGAAAGAGTGCCCTGTCTAACCATTCCTAAGGGGCTTGGGTTTTAATTGGCCAGCAGTGCCCTCATGTGGTAGAAATCAGGACTGCAGTTGCTCCACTGGCCAGGTAGCCTTGGCTGACAAGTAGCAGTTGTAAATGTTGGAGCTCTCTATGCCATCAAGGAACTTCATGCATATGTACTACCTGACCACTTCCTGGGACATTTCCTGCTTCCTAACATCTGATTTATCTTTCTTACTGACTCTGTCACACACGCTCCCAGAGAAGTAGCACCTGGCTCAGACAGTCATGCATCTAGGCCTTCTGCTGTCTGTGCTGCATAAGTGAGAGAGGCAACGCCAAGACAGGGGCCAGAGAGCTGAAAGGATAAAGTGCTGTCACTGCTAGCATCCAGGAGGCAGGAAGATGCTCTAACCCCCTGACAACTCTCCATAGTCTTCAGGATAAAGCTGACACGGTACTTAAGAGAATAACATCTAGTGGTTGATTCCACCCTAAAGCCATACCTTTTCCCCTCCCTGGGGTATGTGGGAGTTAGGGGCAGAGGTAAGACGCTGGTCCCAATGAACAGACACTAAGCTGGGTGGTGGCGCAGGCAGAGGCAGGCAGATCTCTAGGAGTTCAAGGCCAGCGCGATCTACAGAGCAAGTTCCAGGATAGCCAGGGCTACACAGAAACCGTGTGTGTGTGTGTGTGTGTGTGTGTGTGTGTGTGTATGTGTGTGTGTAGAACAGACACTAGATAAACAATCTCAAAAGATCCAGTATTTTCCTATTTAGGTCTTGAGATTTTCAGCTTTCAAGAGAGGCTATTTGTCACTGGGTCACTCTTTACCAGTACCAAGCCTATCTGTTTACTGGTCCCTTCTTATATCTGCTAAATGAGAGAAATGGTTCTGAACTACAGAAAAGGACACCTGATGGACATTAGAAGGGCATCTCTCAAGACTAGGACTTGGAATATTGAGACGGAGCTGAGTCACAAATGCCCTCCCTTTTTGGAGACACTCAACACCACAAATACTCCTTGAGAAGCTAGATGGAGAGCCTGTAGTCCTTCCCAGCTCACCTGAGGGCAGGGAGGGAGGGAGACAAACACAAGAGATAGACCTCATCACTTGTAAGGTGGGGGAACCAGCATACCCGCTAGCAAAAGAAGGCGGTGGAGGTGCCAGCTCTGGGTACTGAAGAGAGAGGAAGCAGGCTGCAGGCCTCTGCTTCTGGTGTCTCATGCACTGTTTGGATAGGTAGAATCTTCCATTGAATCTAGAAAGAAGGCAGTTAGAGGTCAGAGGCAATGAGAAGAGATGGTATTGTTCTATCTTAAACTTAAGAAATAGAAAACAGCTGGGCGTGGTGGCACACGCCTTTAATCCCAGCACTCGGGAGGCAGAGGCAGGCAGATCACTGTGAGTTCGAGGCCAGCCTGGTCTACAAAGTGAGTCCAGGACAGTCAAGGCAACACAGAGAGACCCTGTCTCGAAAAACCAAAAAAAAAAAAAAAAGAAATAGAAAACAAAAAAAATTAAACACAGCTTTGGGGAGGGGGTGATTTGTGTATGAAGGGGTCTGGGCAAGTGAGATATTCATTCTAAAGGTGGCTGAAAGTAACTGAATAATAATGTCAATACTCCATCGTAGAGGAAAATCCATTAACACAGGAAGTGCTTGCTACTGCTACAGAGGGGCTCACCCATTCTAGCTGGAAGACAGTTTGTTAATTAGAAGGCAGGATTCCAGAATGCAGCCTAATATAAAGCTCAGGAAACTCTGTTGGAGATTCTGGAAAAGGATAAAAAACTTTCCTGGCCATGAGTAGGGTGCTACTTCATGTACAATCAAGGCCAGTAGCTTCTGACTGGCTTTAAGTTCCTACCTGCCTTCAAGTATTGTGGATGAGACTGACAGGCTCTGGACGCAAGGTAACTGATGGATGTCCTCACGTTCTTCAGGGGCCATGCCTGCTGCTGCCATCTGTAAAGAAAAGAGGCTACATCAGACCCAAGGCAAGGGACCAAACAGCATAGGTTTGCTTTGGTCATGCATAGGAGATTACAGTGTTGACAGGCACCAGTGACAGTGTGATAACTGCTGTTTCTCCAAGTCTCTTAAACCTGAATTTCCCAAGTATCAAATGAATCTTAAGAATTCTTCCAGGGAAGAGTTGACTGTTCCAGATTTCCACCTCCAAGGAACTAGCTTCCAGACTGGTAAGTGTGAAACTATGGCTCTGACATGTAGACATATGTCAGGAAGTTCAATAGAATAGAAGCTGTGGAACACGGGAATACTATACAGGGTAATGTGTGTTAGTGTTTACACAAGGTTAAGGCAAGATTCTAATCTGGAGGAGGCATCCTAATTTTAGGCCAGATCATCAGCTTCGAACTGAGGTTCTCTTGTCCATCAAAGCTTTTTTTAAAAATTATTATTTATATATTATATTTATTTATTGTATATACAATGTTCTGCCCACATGTGTGCCTGCCCAGCAGAAGGAGGCACCAGATATCATTATAGATGGTTATGAACCACCATGTGATGGCTGGGAATTGAACTCAGGACCTTCAGAAGAGCAGTCAGTGCTTTTAACCTCTGAGTCATCTCTCCAGCTCCTCCTACCCCTATCAAAGCTTCCTTAAGAGAAGTTCTGAGGCAGAAAATGGCCCTAATTATGAAGCAGAAAGGTTCTCAGGAGAGCAGACTTGTTACAATTTGGCCAAGTAGGTCTATCATACATTTCCTAGGTAAGAACAAAGTCTTTGCATAGAGATCAACTGCACATTCCTGTATTCTGTCAACTATAGTGCAATGGACTAGCTGTAAAATGAATCATAATGGGATCTGCCCCTTTGTTATGCATTTGGCAGATCCCCTAACACAGACCATAACAATCTCCAAGTTGCCTAGTGTTTCCCTCCTTCTTTCAGCATCTTTTTTTTTAATGTCCAGAGAAAGAGCAGCAGACCTAGCTCCAGGAAGAGAGGACTCACAGTACCTGTCCCATAGGCCAGCCACCTGGTGAGGTTATTTTGTGTTCTGACCACCGTGAAACACTTTCTGATGCATAGTCCAAGAACACCAAATACTGCTCCCTCCTCCCCACAGACAAGAGAAGGGCAGAAGGTCCTCCACCAATTTCCTTGAATCTGGGAGCAACCTGCTCCATGTGATGCACGCCTATGCCTCCCAGCACTCGGGAGGCAGAGGCAGGCAGATCTCTGTGAACTGGAGGCCAGCTTGGTCTACAAAGCAAGCCCAGGACAGCCAGGGCTACAAAGAGAAACCCTATCTCAAAACAACAAAGTGTTCTGTTTTGATTCTTTCCAACATAGCTTTATTGTAATGCCAAAGAGCCTAAGCTGGGATTTAGTATGAATGGCTAAAGATCCTTTAAAAACTTGGGGTAACTGTAAGGGCATTAGGGTCTTTGGCTGTGGCTACCTTCCCAACAAATCAGAGTCCTTATCTACAAAAAAATTATAAAATGTGTTATTTTTTAGAAAAATCACATTCATCTCTTTTATGTGTATGTGAGGGGTGTCCGTGCCATAGTGTGTTTGTGGAGGAATTGGTTGCAGGAGTTGGTTCTCTCCTTCCATCCTGTGTGTCCTAGGGATGGATCTCAGTTTGCTTGGCTTGGCAGCAGGCACCTTTACGAGCTATCTTACTGGTCCTGATGAGTTTAACTTCTTTAAGACAGGGTCTCACTATGTAGCTCTGCCTGTCCTCAAGATCTGCTTGTCTCCACTCGCTGATCCCTGGGGTTAAAGGCGTATGTCACCATACCTGGTCACTAAGATTATTCTTGAAGGTAGAAATATGGTTTTATACTAATAACTTTGAATCTACTTTCCTCCTCAAATTCTGTCTCTCACCCTTTAGGGTCTCAGGGTTTTTTCCTTCTTAAAGTAACTTGGAGTTATCAGGAACTGATAATCTAAAAGTTGACTCATGTAGGTTAATATTTTGCTTCTGGGAGCTAGTCCTAGAAGGCTCAATAGTCTTGTGTGACTGTGGATGAGACACTTTCCTTCTTGAAAGCCTCGCCACCTTGCTCTATCGAGAGGCTGGATTACATGACCTCTTTTCTAGCTCTGGCAATTTATGATTCTGTAAAATCGAGACCCAAATGTTCCTTCCTCCCTGTGATATTTGGGCTTGTCATCCTTCTCTATGCACTGTAGAAATTAGTACCCCTGTAGGATATGTCTTTTTAGTACATTTTAACTAAAGGGGCAAATGAATCCTAAGAGTTTTCCCTTTAAGTACCAAGCCCTTTCTCCTTAGAGGAAAAGTTAAGGGATCTAATTCTGATCTTGATAAAGCAAACAGGAGAAGACCTCTCCTCAACCTCAGCTTGCCAGACTGAACACACACTTGACTTTGCCCTGGGGGAGCCTCATAGAAGTTGTGGCTGTTAGTCCAACACAGCTATGTGTAGATGGAAAGAAAGGTCCTGTAAATACACCCACAGAAAAGACATAAACATCAAAACCCACACACTCCTGTCTTCTCCTACCTTGGGCCTGTATATGCCTGCAAGAAGCCTTAGTAAGAGGGACATAGCATACCAGACTTCCTTCTCCCCAAAGACAGAAAGGAAGAGACAGTGAGACAAGAGCTACTTGGCTTCCTATAAATTGTTCTGTCCTTCCTCACAGCTGCAATCAGAAGCTAAGGGCTCCCGCAGGCCTTGTTCTGATCTGCTGCAGGCAATGGAGGGTTTTTGAAACGGAGAGGACTTGGCTGAGGCCCCGATTCAGCTGCCATTGGGGCTGGCTAATGGGCTCTTTCGGGAAGACCCCCGCCTGCTGTACTAAAGAGTCCCCCGCCGACCCCCTCCCTAGTCCCAACCCAATTAATAAATGGGGGCTCCCACTTTATGGCTCTGGGAGCAGGAACCAGAGATACAAATGACCCCCAGGGAGGGACAGAAAAAGGCCTTCCAAGAATCAAGCCAGAGAATTGTGGCACAATTGCCACAGGCTAGTCATTTCCCATTTTCAAAGCATTAAAGGGGAAGAAACTGACAAAAACAGAACAAAACAAAACAAACCCAAACAAAAACCAGCCAACAAGCAAAAAACACCTCTATTTTCTTTTCCAAATGCAGGATGAGCTAGCATTCTTGATGTCTTTGCTACACCCAAGAGACAGACTTTCTTACTTGCTTCTCCAAACTGGAAAAGGCCTGGGCTCAGTGCATATGGACACAATGCATGCTCCAGTCCTCTGTTGGCAAGGCCTGTTCCTACCATCTGTAATACTGGACAAAGGTACATTGCACATGGCTAATAAGCACCTGCTTCTTAAAAACAAAGCAGCCACCTCTTACCTAACTTTCTCCATCAGCTCAACTGTGTCCTGGGAGCCTCATCTGGAAACCTTTCACTCTACCCCCCATTCATACTCATGCTGTCAGCAGGCCTAACTCCTGTGGACCCCCCCCCCCCCCGCCCCTTTTCTTTGGATTGGCCTAGTCTCAGTCTAGTGCGAGTCCTTATTGCCTCAAGTCTGAGCAAGAACCGTACCCTAAAGAACTGTTTCCTGGGCCCAGTAAAGTTACAAAAGGCATTAAGCCCACCCCGCTTTGCTCCCTATTGCTACTTAACAAACCAATTTCAAATCCTACTTCAGGCCACTAAGATTGGTTCTCCAATTGCATTTCCTAATACATCTGTCCTGTTCTACTCTAGTCAGCCAATTCACAGCCCTCTACAGAACACACATATGCCCTCCTCTCCCCATGTTTCCTATTTTAGGTCCTTGATGCTAGCTAGTGAGCAGCTCTTCTTATGTGGGGCACAGACCCGCAGTCTTCTCTCTCCCTAAAGTTACAAGGAAAGAGGTAGCAAGACAGGAGCTACTTGGGTTCCTAAAAATGACTTGGGGCTATGCGCTTACTTCCAAAGAGTCACTAATTAACTCAGTCTTTATTTCTTTGCTTTGGCTTCCTGCTGGGGTTACACTTACTTCATAACCTGCACATCCATGTACAGACTTATAAAATACAGATTCTTAAGTCAGTACATGCTCATAGCTCCCAAGCTCTCAAGGCAAAATTGAGGCTATTCTGGACTACAGTAAGACTTTGTCTCAAATGGAAAAGCACAACAAAAATATCAGTTCCCCACACCTCAGCCAAGACTCACCTCTCTTACTAGGCCCAGAAGCTTCCTAAAGCTAGGACCCTCTCTCAATGTTCCTGCTGGTCATGTCCTGTATTTACAATGTGACTAATGATATCCCTGCTCCTCAATGAAGGTTCTCATGGTATAACTCTTTGGATACAATATCTCATCGGGTCAACTTTTGGGCTGCCACCTGTTCCAAAGGACATGGAATCTTTCCAAAATAACAAATTTAGCCTAAGTGGTGGTGATAGACACCTTTAATCCCAGCACTTCAGAGACGGAGGCAAGTGGACTGCTGTGAGTTTGAAGGCAGCCTGGTCTACAATGAGTCCCAGGGCAGCCAGGGCTGTTACACAGAGAAACCCTGTGTTGAAAAACCAAGTAACAATAATTTAAAAATTACAAAGTCAGTTTCATGATTTCAAAGAGTTAAAAACACAAAAACCAAACAAAACAAAAACAAACAAACAAACAAACAAACAAAAAAACAAGGGGCTGGAGAGATGGCTCGGTGGTTAAGAACACTAGCTACTCTTCCAGAGAACCTGGGTTTAATTTCCAGTACCCACAAGATGGCTCACAACTGCCTGTAACTCCAGTCCCAGGGATCAGATGCCTTCTTCTGGCCATACAGTAGGCAATGAGCACCAGGAAACACACATGGTGCAGACATACATGCAGGCAAAATACTCATACACACATTAGAAATAATTACCTTCTTGACCCATAATATTTAAACAATTTAAGGACACCTTAAGGATGAAAACTAATTTTATTACTTTTTTTTTTTTTAAAGCAGGATGTCTTGGTGTAGTGGCAGATACCTTTAATCCCAGCACCTAGGAGGCAGAGGCAGGCAGATCTCCTTGTGAGATCCTGGTCTACATGGTATTTTAGGACAGCTAGAGCTACATAATGACATTCTGTCTCAAAAAAACAAAAGTAAACAGAACAAGACCTCATCTATCTCAGACTGGCCTTGAACTTGCTATGGAGCCTAGTATGTCTTTAAACTCCTGACCCTCCTGCCTATCTTCCTATTCCCTACTACAGCTAAAATTAATCCTGTATTCCCAGATAACAACCTGAATTTTCAGGATGAAAATCAATTCCAATAAAGAGTAACCTTGCTCCCTACAGACCGCTCTGATCATCATTTTAGAATAGTGAAGTTATGCTCCTTTCAAATGTCCAGTGGTCATCTCATCAGCCTAACCGCATTCTAAAATGCTGAATCTTCACTTCTTCCACAGCAGCTTTGTGGTTGAGAGGAGAAAGTAATCTACCATTCCCCTTATCTCTTAGATATGGCTCAGGATCTTTAAAGAGATTTCCCTTTCATTTCTTCCAGCATTTGGTTTCAAGGTACCCAAAAATTAAAATATTAAAGCAGTCGTGGGTAAGGGTGCACACCTTTAATCCCAGCACTTGAGATACAGAGTTCAAGGCCAACCTGGCCAACATTGTGGGTTCCAGGCCAGCTAGGACTACATAGTGAATCCTGCTTCTTAAAAAAAAAAAAAAAAAAAAAACGAAAACAGCCGCTGGGTGCAGTGGCGCACGCCTTTAATCCCAGCACTAGGGAAGCAGAGGCAGGCGGATCACTGTGAGTTCAAGGTCAGCCAGGGCTATTCCAGAGAGAAACCCTGTCTCAAGGAAAAAAATCCAAAAGAAGCGAACCAAACCAAACCATACAACCCCAAAACAAAAGCAAAAACACCCCAGCCACCTCTCCCCTAACTTTCATTATCAGCTCAACTCTGGGACAGGAGCTACTTGGAGTCCTAAAAACTACTTGGAGCTACGTGCTGTGTCCTGCCATCTTGACTTTCAAAGAGTCACTTTAATTAACTCAGCCTTTTCTATTTTTTTGTTCTGGCTTCCTGCTGGGATTATACTTACTTGTGTCAGTGTAAAGCACTTAGCACAGTGCCTAACACATAGTAGGTATCTTAATATGAGTTGCCTTTTTCTCACCTTTCTTCCAGCACCATAGATTTCTATGCATTTCTGGGTCTGTTTTCACTTGTCAAAGATGGCAGTGAAATGATCAGGCTATGTTCTTTCGTAGCTCATTCACTCTGAGTCTATTAATTCATATATTCTGCTCTTCTATACACTGCTCATCTAAACCAAGAACAGTTTGAAGGCTGACCTAAAATATACAAAACTATTTGCAATTTAAAAACGTGTGCCAGGTGTAGTGGCACATGCCTTCAATCCCAGCACTTGGGAGGCAGGGACAAATGAAGCTCTTTGAGTTCCAGGCTAGTCTGATCTACAGCCAGGACTACAGAGTCTCAAAATAAAAAGCTTGGAAAATACAAACTCACTCCTGAACCATACAGACGGCATCACATACTATGTAATACTTTCATTTACGGGGTGGGCATGGTGGCATGTGCCTTTAATCCCTGCACTCCAGAGGGAGATGGACTGTTGAGTTTGAGGCTAGACTGGTGTGAGTTTCAGGGCAGCCAGAGTTACATGATAAGACTGTCTCAAAAATCACAACAAAAAAAAAATATGCGCTTATTTTCTTTAGACTCCCTGGTCAATAGCTTAACAGTCTTTCAGTAGTCTAGGGGGTTCTAGGTCTACCAACTCTTTACTAACAGAACTGCCTCAATGGTCACTCTAAAATAGTGGAGCTCTAAACAAACATCCCTTAACTTTTACTAGGCCAGCCACAGTTTCCCCTTCTCACAAACCACTGCCAGATAGCTGTCGTCCTCCCTGCCCTATCTCAACCATCTCTTTATACTGTTCTTTGAACTTTGGACAAAATCTATAGGACTTTGAGTCCTAAAAGAAGTTGCAAATATTGGTCTGAAGCAAAAGCTACAAGTTCCTGAATTAAATTTAGGGCCATTAGGTTCCTAAGTATCTGTTAAGTCTTTGAATTTAGCTTGTTCATCGATAACCAAACTTGCATTAGCCTGGTGCAGTGTTGTGTAACGGTGATCCCTCATCAGGTGACCTCGAAGTTCTGAAATAGCCCCTTCTGTAGAGAAAAGAGCCTCCATGATGCAGGCTTTGTTCATTAGCACTGACTGCTACACTGTATCCTCTAAAAACACTACTTCAGCCAGTCAGCGATGGCCCAGACCTTTAACCCCAGCACTTGGGAGATGGAAACAGGTGGATTTCTGAGTTTGAGGCCAGCCTGGTCTACAAAATGAATTTCAGGACAGCCAAGGCTACAACCCTGTCTCCAAAAAACCAAAACAAAAAACCCAAAATTAAACAAAAGCCCACCAAAACCCCTAACTTCAGGCTCTCTCCAGGATAGTTTAGTTTGAATGCATTGCTTTCCTTTATTCTTGGGGACAGTTTAGTTTGGATGCATCATATTCCTTTACTCTTGCGGGACAGTTTAGCTAGACTACATTGTATTCCTTTACAACTATCAACTAGAATTTACAGCCACCTTAGATCAAGACACCAAAAAATTGACTTATGAGGGCTGGAGAGATGGCTCACAGGTAAAGAGCACATGTTACTCTTCCACAAGACTTGAGTTCAGTTCCCAGTACACATATCCTGTAGTCCACAATTACTTAGTAATTCCAGCTCCAGGGGATCAGATACCCACCTATTTCTGGCATTCTTGGGCACCTGCACACAATATGGTGTGTATGCACACAGAAAACTAATAAATATTTTTTAATCCATTTATTTCCAGGTCCTAAGAACATATCTAAAAGAACTTTATGCCTATACCCTTACTTCAAAGAAGTAAGCTGGATTGAGGACTGAGTAATCGGAAACCTTCACCAACAATTGTCTAAGATTATGAGAGAGCAACTCCACATCTGTTTTTCTCAGTAGTAGATCACTAATTTTTGAAATAGGAGAGCAACCTAGTGGCCAAAACAGTTTGGCACCCTAGTGATAATCAGCAGAGCATCAAAGACAGCCTGTATCTTTCTACTCCACACCATATAGCCTTTTGCTCATCAATCTTTATTCCCTATATACATAACTTAGAAATGTCACTAGCAAAAGTAACGCCCTTAAGACAAGGAGAAGGTAGAGGTGAAGGTTAAAAGAGTGGAAGCAGGAATATATAACTCAGACATTCCTTTCATACCTTAGCAATAACAAAGTATAGTTATTTTTGTTCTTTACCTCCCACTCCAGAAGTTAAAGATCTAGATACTCACTTTCTGAATTGCCTGTAAAATTTTTGAAAACTATCAAACAGTAGTAACTCTAAACACTCAGCAGAGTTAAGTCATCAGTAACTATGGTAGACTGAAACCATCCTAGCATGATCCTGAGTGGGACAGGAAAGAAAAAGGTGGGCGGAAGAAGCAAGAAAATGAAAGGAAAGTAGGTAGAAAGGGGAGTGACAGCCCAGTGAGGAGGGCAGGATAGATAGCACCAATGATTGCCACAGGTGTCTTTCAACCTGAGATGAAGGAACCTTCCACTTAAATATCCTGAGGTTGTAGAAAAACTTTGGAGGTGTTCCTGCATATGAGAAAACCTAGACAATAAAAAAATCAACTAGTGTCCAAGAATGCTCACTGCACTTCTCAGGCCAACTAAAAAGCCTCTCGCTTGAAATGGTATTGTTTTCACCAAGGAACTTCTCATTCTCACTCTACCTAGCCTTTTAGAGTTACTTAACTGTGAAAAGAAAACTAGCTCACTAACTTTAAAAAATTCAACGGGGGTGGGGGTGGGGGTGGGGCGGCGGCAATCTTTAATCATAGAAACTCCAGTTTACCACAAAAAACATTGGTAACTCACTATAAGCATTAGCCTTTTAAATTTAAGAGTGTGTATCTGAGAAAAGAATGCTGAAGAAATGTGGGTAGTGAAAAGGCTTTCTATAGGGAAATGGCTTTGTGTACGAAGAAAAAAGTTCAGGCTTAATCTTTAGACTCAGAATTACTGCAGATACTGTTACAAAGTGGACACACCACTGATAGCTTGAAATTCACACCTAGTCACAAACATGCAATGCATAATGACCTAAAACCAACTCACTGTCTCTGAAGAGACCTGTAACAACACTCCTGGAACCGGAGTGATCTTGAGCTCCCCATTCTCCTTCAGGATAAAGGGGTGTGACTCTGCCCAGGTCAGCAAGCCCAAGCAGCAGCTTTCTAATCCTTCATGTTCCATATCCTGGGTGCCTCTTAGGCTTCTACAACTTGCTCATCCCACACAGAAAGTTCAAACATTTTTTTCTTTCTTTCTCCTGATGGATTTTATTTGCCTTCTTCCTAGCTAGACTGCAGTGCACATTGTCAAGGGCTCTCTAGTGCTCCAAACAACTCTCTTCTGGTAGAGTTGGGAAAGATTTTAGGAGCAATGCAGACTTTTAACAGTTAAACAACTCTGCTTCACTTCTTGGCTTAGTACTGTTAGGAATCTAAAAGGGAGCCGGATGCAGATCCCCATGCTGACCCTCTTCTGTACCACTGTAGGAACCAAACTGGGTGGAACGGTGGGAGCCTGGTTTCAGAGTGCCCTTTGGGGCTAAACAGCTTCTTACCAACTTCTTTTGATGACTGTTGAGCTCAAACCCACTTACCTCTCCTGCCAGGAGGAGTCAAGTCAGGGTACATGAAGCTCAACTCTCGATGGCTTCATACTACTATCCATCAGTTTTCTACTTTTTTTCCTTTTTAAGATTACGTTCTTATGGATTACCCTAACTCAATTTTTAATTCTCAATTTCTACTCTAGAATTTTCAAGTGCCTCTCCAAACCCTGAGAAATTTTCTTTTGTTTTGGTAGTTTATGAGACTATAATATTTCTGAAATAGAGAACCATAAGATAAAGGGAAAAAATGTCCTTCATACATGATTAGATGTGCTCAAAAGGTACAGAAATTAGAAGTAAATGCAATGGAGCAAAAGTGGTATATTAACAGGAAATATTTAATTTTCCAATCTCCACTTTCCATCTTTATAAACTGAAAGAAAAAAAATTTAATATATTACAAAATATCTGTACATAGACAAGGTACACCCAATGGGGGTCAAAAACAAGAGAGAGAAAGGAATACAGTGTCAGGAACCTATAAATCAGGGAGAATGAGGTGGCAACTGACACTTTTCCAATGCACCATTCTCTCTCAAAACCTGCTGGTAACCACTTTAGCAGTGTACCTATATATGCATATTACACACACACACACACACACACACACACACACACGAACATACTTGAACACACAGGCAGACACAAAAGTGTTGGGTGATGATTATGGTATAAACTAAAGTCCTACATACAAATTTGTGCTAGCCGCTGTTTTAAACACATAGATTTGATGTTATTTGAAATTCTTATCCCTATAGACAGATGAAAACTAAGGAAACTGGATTAAGCAAATCTGCTTTTTAAACCACATACAAAAAATGATCATGGTCAAGCCAGTTTTGCCTCTTATTTATGAACAGAATCAGATTCCTCATCTGTTCAAAATAATGTATTTAATAATGGTACAATAGCTAACATTCAAACCACTAGTCAGCACTTTTGAATGGAATTAACTCGTTTTCTACTTTCCAAACACTCAGGTTGAAAATTAAGCCAATTTTTTTTTACTTCCATTATGTTTATAGATAATATAGCTGGAAAATGACCAAATGCCTTTTCTTCCTCCACAGATTTCAGGATATTTAAATGAGTTTTTCTCCATTTTCAGAAGTAGTCAAAATTATTATAAAAATATTTTTTAAAGGCTAGATTCCCAAAATGGGGTGGGATGAAATGGGATCATAAACACATATACACACGTTCACATACACTCATCCCCTTCCCTAGCAGGGATGGGGGAATGGAAGCTTATGTAAATTATTTAGACTATTTGGCATAATTAAAAATATAGTGTGACAGAGAGGAAGGGAAAACATTATTGGTGACTGTCGATAACCAAAATACAATGAAAATATATAGAGAAATTTATTAATATTTGATGGGAAAACAATTCTTTTTCACTGAACAGATACTTAAGCATCCCAGTTCAGTTTCTTTAATCAAAAATAGGGGACTGGGGCCCAATACCTTACATTAAAATATTCTAAAATAAGGCCCATGTCTGAAGACTAGTCAGCAGACTGAAGGTACAGATAAACTTTAATGCATGTCAGTGTGCCTAGGATATCTAACGAGATATCCCAGCATAAAAAGCTATTAAAGCCAAATGGCGAGAAGGTTCACTTACTACTAGTGTTTGGCCTATGGCAAAGCCCGACCAAAACCCAGAAAATAAAGAAGTACACACACTGGTATCTATTTCAATAACATGGGAAAATAATTTTATGTAGCTCAAGAGGGTTTGTTCACCTCAATATTTTTTAAATTAATACACTTTTCTAAATATATTTTTAAACATAAGAACTTGGTATTGAAACATGAAATTCCATTTTGAGTTATGAAAACTATTCTCCAAGATGAAGTATATTTGCCTTTCTTAGTAAAAGGGAACTTAACCTACATTTCACATATGCCTAAGTCTGTGCAGATCAATTATATGACATAGATCTGTTTTTATAATACTCCAGATGTTGGTACTCAGAAATGGAAGCCATAATGAGAAGCCTCTCAAACTATCCCACTCTGAGATCCCTTTTCTCTTCTATTTCCTGTTTTGATATGGCAAAGTTTTTGTTGGGAAGTCATACTCTATACCCTTTACCACAAAATAATCCCTACAAGAAATGGTAGGCTATACATACTATGATGTATACTTATCAATACTGTTCTTTCTCATGGTACATGGTTTAAATTTTTTTTCTTTAAAGGTATCAGGGACTGACATACCTTCAGATATATACCCTAAACTAGGTTACATGTCCATGTATTTTCATGTTTTTTTCCCCCTGACAGTATCACAAAGCTCTGTTTTAAAGTTTTTTTCTTTTTTAACATAAAATATACATGTAAACAAACATGCTTACTGATCTTGTTACCCCTCTAGGTATGGAGGACTCTCTAACCAGAGCTCAGCAGCAATGTCCTAGGCTGTCCATTTACAAATCAACTTCCCCATCAGATCGTGGCTTAAAAACAAAAACAAAACAAAAATCTTAGAATTGAAGAGTTACGGAGAACAATGTAGGAGTTTGAATTTCCTTTCCTTTATTAAAAAAAAAGAAAGAAAAAAAAAAGAAAAAAGAAAGTAATTATTCCAGGTTCTTGGGCATCTCTACTATATTTTTTCCCCCAAATAGCTCAAAAAGATGCAGGGAGAGAATAGGTGTGGACACACAAAGGAGGACGAAGGAAAAAGAAGAGGGGGACAGAGGGGAGAGAGGGACAGGAAGGAGGGGAAGGGGAAGTAAACAAGTGAAAGCAAAGACTGGGTAAAATCTACCTACTTGCCCAAGAATGCCCCTTTCTACAGCCTGCTGTATGTGCAGGGAGAGGGACATAAATTTTGCCAAAACTGAGCAAACTTAAGGATGATTTATTTGGAAAAAGGTATGTACAAGATGCTTAACAGGGATAGAGAGAGTGCTCACTGAAGCAAAAATGTGAGATGGTAGAGGAAGGAAACACTTAGCCAGCCAGTCCACTGCTTCCCTTCTAGCAAAGGCCTAAGAGGCACTTGATCTGTGAACACTACTCTCTTGTGGGGATGTTGGAGGGGAACTAAATATTCAAAAGAAACCACACACACATACACACAATGTGCGCACATGCACGCAAGTGCATGCACGCACACACATACACACACACGGGAGAAAAAAAATACTACTTTAAAAACCAAAGCCTCTCCAGAGCCATCTCAAAACTCTCTTCTGCCCAAGTGTAGGCAACAAGCTAATGCAACAAGTACTTTAAGATTGAATGTCTCTTTTTCTGTTATTTTCTAGTATAGCTCCTACACAGAGCAGAAGTAAACATTCTGGCTATTGCCCATCCAAGAGGGACTGGTGCCAACATCACTGACTTGCCTCCTAGTAGCAAGTGAGCATGGAAAACAACAGACCGTGTTGCAGTAGCCAAATGCAGATGATTACCTTGCTCTGGCAAGTATTTCATTAAAGGTTCAGAGGACTAGATGGACAGACGGGTAGGGAAGGAATCTTTGAGGGCATTGATGTTTCTGTGTTAATAAGGAACTCCTCTCCCTCTTCCCCCTCGTGGTGGGACTCTTGCAGCCCCCCGGTAGAGTTTTCCATAAGCAGAAGACTGAGCTGGGCCCCCCCATTGAAGAGTTGTTCCTGAGCTGTTGGCCCCAGTGGCTCCTGGTCCCAGCTCCCCATAGTTTTGCAATTTGGTCTCTGCATGTACCACAGAGTTGCTATTTCCCTCAGACTTCAGGAATGGTTGCCCAACTACTGAGTGTAATGCTAAGGGGACCCTGGTAAAACGGAGGTCCTGGTCCCCTGGGAACTGAACTGACCCTGTGCCCTGGTAACTGTTGGATTCCCCAAGGTGGCTCACAGAGCCTGAGAAGGTCCTGTTCTTCACCAGGGTCTGGACCAAAGATTCTGTCAAGGCTGGACCAGAACTGCGTTCATCAGTGTCGGTGGCACTGAACCCTGTTTCAGGCCCATCAGTGTTTCCGTAAGTCCTGTTTGGATGGGATCGGGTGGAGTACTCCATTGATCTCAAGGCCTGGTGCTCATGTGGCAGGTGGCCAGGAGGCTCTGCTTCAGGCTGGGATAAAAGTTGCAGCAAGGCGGCTGTCACGGCGGGATTCAATTCCTGGGGGGCGCTGGAAAGATCGCCTTCAACCAGAGGGGGTGGAGGTGGCGGCGGTGGAGGTCCAGGGGGCTCAGGGGGCCTCTTCTCTGGTGGAAGAATGTGAGGAGGACATGCTGTGGAAGGGTTACTTCTTTTAAACACGATCTTAAAAATCACATGTGATTATAAACACAAACACATACTGCCCAACATAAATAAATACCAATACAAGTAACCAGATATATTAAAGAAAAAAATCTTGGGATCAGGAAACTGAAATTTATAAATAAAATAATTAAGTGATTAGAAGTAAAACAGTTGTGTTCTGGATCTGACGGCTGGTATAAAAAGATGTTACGTTTGAAATGACTGTCCTGAATATTTCTGTCTGAGATTTAGCAGGCTGTTGGGAACCTCTCCATCTCTTCTGATGTTAGATCAAAACATTATTGAAAATAAAGCAGAAAGAAGAAAGATGAGAAGCAACAATATACACGTTGTAGTCACATTTTAAGGACACGATCTTTCTGTACAACGTGCAAATCTGGCTAACACATTTATACAATGTTTGATGATATAAGATTAATCTGAAATACAACTAAATATACAGGAGAGATGCAATCAAGAAAAAACTTCTTAATACATAAAGATTCTTTGTTTCTCCAAATTGTCATTTCTCTCTATAAACCGTATCCTGAAGAAAAGAGTATTAATCAACCACATTGTTATTCAGCTTCCTGAATAATTGTAATAATTGCAAAGACCAACGTAATCCTATTGTAATTTCCAATTGTGTTTTCTTACCTTCTGCGTGTTTTTTTAATGCTATGACAAAAATCATTCTAGCAGTGTTATGCAGAACTGGACTGCGTGCATGCAGGGCATGGTGGTGGACACCTTTAATCCCAGCACTCAGGGAGGCAGAGGCAGGCAGATCTCTGTGAGTTTGAGGCCACTTTGGTCTTCAAACCAAGTCCAGGACAGCTAAGGCTACATAGAGAAACCCTGTCTCAAAAACCAAAAACAAAAACAAAAAAATGTGTCCATCCTATGTTAAGAATATACTGAACTACTACTGAACTCAAATATTACTAAGAGCTCTTTCTTGAAAGATGTCACAGATTTTCCTTATTCATTGTTGTTTAAATTTGCCTAAAAATGCACTTTTACCAAGGCAGGACATGATGAGAGACATAAAATGACTTTACGTCACACACAACTAGTAGAACAAAAACATAGTAAGATTAATGCCCTCAACCTGATAAAGAAAAGGTTTAATGTCTTGGCTTTATCTTCCAAAGGACCAATTTTTCTTTTCCCAATGGGAACATTTTGAAACATCTACATGGTCATTCTTCTATTTTGTTAGTTAGTGATATGTCATTACTTAGTCAAGCCCAAACCAGTTTTGGTTACCACTTGACATTTCTGTAGTATAATAAGTGTACTTTGTAAAGATAAGTAGTTACAATAAGTAATACTCCCCAAGTATACAAATGAAAGCACTCTAAAAACAGTAGACAAGCCAGGCTTGTAACACATGCCTTAAATCCCAGCATTCAGGGAGGCAAAGGCAGGCAACTCTGAGTTTGAGGCCAGCCTGGTGTATAGAGTGAGTTCCAGCATAGCCAGAGCTATCGAGAGAAACCCTGTCTCAAAAAACCAACAAGAGACGGGCATGGTGGCACACCTTTAATCCCAGCACTCAGGAGGCAGAGGCAGGAGGGTCAGTGTGAGTTCAAGGCCAGCCTGCTCCACAAAGCTAGTCTAGGACAGTCAGGGTTACACAGAGAAACCCTGTCTCAAAAAACCAAAAACCAAAAACAAACAAAAAAAAAAAAAAAAAAAAAAAGGAAAGGAAAGAAAAGAAAAGCAAACAACAAAATAAAAAAACAAAATACAACAATCTCTAACCCCACCCACCCCGCTAAAAAGAAACCCAAATGAACATTGTGCAGTGAAAAATGAGGCCAGGTGCTATTATGAAACAACAAATAGGGCAAACAGCCTAGAGTTTCTGGGATTGAAGGCACAAACCAGGCAGGCAAGGGGAGACAGGGTATCAACTTTCAGTTCTGAAATGAAATAGTACAACTGTAATATGTAAGTCTACATTACTTGTTGATTGGCTGGTCAGCTGAGTAGCAAGGAAAAAATGAATTTAAGGCAGAAGAAATCAGCTACTAATAATTTACAATATTTACAAAATCTAAATAATCTGAAAGAATAGGAAAATTAAAGTATAACCATGTATTCTATTTCATACCCTTTTACTGTCAATACAAGTTATCTCTCTTTATAAAGATATCCAAGTACCAGAGACATTAAAAGAAAAAAAGAAAACAAGTTTTTAATATTGAAAAAACAACAAAACAAACAAAAACCCCCCACAACAACCTCTAATTTTAAAAAGTATGGCTGTAAAAGTAGCAATTAAAGTTTATATTTTTCTAGTTAAACCACTTTTTCATTAAAGAGCTACTAAGGTTAATAGGGTTTCTTAAAGGAATTAAAACTAAAAATAGAAACTCTGAATCATATTGCCCTCAGATTTAAAGTGTTGATACTGTCACTCCGTAACAGTTTTAAACTAATGGAAAGAGGTAAATAAATGTAAAAATAGTTAAAAATTTTCTTTTCATTTATTAGGTTTCAATCAGTATCCTTTCTTAACAAGAATAGGAAAACAGAATTGCCAAACTAAGATCATCCCCTTTCTGACTTACACAGCCTGCCCTCTGGTGGAAGTGCTAATGAAGAGCGAAATGGCCAAGGAAAAGGTACCAGGTGTGGTGGGGGTGGGGGTGGGGGGGGGTGGGGGGAGGCAGAGGAGGATCAAAGTTTTGAGGTCAGTTTGTGCTGCAAAAACTGTAGATATGCAAGATAATCCAGGGATGACTATAATAATTAGTTGTGGATTTTGGTGGTTGGTCTTTTTTTGTTTTTTGTATTTTGTATTTTTTGAGCTAGGGGGCTTTACCATGTAGCCACCATGGTTGGATGGAACTTCCTATGTAGCATCAGGTAGGCCTCTTGCATGCTGGGATCAAAACTGTATCAAACCATACCCAACCTTTGTATTCATCTTTAGGTGTGCCATTTTTACATTCTCCTCTAAAAAGCATATCTAATTTCTGGCTATATGTTATGACTTATCTTCTGTTCAACTTCATCATGTACTGGATAGATTGTTGAGTTAATCATTGGGTGAATTATTTTCCAAGCAGGCATTATTTAATTTGACCAAGATCTTTCAGGTACTTTCTGAGTTGAAAATTGGTATTGATTTTTTGAGGGATGAGTATGTAGGACTGGAATTTGAGGCAGGAGATAAAAAGCCTGCTTTAATTCTACACAGCCTTTTCTTTATTTAAATGTAAATATTTATTTATTTTCATTGTATTAATGTTTTGCCTCCATATATGTTTGTTTGCCACATGTGTACCTGGTCCCTGTAGTGGTCAGAAGATGGCATCTGATCCTCTGGAACAGGAGTTACAGGCAGCTGTGAGCCACTATATAGGTGCTAGGAATTAAACCCAAGTCCTCTGTAAGAACAGCCAACGCTTTTAACCTCTGAGCCATCTCTCCAGCCCCAGTATTAGCCTTTTGTATTACTCTGCCTACTAAAACCACCGTAATCATCACTGAAAATAACAAAGTGAATCAAGACATATCAGTGTGTAAATTCTAGTTTTGTCTGCCAATATTTAGAAGCACAGACTTACTTAAATTTCTTAGGCTGCAATTTTCCTATTCACAAAAGGTTAATTTTATTGTCTTTCCGTTTTAATAATTTTTAATAACATGCGAAAAAAAAAAACAGGGTATGTAGTTGACCTTCTACTAGTGAAAATAAAGAATATATTTTCTGTACCAACCCAGATGAAACATAAATGCAGGATCCTAAAGTTCATAAGTATACCTCTTCAGCCTCTGTGCCTCTTCTTGTTCCCCAATTCATGGAATCTTCAGGGAGAATGAAAATTTCCAAGGAGTTGAAAACACTTTCAGATTGTAAGGTTTTGCAAACAGATTGTGGATCAGAACTGATGGAGAATTTACAAAGTGTTTCCCTCTAATAAGCTGTATAGTGTGGTCATGTGACACAAAAAATTTTCCCCTTCAGATTTTTCTTTTCATAATGCTTACTTCCTGATTCCACTGTCAACTTTCAGAAACACAGACTTAAAACAATCAATTTTAGGTACTATTATTTTCTGGAAAGAAAATGTAATGTGTTTATCTGCTCAGAACAATTCCTCAATTATTTTCAGGACCTGAAATGACTTTTTATTAGGTAGGACTTTCTTGACTGTATCTTCCAGATAAGATTCTAGTTTCCAGGATCCACTCTACTAGATGTAAAGAACAATTTGATGTTTATTTCAGATTTTTCTAGGGCTAGCACCACATACATAGTGGTTCAAGATACTTCAATACCTATAACTTTGGTGTTCTTGATTAGAACATAGGGGCTTTACTTACCAGTAACTTATTAATTGGAAAAGTTATCAGCATATGAAAGGTGCTTTGAGACTTAAATCAAAAAGCTGGACAAGATATACATCATTTGGTTCTATGTTCTCCTGATTACAGAAAACTGAAACTGAGACCAATGATGTAAAAAAGAAAACTATTAAAGAGATTTTTAAGAGGATCAACAGCACCTGAGCTCAATGAGATTCATGACCGGTCTGTTTACCTGCTGCCTCCTCCTGTGGCATTGTAGGGGTTCTTCGGGGCCCCTGTGGCCCACTATTCTTGTCACCGGTATTTTCCTCCAGATTACCTGCTGGCTCTTGGGTTTTCATCAGCTGACTCAAGAGAACTGCCAACATATTCTGCATGTCAGCTGGTGTGTTTGAAGCTTCAGGAGTTGTCTGTTCTGTTGAAGGCAGGACCACAGGTACAGAGGGCACCTCCTTCAGTGATTCTTCTGGGGCTATGGATTCTGAGTCCTGCTGCTGAGAATTGGCTTCAGTCAGTGCACTAATAGATTGATTCAAGGCTTCCAGCTGCTGTTGCATCTCTGGATTGGAGTGGATATTAAGCAGCTGTGCCATCTGAGGGATGCTCAGGTCAGTTTGGCTCTGTAGCAGGTTTAATAACACTGCCAATTCACTTTGATTCAGTTGCTGTGTGATGTCACCAAGGCCTGTGGGATGAGAGTGGAGGCAATGTAAGATGACAAGGAAGGGGAGGCCCTCTGACTTCATCTGACAAAAGCAATTTATAACACCCAAAGTTATAGTTTCATTTTGAATGCCTCATAATTACTCAGATTATTGCACTACAGTTTTTTGTGTGGTTTTTTTTTTTTTTGGTATAAAAATGCAGGGACTTGGACTGGTGAGATGGCACAATAGGTAAAAGGCACTTGACACTAAGAATGACAAGTGTATAAAGCCCAGGACTCATATACTAGAGAGAACCAATTCCTACAAGTTGTCTTCTGATGTGGCACCTTCAATAAAATTAATAAACAACAAATAAAATACAAAGACTAACTAAAGTATCTCTGCACTATAGATAAAAGTGACATTTTGGGGTAGAAACATGGCTCAATGGTTAAGAGCACTCACTGCTCTTCCGAAGGCACTGAGTAAATTCCCAACACCCACACGGCAGCTCACAACCATCTAACGCTCACTCTGGTATACAGATTACAATGTACATGTAGATAAAGCACCCATATACATAAAACAAACAAAATGGGTCAGTGATTTTCAACCATTATTATATGTAAAAACTGTAAAGATGGATTAAAAAACCCAGGTGCCAAAAAAAAAAACAAAACAAAACAAAACAAAAAAAAACAAAAAACAAAATAAAACAAAACAAAAATAAAAACATCCAGTTGCAAAAGAAAGAAAGAAAGAAAGAAAGAAAGAAAGAAAGAAAGAAAGAAAGAAAAATTTCAGGTGCCTAATGTGCCACAAGATTTGGCATTTATTCAAGGGTTTTTATCTTGTGTATCCCAGACTGCCCTCAAAGTTGGTGTGTAGTGGAAGATAACGTTGAATTTCTGATCCTCCAGATTCTACCACCTGAGTGCTATGTAGCAGTTATTTGCCACAACATTGACTTGAGGGCTTTTATTTTTTAAGGTTTAAGGTTTTCTGGATGAGTCTAATATGTACCAAATAAATGTTACTGTAACCTCAGTTACTTTGGAGGCTGAGGCAGTAAGATCATATGTTCAGGCCATTGGGTCAATAGAGAAGGGAAAATGAAAAAGTTCTGCAGTTAAACAAACAAAAACAACAAAAAACCTCTGTGATATTATAGGAGAAATTCTTGGTTGTAATGATTATTTTGACAGTTTTAATGTAATAGGTCAAGTAGCAGTCTACAGAATCAACTACATTTAGCAACTGTGATTTGACATGACTTGATTCTAAAGTCTTATCAAACCTAACATGATGATTTTAAATTATTGCTGGCTCAGTGATTAATGGGCCAGAGAACTTGAGTTCTATTCCCAGCACCCACACCACAGTTAACCACTGTCTCTCCCAGAAGATATGACATCTGTTTTTGGCCTCTGCATGCATTAAGCATAAAAGGTGCACAGATGTACATCCTGACAAACAACCATATACATAAATAAAATTAATTTTAAAAATCCATGAGTAAACTAACCTAAGTTTCACTTACTTAATTGGTTGGTTTCTTCCACAATAATTTACATGAAATATAATATTCCTACTGTAAGCTTTCTGAACAATGTGCAAGAGTTAAGACTTACTTCTCCTCAGAAATGGAGACATCAATCTCTTTTCTAATGCTCGACTGCACAAAAACACAGGAATATGACATATATGCATTCTATCCTCAAAATCTACTCAAGCACACTTAATAGAAACAGAAGGCTGCGTCTCAGCACTGACCTACTGCATCCCCAGGACCAGGCTCCGCCTTGACAGGAGCAGGCTGAGGTGGTGCTGGGCTACTGCTCTTCACAGGCTCAGCTGTTGTTCCTGAGGTAGTTTCTTTTCGAGCAGCTTTGGATGGAGGTGGCTCTTCTATCACAACACCACTCTGCCGTTGCCGTCGACGTTTCTTACTCCACAATTCATGGCAGTCCTGCCAGTGAGGTAGGCTGGAAAGGACAAAACAAACAAGAGTAGGTAGCGAGGAAATGGTAGAATAATGAACTAAATTAAAAAGCAAGGCAAACAAAGAAATGTTAGAATGCAGTATGAGGAGAATAACGGCAGGCGGTAGCTCATAGAAAGAGACCCAGAGATTTATGGAGTAAGAAATAAGAATCTTACTATACTGGAAGCAACTCCTATATAGTCAAATACTAGTTTTGGTGGTATAAAATGAATAAAGATTTCTTATGTCACTCGGGAGGCAGAGGCAGGCTGATCTCCATGAGTTCGAGGCCAGCCTTGTCTACAAAATGAGTCCAGGACAGCCAGGACTACAAGAGAAACCCTGTCTCGAAAAACAAAAGCAAAAAAAGATCTTTTATGTGCCATAAAGTTAAATGTGGGTATGGAATCGCTGAAGATCCTATAGTGTACAGGATATTCATAAAACTGTAATGAAAGAGGGTCACAGATATAGCCAACATAGCAAAGGCCCTTGTAGCAGAAGCCTTACCACCAGAATTCAGTAGATAAAGGAAGAATGGGAGCACTTTGTCCTCTGACCTCTATACAAGTGTTGTATAATGTACACGTGTGTTCATGAACACTCATACATGCACATACATAGACAAATATGTAAGTAAAAAAAAAGGATTAAAAATAAATTATGATGAAAGAGATCCACACAAAGACTTTACATAAAAAGTCATGGAGACAAAGGCAGACAGATCTCTGTGAGTTCAAGGCCAGCCTAGTCAACACAGAATCACAGCCTTGTCTAAAACAAACCAAAAACAGCCTAGTGCTCAGGATACAGAGACAGGCAGGTCTCTTGAGAGTTTGAGGCTAGCAGGGTCTACAAAGCAAGTCCAGGACAGGTCCAGACACACAGAGAAACCTGTCTCAAAAACCCAAAATCAAAGCAGAAAATACAAAAACAAAAACCACAACCACTTTAATAACCTGACACTGATGCAAACTATTTAAAATTAGAACTGTTCTGGCAGTGTGAGAAATACATAGTAAAATGATTATACCAGAAGGTATGGTTAAGAGCAAAAACTACAAGGAATATTTTCAAAGATACTGTTTAGCATAAAATGTACTAGAGATTCAGAAATGAAAATAACTTGAATCAAATATAGTTAAATTTATTCCTTATTTAATATATCTGACCTTATCCACAGTGACACTCCATCCGGACTGACCATCATTTGCAGTTATTTTGATAAGCCTATCTTTTTCAGTTTCTCTCTTCTGAGTCAAGGAGGAAGTTTAGAATCATTATACGGCCACCAACACTTACTCTGGAGGTGCCATTTTGCTGAGTTCCACATCTTTAAGGAAGTCACTCTGTAGGGTCTGTTCCGCTGTGCAACGCTTGCTAGGATCAAGTGTCAGCATGTGGTCCAATAAATCAAGTGCTGCTGCAGGAATGCTATAGAAAGGAACAGAGAAATCAAAACTCACAACTCCATGTTCTCAGACCAGGAAGCGCGTATCAAGTTATTTGAATTTCCATCTCATAGCCAGGTACAGTGGCCTGCGCTTACAATCCAGGCACTTGGGGAGACAGAGGCAGGCAGATCTCTCTGTGAGTTTGAAGCTTGTCTGGTCTACAAAGCGAGTCCAGGACAGCTAAGGCTACACAGAGAAATCTTGTCACAAATAACTAAAAGAATTTAATTGTCCATGTAAAACTGAGCAAAGGAAATTGTAAATTGGCTTATGTAAGCAACAGATCTCAGTCATGATTTAAGAAATACTACAACGCAGATGAAAACTAATGAAACCAACAATTCTGTTCTCTTTCCATAGAAAGATCAAAAGAATACAGGAAATCCACATATTGTTCAAAATAAAATGGCTTTTTTATTTGTCCATGTCCTTTAGGAGAAAAAATTAGAAATAGGGTCTGATAAAACAAACTCTTCAAAAGTAAAATGTCTAAGGCTAGAGAGTCGGCTCACAGGTTAAGAGCACTGGCTACTCTTGCAGAGGACCTGGGCTTCCAGTACCCACATGCCAGCTCATACTCTTCCAAACTCCAGTTCCAGGGATGCAACACCATCATCTGGCCTCTGCAGTTACCAGACACATACACGCAGGCAGGAAAAACATTCATCCATGTAAAATAAAAATGGGCTGGCTGAAGTGGCTCATCTGTTACCAAACCTTATGACCAGTATTATATCTGTGAAACCCACATGGTAGGAAGAGAGTGGACTCCTGAAAATTGTTTTTTGACCTCTACACCCAGACCCGTATACAAATACATGAATGAATGAATATATGAATGTGGCTTGGCTTAGTGGTGTACACCTTTAAGACAGAGGCAAGTGTATCTCTATGAGTTTGAGGCCAGTCTGGTCTATGTAGTGAACTCCAGGCCAACCAGGGGTGCATAGTGAGTCCAACTCAGAAAAGCAAAACAAAACGACAACAAAAATATAATTAAAATGTTGTAATAAATTGGGATTAACTGTAAAAGTCAAATTCCAAAAGAAGCTAGAAACAAAAAGAGATACAAAAGGACTTTGCTAAACTCACAAAGAGAATTCTTCTCTTAGGCGTCTCCTATATTGCTTCTTGGGCTTCATAGTGTTGAAGTAGGGCAGCTTGATAACATCAGGCCACACTGCTGGACAAGGGCTACCACAGAGACGACTGAAAAGAAAGCCAAAACGTAAGTGCAATCAAGTAAGTCATTAGTATCATTACTTCTAGAGGTTCTTCAAGAAAAAATTACCATCTTCTGAGGTCTGGACACTCTATGGCATATTACATTATTACACTAGTAGGTATTGAAAGAAAAGACAAGAAAAAAAAAGCAAAGCATAACTTTACTTGGTCTAAAGAGAAGCAATATAAAAGAAAACATACTGGAAATACTAAAAGCTAGCAAGAGAAAAAATACTGAAAATACACTCAAAATGATTTATATATTTTATAAAAAATGTTTTCAACCTATAAATGTTCTCATTATCAATTCTATTCAATTAGGCTAGAATTAATTTCTTTCTTTTTTCATTTTTAGAATTAATTTCTTATCTTTCTTTCTTTGGACCAGGTCTCTCTATTATGTATCCTGGGCTATCCTGGACTCACTGTGTACATCAGGATGGCCTTGAACTTAGAGAGATGATCCTATTTCTTCCAAGAGGCTAAGATTAAAGGCATGTACCACCACACTTTACAGAATAAATTTCATATGGTAAAAATTTAGGAGTTTGTGGTCTCAAAATGAACAAATAAACAAAAACAAACCAAAAGAGAAAGAACAAGGGAAATGAACAGAGAAAAAGAAAAGGAAAAAGGAACAAAGCAAAGTATAACAAGAGAGACCCAAATCCTATTCTAGTTTCAAGCTTTCCCTAAATTGCTTATTATGGGTTACATTTTTAAACTATGGCTAGAGAAACAGCTCAGTGGGAAAAGATTACTCCTGCCACACCTGTGTTCAATCCTCATGACCCTCATGGTAAAAGGAAAAAGAAAACATGTACTCCACAAAGAATTAAATACAGAAAAACAAACCACCAAACATTCTATTCACATCCTATATAGTTAATTAGGCTTCACGTTCTTTGAAAGCAAGCTGTGATTTTTATCTCTTCTAAAATTCAAAGAAAAACCAAGCTTTATTCACGGTACACACTTATTATTGTATTTTTGTTTTTTGTTCAGTTGGTTTCAGTTTTTGTTGTTTTGTTTTGTTTTGGGACAGGGTTTCTGTGTAACCTTGGCAGTCCTGTAACTTGATCTGTAGACCAGAAATTCTCAACCTTTGCCTCCTGAGCCCTGTGTATCCTTTATTTATAATTTCTGTATATATGCATGTAGAGGTGTTATCCACCTTGTTTTTGAGATAGGCTTGCTGAAGGTACTAAATTGGCCAAGATCACCTATTTCTGCCTCACCAGCACTGATTTGTAACATCACACGGCTGGATTTTTTTTTTTTCCCTTTTGGTATACTGGTTCTGGGGATCAAATTCAGCTTATGATGACTACAAGGCAAGTACTTTACCACTGAACCATTTACCTAGCTCTCATTTTACTTTTTATTGTTTTAAAGCTTTCAATTACACTGGGCATGGTGGAGCACGTCTGTAATCCCAGCACTTGGGAGGCAGAGGCAGGTGGATCTCTGTGAGTTCAAGGTCAGCCTGGTCTACAAAGCGAGTCCTGATCAGGCAAGGCTACAGAGAGAAACCCTGTCTTGGAAAGAAAAAAATTCAATTACATTTATTTAGTTTTTGTCTGTTTTTATGGGAAGTGGGGCATATGACATACCACACTAGTGGAGATCAGAAAATAATTTCCAAGAGTCAATTCTCTCATGTAGATGGAATGTGTGCTGTCAGGTCACATGGTAAGCACCTGTAGCTGAGAAGCCATCTCCCTGGTCCGCTGCAGCCTGGCTCTACAGACACCATCAGGCCACATGTGAGGAGCTGAGGCTCCTTACATCTTTTTCCAACCCTTTTTTCTACATTTACTTAATTAGTGTGTAAATGCACACACACGTCTATCAGTGGACAGCTTTCAGAAATATCTCTTTCTACAACATGAATACCAGTGATTGAACTAAGGTCAAGCTTGAAAACAAGTGCCTTTAGCTGTTAACCCATCTTGCCAGTTTTTTGTTTTCTTTTCTTCTTCTTCTTTTTTCTAATTTTGAAATGGGGACTCACTTTGTTGCTCAGGCTGGCCTTGAACTCATGAGCCTTACTGCCTTAGCCTACTACACAACAGGCAGTACAAGCAGTACTGTTCTCAAATACAACGTATTTGTATATGACAAAGAAAAGAAAGACAAATGTAAGACTTAAGACGTAATAGAGCTAGAGTGGTGGCTTCAAGGTTAAACACGCTTTAAACTGAATCCAGACTCAGTTTCCCCACCCACATGGCAGCTGACAACCTCTACAACTCCAGCTCCAGGTGATCCAACACCCTCTTCTGGCTTCCAAGGGCACCAAGTACGCATGTGGTGCAATTACATACAGGCAAGCAAACACTCAAATACATAAAATTACAAAAATATGTGTGGATATGAGCTACCACGAGGTAACTAGCAACAGACCCTAAATTCTCTACAAGAATTGCAAGAGCTCAACTTCTGAGCCATCTCTCTAGCCCCCTAAAACATAATTTCTATGTCCACATGTTACCACAGAAGAGACTGTAAGCTGAACTGAGCAAAGAGACATATACTAAAATATCAATTGGTGGAATAACTGAAGAGTGTTACAGAAACTGGAGGATTTCATTACCCATTCATTATCTAGTTTTCATAGTGTGGGTCATGACTAAGGCCTGCATAACTGTGTCATGACGAATTTGGCAGCAGTAAATGAAAATCAAATGTGTAATATGTCTGAGATGATTTCTGTCAGTGACCCCCAGTGTTGTGTCCTGTGTAACTTCACTGAAAATGTTTTTTTTTTTTTTTTTTTTTTTTTTTTGGTTTTTCAAGACAGGGTTTCTCTGTGTAGCCTTGGCTGTCCTGGACTCACTTTGTAGATCAGGCTGGCCTAGAACTTACATCAGCCACCTGCCTCTGCCTCCCCAGTGCTAGGATTAAAGGCATGTGCCACCACGCCTGGCTTACTTCACTGAAATCTTGATTGTGAACATACAACAACCTTGCATTATGAGTTGTATAATCCCATAAAATGCTGATGAACACTGCTCTATATCTCAGTTCAGATTTACACAATCATATTCTGAACTACAATGTTTTGCCTGCATGTACACCTGCACTCCAGAAGACAGCACTAGATCTCATTATATGTGGTTGTGAGCCACCAAGTGGTTGTTGGGAACTGAACTCAGGATCTTTGGGAGAACAGCCAGTTCTCTTAACCTCTGAGCTATCTCTCTAGCCCATGTTTAGTTGTTTTAGAAACATAGGCTTAATTATAATAGACAAAGGATATCTGGGTGGTGATCTGGGTGCCTTTAATCTCAGGACTTTAGGAGGCAGAGGCAGGCGGAGCACTGAGTTTTGAGGCCAGTCTAGTCTACAAAGTGAGTTCCAGGCCAGCCAGGGCTTTGTTACACAGAGAAACCCTATCTTGAACAAAGTAAGAAAGGAAAGAAAAAAAGACAGACAGACAGAAGCTTTAGCCAAGCATGGTGGTGTACACCTTTAATCCCAGCACTCAGAAGGATCTCTGTGAGTTCCAGACCATTCTGGTCTACACAGCAAGCTCTAGGATAGTCAGGACTAGAGACCCTGCCTCAGTAGGTGGGTAGGTAGATAGATAAAAGAATGGATGGATGGATGGATGGATGGATGGATGGATAGATGAAAAAAAAAAGGTAGGCTGGAGTGATGGCTCAGGGGTTAAGAGCAGTGGCTGCTCTTCCAGAGGACCCAGGTTCAATTCCCAGCATCCACACGGCAGCTCACAACTGTCTGTAACTCCTGTTCTAGGGGATCTAACACCCTTACACAGACATACATGCAATCAAAACACCAGTGTACATAAAATAAAAATAAATAAATAAAAATTTTCAATATTTTCCTACCATCAATCTTCAGGATATAAGTATCAAATTAGTCTATTTTTAGACTGTATTATAGAAACTATTTGAGTTAATCACTTGGGCTTCATTGAAAAAATAAATCAGGCTGGAGAGATGGTTCAAAGATTAAGAGCACTAGCTGTTTTTCCAAAGGTCCTGAGTTCAATTCCCAGCAACCACATGGTGGTTCATAACCATCTATGATGAGATCTGGTGCCCTCTTCTGGCAGGCAGAATACTATATAAGTAATAAACAAACAAATAAATAAATGTTTTTAAAAATGAATTTCCAATTATTTTATTTATATCATTTATGCTGAGACGAAGTCTCAATACTTTGATAAGTTCTGACTTATCTAGAACTCACTATGTAGACCAGCTATGTGCCACCATGCCTGGTCTTTTTAAATACTGGGGTTCTTCACTTATCTATCTGTATATCTGTTGCATATGACTGTATACAGAAGTCATCAGACAAGGAGTGGTAGTTGGTTCTCTCCTACTATGGGGTCCAGGGATGGAAAGGCTGTAAGGCTGACATCCATATGCACACACATAAATTTAAAATTAAATTAAAGCTGGGAACAGTAGCACACACCTGTAATGCCAGGACTCAAGGAGGCAGAGAAGGGCAGATCTATGAGTTTGAGGCCAGCCTGGTCTACAAATACAGTCCTGGACAGCCAAGGCTACAGCGACATCCTATCTTGAAAATACCAAAAAAATAAAGTAAGATTAAAATATTTAAATTAAATTTTTATGTGAAGATAAAGTATGTCTACCTTAATATGCAAATTTAATTTCATGTTTAATAAATCAGTATATGTCAAAGATTACCCACAAAATAAATTATATTTATCATTAGTAAGTGTCTGACTTATATTCCCCAGGGTTATGTAAAAACTTCTCAGGTAAAACGAGATGAGTGAAAAAAGTTTAAGAAATACTTATTTATCATACACAGGCACTTAAGAGCATATGCACAACTATACCTGATCAGCTCTAGTTGAGCCAGTTCCAAATTGGCTTGAAAAATAGGTTTCTTTGTGAACAGTTCCCCAAGGATGCATCTAAAAGGAGTACATTTCAGAGGTTAGAAAGAATCACTTGAGCGTATCTAAAGTGTGTCTCAATAACCTTTTATAATATCCTGGGTTACATGTACTAACTATATCGTGTGGTAAACTAGCACAGAACTTCAACTTCTGGTTTCCTAAATGATAAAAACAACTTGTAGTGAAAACAGACGTTATAAAGGATTTAAATTTGCAAGCAGATCAAACTCTGCTGCCTTTAGACAACAGTCTAAAAGAGTTAGGAGTTCTACTGTCACACCACAGTGATCTAAGGGAATACAATTTTACAAGGATGCATAGCAGTTTCTACAAAGGGATTATTAACTTTTCTTTCATTAACTTGCTCTGTAGAACTATAGTATATACAATAAACCATCTGGCAATATATTTGCAAAGAAAACAATGTATTATCAGCTAAAACCAGTTTTATTAAGAATTTTAACTAAATTGTCTAAACACCTTTGTTATTTTGAAATGAACATTCAGGGACAGAAGATGGTTCAATGAGTAAACCAAGTACTGAGGACCTATGTGTGAATCTACAGAAGCCATACATAACTGAGTGTGGTTGTGTATGCCCATAGTCCTAGTTATCCTGTAGCAAGACAGGAGACAAAGGCAGGAGAACCCCTGGAAGTTGGGCTAGCAATGAATACAAAAGGGACACACATTCCTTCATTCATGTATGTAACAAAATATAAGTAAAATAAAACTTTAGAAAAAAAAAGGAACATCAGAAATAAAGCGATATATCAGTGGTTAAGAACCCTTGTCTCTTTTGATGAATTGGGTTCAATTCCTAGTACTACATCATAGCTCACAATAATTTATATCTCCAATTCCAGGTAATTTCATACCTTCTTTTGAGCTCCAATGCATGCATACATACACACATATATACATACGGACAAAATATTTACACACATAATAAAATAAATACTAAAGAAAAAGAAGCAAGGTATAATGGTGAATGCCTTTGATCCCAAACAGATCTCAAAATTCAAGGCCAATTTTATATACCTAGGGCTATATTATAGATGCTCTGTCTAAAAAACAAACAAACGAACAACAACAACAACAACAAAGAAAAGAAATGGCTTTCAAAGCAAACAATTTACAGTGCGGGTAGAGGCACTTCTGCACCACCCTGCCCAGCTATGTTAAATTTCTTGAATTTGACAATTATGGTTATATAAGAGAATATTGTTTAAAAGTGTTTCAGACCAATGAAAAGGGGGAAAAGTGTGTAAATACTCCAAACACTTTATCTGTCTAAAACAATCTGTAGCTCTAGAGGATCTGATTTCAGCCTCTGGTCTCCAGGGGCATCTGCATTGGCTTACATATATCCACATACAGACACACACCTAAATAAAAATAAGCTGGCTGGGCATGGTGGTGCACGCCTTTAATCCCAGCATTCGGGAGGCAGAGGGAGGTGGATCGCTGTGAGTTCAAGGCCAGCCTAGTCTACAAAGCAGGTCGAGGACAGCCAAGGCTACACAGAGAAACCCTGTCTCAAAAAACAAAACAAAACGCTGAAGGTAGTGATGCATACCTTCAATCCCAATTCTCAACAGGCAGAGATGTTGGATCTCTCTGAGTTGAAGGCCAGGCTAGTCAGTCTACATGAGTTCTAGGATAGCCAGGGGATACATAAAGAGATCCTGTCTTGAAAAAAGCGGGTTGGTTTTTTTTCTTTTTAATGCTAATAGAGTGACACTAATTATTTTAATGTACTTTTTGTTGGGTCTTGAGGACATATGGTCTCATATAGCCTAGGCTGGCCCTGAACTCCCAATTCTCCAGCCTGTACCTCCAAAATGTCAGGATTTCAGGCCTCTGCCACCACCCTGGGCTCTATACACACATTCATTTAAATATAATGTTTTTACTAATTGAGAATTTTTTTTGCCCCCTAGACAGGGATTCTCTGTGTAGCCTTGATTGTCCTGGACTAGCTTTGTAGACTAGGCTGGCCTTGAACTCACAGGGATCCGCCTGCCTCTGCCTCCTGAGTTCTGGGATCAAAGGCGTGGGTCACTACATCCGCCTAAGAATTTTATACAATTTTTTGATAATAATCACTTAAAATGATTAATTTTTTTATTACTTGTGTTTATTGGGGGAAAGAAGTCTTTTACCCCTTTGGCTGAAATTACAGGTACTGCCTGATGTATGTGTTGAGAACTAATCCACAGTAGTTCTCTGCAAGAGCAGCAAGTATTCTTACTTGCTGAGCCATCTCTCCAGCCCCTAACATTTCTATTTTAAAGTGTATGTATGGTTTGTGTGTGTGTCTGGGTATGTGCAAGTATATGCACATGCCCATGGAGATCAGAGACATCAGATCCCCTGGGACTGGAGTTAAGGATGGTTGTGAGCTACCATGTGGGTGCTGGGAACTAAACCCAGGTTCCTCAGCAAGACTATTAAGTGCTATTAATCACTGAGTCAAGTTTATTGGCTCTAGCCCTCTACAGCATTTTCTTTTTTTTTTCTCCTTTTTTTGAGAAAGGGTCTCACTATATATACCTGGCGTGCTATATAGACCAGTCTGACTCCAATCATTGAGATTTACCTACCTCTGCCTCCCACGTGTTGGAATTAAAAGGCATGTGCCACTATGCTTTGTTCTATTAGCATTTTTAACCTCAAATGGCCTAATTTTTACTTCACCTATAATTTGTTTTATCAGCTTTTCTAGTATTTTCCCTGATTTGATTAAAGGCAGAAAAGGCAGAAATAAGGCTTGTTTCCAACAGTAATTGTCAAATTAACTTCTAAGTATGGTTTTATTCCAACTAATAAAAGAAGAGTAAAAAAAGGAAAATCCCACCAAAATAACCAGGTTTGTTTATTTCTTTTAAAGACAGTGTTCTCAAACTTGTTCAGAAGCCCAGGAAGACCATGATTTTTTTTCGTTGTTGTTTTCTGTTTTATTTTGTTTTGTCTCTGATTTTTCAAAGGGTTTCTCTGTGTAAGCCTGGCTGCCCTGGAACTCAAAGATGCACTTGCCTCTGCCTCTCAAGTGTCGGGACTAAAGGCATGCACCACAACTACCCAGCTAGGCCTTGAACTCTTAGTCCTCCTGTCTCCACCTCGCAATTTGTTAGACAAGCGTTTCTATTTTCAAGTACTAGATCCTTCGGCATGAAAGACTTCTTTAGTGTGTCGCCAACATTTTATTTATCATACTAAGCAAGCAGGTTGCACAGACTAAACACACACACACACACACACACACACACACACACACACACACACACACACCCCAACTATAAATTCTCATCATGTATCTTTTTTTGTACTTTTGTTTGAGAAAGGGTTTCTCGTGTAGCCTAGGTTGGCTTCAAGGCTGACCCTTAATTCTTGATTTCCCTGCCTCTCGATCTTCCTCATGAATCTTAATGGGTTAACTTTCTAGCGTAGGTGGAATAATTTGGGTTAGTACTGTTGAAAACAAATATATCCAGCTTGGCCATTAAAACTTAACTAAAGCATCATTTTATTTAGGTAGGCTACCATCTTGTTGAATTTTAAAAATAAAACAAAATCATACCATTCCTCTTAAAGACTTACAAAAGAGGAAGAGAAAAGAATGGGAAAGATGACACCCTATAACCAACAAAGGTCAAGGGCAGTTTGTTATACCATATACAAACAAATAACAGATATGGGTCATTTAAAATATTTAGGTTCCTGGCTGAGTGGTACATGCTGTTAAGCCCAACACCTGAGGGGGAGGGTGGCTGAGCCAGGAGGATGCTGGTGTGTTCAAAGTCAGCCTAGTATACATATCAACTTCCAGGTCAGCTAGGGCTACATAACAAGACCTTGTCTCAAAAGAATTAATAAAATAAAAACACACTTTAATCCTTAACACACAAAATTTCATTTTCAAGTCAGAAATAGTGTAACTGTCTGTAATCCCAACGCTTAGCAATTAGATACAGGAGAATTAGGAGTTGAAGATTTTCTTGGCCTATACAATGAATTTGATGATAGCCTGGGCAAAATATGAGCTTGTCTAAAGAAAAGAAAAATATTTTTCAGAGTAGCCATGTTGGTGCACACTTACAACCCAGCATTTGGGAGAAGAGGCAGGAAGATTGCCACAATGTAAAGGCAGCATGGTGTATATAGGAAACAAAGACAGTCAGGGCTAGAGAGGTCCTGAGTAGAAAAATCAAGAGGAAGGAAGGAAGAAGAAAAGAGAAGGAGGTGGGAGGGAACATCAAAAACGCTCCTTAAGAGAAATGGCTGATTGCAGATAGAGGACTGGAACAAGAAAACAAGGAAGAATGTTAAAAATTATTAACAATGTATCAAGAACTTTCAAGAACTAACCCAATCAAGTTTACACTACACTGGGCTGGAGAGATGGCTCAGTGGTTAAGAGCACTGCCTGCTCTTCCAAAGGACCTGGCTTCAATTCCCAGCAACCACATGGCAGCTCACAACTGTCTGTAACTCCAAGATCTGACACCCTCACACCAGTGCACATAAATTAAAATTAAATAAAATATTTTTTTTTAAAGAAAAATGTTAAAATTAAAAAAAAAAAAAAGGTTATACTACACAAAGATTAGGAAGTTTGTTTCAGTTTTTGGGTTGTTTTGGTTTTTTTTTTAAGATTTATTTACATATGTATCTGAGTGCTCTATTTGCCTGTATGCCCATATGACAGATGAGAACATCAGATTCCATTATAGATGGCCTTGAACCATCAAGTGGTTGCTGGGAACTGAACTGAGGACCTCTGGAAGAACAAGAAACACTCTTAAACCACTGAGCCATCCCTCAGCCCTGGTTTTGGCTTTTCCAGACAAAGATTCTATGTGTAACCCTGGCTGTTCTAGATTCCCTTTGCAGACCAGGCTGGCCTCAAACTCACAGTGATCCACCTGCCTCTGCCTCCCAAGTGCTGGGATTAAAGACATGCACCACCATGCCTGGCCAAGATTAGAGAAGTCTGATCAAGAACTAATACAATAAACACTGGAGAGATGGCAAGAATGTTAAGAGTACTTGCTCTTCTTGAAAAGGACCAGAGTTTGGTTCCCAGCACCTATGTCTGGCAGCTCACAACTACCTGTTACTTCTGGCTCTGGGGGCTCTCTCTCTTCTGGGTTATGTGGGCACTTCCACACACTTGGCACTTGCTTATGCACTTTCCTTTTCTCTCTCTTACACACACACACACACACACACACACACACACACACTATATATATATATATATTTTAAAAGAGTACAATAATAACAATGAACCAAAACATATCAAATATGTAAGTCTATCAGTTCCTAATGAACCAAATAAACAAGACCACCAATAAACTATATCTTCTCACTGGTCATTTTTAAGAGAAGGTAGAGAAAATACCTCACTACTTTCAAAATTGGTAAACAAAACGAATTAACTTTCTTACAATACTAAGGATCAAACCCAGGACTTTGAGCTATATTCCCTATCCTTAACCCTAGGATTTTCATGGGTTTTGTTTTGTTTTTTTAGACAAGGTTTTTCTGTGTAGCCTTGGCTGCCCTGGACTTTGTAGACCAGGCTGGCCTCCAACTTACAGAGATCCATCCATCTTCCTTTGCCTCCTGAGTGCTGGGATTAAAGACATGCACCACCACACTAGATTGTGTTTTTGTTTTCATAATAGTGACAACAATAATAAAAACCCAAACTATGAGAAGTCTACAGAATAAATGATCTTGTTTTCTCCAAGGAGACAAATAAACAAATGAAAATCAAGTGATATACGGGGAATGTTAATTAAAGACTTGAGTTTGTTATCCCAGCTAAGTGGGGCTGGGACAAAAGCATTACCATTTTCAAGAAAGCTTAGGGAACTGAAGCTTTTCTTTTCTTTATATTCATGTATGTGTATGTAAGTATGCATATGCTTAGAAAGCAAGACAAATAGCTAATATGAGAGGAAATGGCACATGCTAATACCATGTGAATTATAGACAAAGCAAAAGGTCTTACCCACAGCTCCAAACATCAATGGCTGGTGTGTATCTTTCCTCTCCCAGAAGCAGCTCTGGAGGTCGATACCACAGAGTAATGACTTTGTTTGTGTAAGGGCGACTGAAATATACAATGATCAGAATATAATATTTTTCGCATTTTTTTATATCTTTGATTAAAAAAAAAAAAGTAACACAAACAAAATGGCTGTCAATTGACGAAGAGATTGTTAAAACAATTCCAAAAGCAAATTAACAGGTCAAAAGTAAGCTGGACAGAAGTGAAACATGAAGAAATCACTTCTAGACCAACTTGGGTTAACATACTTCAATAAAGAGTTGACTGATAGAGCTTGAGATTTAGGTGTTCCATGGCATGGTGGCACATGCCTCTAATGTCAGCATCCACATGTGTGGAAGAACACAAATACACACAACTCCAGCTTCAGGGGGATGTGATACCTCTGCAGTCAAGTGTGTGTGAGAGCAACACACACACAAAACTAGGAGGAAAAAAAAAAAGTCTTAACAAAAAATCCCAGCAGAGAAAGCTGTGAGTTTGAAGCAGGACAGCCAAGGCTAACAGAGAAACCTTGTCTCGAAAAACCAAAATAATAATAAAGGCTGGGCATGGTGGCTCATGCCTTTTTAATTCCAACACTCTACAGGCAGAGGCAGATATACTTCTTTGAGTTTGAGGCCAGCCTGACTTCAGTACAGGGAGTTCTAGGATAAACAGTACAAATGTAGAAACCCTGTCTGAAAAACAAACAAATATAAAAGATCTAGGTGGAGACACATTCAAATAATTAGGGAAGTCATTATAATTTGTAGAATTTCAGAGTATTCAGAAAATTAAATTAAAAGGATTCTTCTCCAATTCCCACAATCAGTTTTACTTTTTAAAACAGTTTTTGAGATAGTGTTTTTGCTATGCCAAAGTTGGGTCATGAACCATGGGACACAGGTAAACCTTCTCCTTTGTAGTTCTGATGAATGCCTCACCTCTCTTCAGAATTATAGAGCCGAGCAAGTCCAAAATCTGCCAGTTTGATTTGCCCGCTGTAAAACAAGAAGCAAACAATCACTTTCATAAGTAAAAGCAGTAGCCCTCAAACTACACTTGGAAATTTAAGTGCCAATTAAGGGGCTAAAACAATTATAAAAACGAATATTAACGCCTGATCTTGTTTCTATTATTAATGGCTACCCACCCCAATTTTGCCTCTCCTGACCAAATCATGTTTTGCAGTACTTTTCCTTTAGCTATTATTACATTTTTGAATTTGATTTCTAATTTTTCTTTTTCCTTTTTGTCATGGAGTTTGCATACATGAAACAGCTTGGTCTTCAACTCCTAAATTTAAGTAGTCACCCCAACTTAACAGCACCAAGAACTGGGACTGTATGTATACATCTCCCACGCCAGCTCTAAATATTATTTATTTATTTATTTGTTTATTTAAATTTTGAGTCATAGCCCTGGTTCCACCTTACTCGTAGACCATGCTGGACTTGAACTCAAAGATCCACCTGTCTCTGCCTCCTTGTGCTGAGATTAACGGTGTATACCACCACACTTGGCCTTTAAATATGTATTTTGTGGTAGCCATTGTTCCTAGTACCTGTTAAAGCGATACCTAAGGACGTAGATGTGAAAGGAGCAGTGAAGGCGGGCATGGTGGCACACACCTTTAATCCTAGCACTAAAGAAGCAGAGGGAAGAGATCCAGGTTCATGGCCAGTACGGGCTTCAGGGTGAGATCCTGACTCCAAGCACCAATGACTGGGTGCAGCATAAGGCCCTAACTTTAATCCCTAACACTACACAAAAATAAAAACCAAACAAACAAAAAATAAACTTGCCAGTGCTTTGCTCTCATAAGTGATAAATCCAATAATAGGCCTCAGTTTATAAATCTATACTTTTGCCCCACAGTGCTGGCAACTGAGGCCAGATTCTCATACATACTAAACAAGTACTCTGCCAACCCCAGTTCCGAGTCTGTATTTCTTTTTCTTTTCTTTTCTGAGGAAAGGTCTCCCTCAAAATCCAGGCAGGCCTAGAATTTGAATTTGGGCTGGTCTCCAGTGCCAGTTTCCCAATTGCTGGAATTATAGGGGCAACCACATAGCTCTGAATGTGCATTTCTAACAAGATCATACATAATGCCAATAAAACTGGTCTGAGATCTGTAATTCTATAATCACCCTTTATTTACTATTGTTATTTTCAAACTGTATGTTGTTATGGACTACAGGCTTATAATCCTTAAGCCTTAGCTCGAGACTCACTCCTTTAAGGAGTCACAGTCACCTTTGATCCTGCTCTCCCTCCTCCTCCTTCCCATCTCTTAGAGCACTCTAGGTATCAGACTCATGTACACGTGCAAGCCAAGCGCTCCCCTACTGAACCACATTCCCACCCCTCAGTACAGTGATGTAAGAAAATTAAACACAAAATCAGGGTAATTACTCGTAAATTATGAGCTACTCAGAATTATGTTTATCTAACTAAATTTATGTATCCTATTTTGATATTTATAGCCTTGCTACATTTGGAGAATGAAATGCTAATGAAAGTTTTTTGGAAAGGACTGATGGCATCTGAGGTGCCTGATAGCTCAAGTAAAACAAAACTCAGATAGTGAAGAAAAAAGGATGTCCTAGACGATATTCCTCAAACATATGAGCAAAGGGACAATAAAAACAAGAAGAGCAACAAAATTTTACATGAAACCAGCCACTATCATTCTTAGTAAGGAGTCTATAGACACCTTTATCCATTTGTCCAAAATATCACTCCTTTTTTTCCTGTGTGAAAGATCTCACTATATAACCCTGCCTTGCTCTGAATTCATAATCTTTGAGTTTTAGCTTCCTAAACGCAAAGGTTATATAAGCACGAGCCACTTTATCTGGATCATTACATTTATAAATTTAATCTCTAAACAAATTCCAGAAACAAACAAGAACCAAAAAAGTAAAGGAATATTTATCCAATATAAGGAAAATTGTTTCTGAAATTTCTTGACCAGATGACCCAAAACTCAAGGCACAAAGTAGATCTAAAAATTAAAATGGCAAGAAAAAATAGCTATGGAAATTTTGCTGGCCTTTAACATCACCAGCAGCTAGTATATTTGGTCCATAAACTACACTAAGGACTAAGTAAAGTATTTCTTCACTTGTTTGGTTATTATCCTTTCCTTTACTTCTGTATGTGCATGGTGTGTGTGTGTGTGTGTGTGTGTGTGTGTGTGTGTGTGTGTAGATCAGAGAACAAGTTGCAGAAATCAGTTCACTCCTTCCACCTTGTAAGTTCTGGGGATTGAACTCTTATCATTCTTGAAAGCAAGTGCTATCTCACTGTCCCTTGTTTCCTTTTTGTGGTGCTGGAAATTGAACTTAGAACCTCATGTAAAGCCAGGCAAGAAGTCTAACATTAAGCTATATACCTAGCACATTTAATTGCTTACTACTTAATCACTTAAAGGTCTCCATCTCTCTCTCTCTCTCCTCTCTCTCTCTCTAGACAGGGTTTCTCTGTGTAGCCTTGGCTGTCTTGGAACTTACTCTGTAGACCAGGCCGGCCTCAAACTCATAGATCCACCTGCTTCTGCCTCCCGTGCCCCACACCACCAGGCAAAGGTAAGGTCTAATAGGGTAGGCTAGCCTGACTCTCTAATGTGGAAGTACCTTAGCATATGCAACAGAACAAAAAACCCTACTATTGTTTTCCTTATTATATCCCCATGACAGAAGCAAAATACATGCACACAGAAATAGCAGAGAATCCTTCCTGATACTGATTTTAAAATGTCTTTTAACTTACTCTTTAAGTACTCAATGGTTTTGTTTTTTCCAAATTCAAGCGTCTGTCACATTATCCTTCTATCCCTTGACTGTGCTGCATATTCACTTACACCTCACACTACACTAATGTCACCTCTGACCTTTTACTTGGCAGACTTTCTTAAGCGTTATAATTTATAATCTGACATCTATGACTATTTCCTTTGTAAATATGACTATATTATAGACATTTGCCTTATTCCTATCTTTTTAGCCATTTCTCTTAGATTCAGATCATTTTATTATTCAGACAGGGTCTTATTATGTAGACCAGGTTAGCGTCAACCTCAGAGATCCACCTACCTCTGCCATCATGCCTAACTTAAAGATATACTTTCTCCCCTGCAATGCCAGCTATAGTGGTACACACCTTCAATCCTCTGGGAAGCAGAGGTAGGTGGAATGCTTCCAGGCCAGCAGGTTACATATTGAGGCCATCTCATTACAAGTACATGTATTATTTTTATGTGTACCTGTGTGTGCCAGCATGAGTTTATGCACACTACATATATGCAAGAACCTTTGGAGGTTCAAAGAGGGCACTGGATCCCTTAGAACTGGAATTATAGCTGGTTGTTAGCTCTTCTGTGCGTACTAGGAGCCAAACCCCAGCTATCTGCAAGAGCAGTAAGTACTCTTAAGCACTAAGCCATCGGCCTGGTCCCTATGGCACTTTTAAAAGGTCTTTAGTCTCTCACCATATGGTATTAGTGGCCTTCTAAAACAGAAAACCTGGTCTGTCAGTTGTTTTAAATGAGAATATCATGCAACATCTCTCCAAAACAATATGGGCTCAAGTTTGGAATGAAAGTTTACATCTCAGCACTTGGGAGGCTTAAGCAGGATTACTGTGAGTTAGAGAACACCCTAGGCCACAGAGTAAGACAATTGTTGATAAATAAAAACAAAACCAAAAAATGAGCAATTTAGTCCTTTTACACTTATATAGTGAATACCATGGAACCCAACTCAGCTCATCTCTTTCTGCTGATAACCTCTCCTGGCCATCTCACCAACTCCCACTCTGGAAACCAACATGGCCAGAAGACTCTTTACCTTCCTTAAGAATGGCTAGACAAAGGAACCAATGCTGGTAGTGTGCATCAGCTTTGGAGCCTCACTACAATTGTGCCTTCACTAAGCCCCTATAACAAGTGTGCAGCCATGGTCAACTAGGCCACACCCAACAAGCACCTAGTGTGACTGTGCTAAACAATGGAAATATGCCCAATATGCATAGCCATTCACAGGGCAAAGATGAAATGGTTAAAGAACTGGTGAATAATTCTGATGGAAGAGGTCTTGCTTTCTGTGGCACCCAATAAAAATGTAAAAATGTTAAAAAAAAAAAAATGGAGCAAAGTGTGATGGCGCACGCCTTTAATCCCAGCACATAGGAGGCAGAGGCAGGTGGCTCTTTTAGAGTCTGAGGCCAGCCTGGTCTAAGAGCAAGATCCAGGACAAAAAAAACCAAAAGCTTTTCATAAAGTTTATTTTTGGAAACAAGGTCTTGCTATATAGCTCTGACTGGCCTGGAACTTACTATGTAACCAGGCTGGCCTTGAACTCATGGTGCCACCTGCCCCAGCACCCTAAGGGCTGTAATTAAAGGTATGTGTCACTAGGGCTAGTGGCCTGAGATGAACTTGAATGTGTGGTTCTCCTGCCACCTTCCCAAGTAGCTGGGACTACAAATGTAATTATAGATGTAGACTTAAAAGAATGAACTTTTACCTTTAATAAGAGATTCTGAGCTGCAGAGATAGCAAGAGGAAAATAATGTTCAAGCTGGCATCAAACTCCTGACACCTGTCACATTAGCTTCCCTAGTAGCTGGGATTGTAAGACTATGCCCCAAATTCCAATTTAAGAACTAATCTTTTTACATCATGTTTGCCTCACAATAAAGGCATATACTTTTAAATAAGTAGTGTTTTAAACCTTGAAAACCATCCCTGCTTGAACTGTAAATAAAAGCTAGCTCCTGGGCTGGAGACATGGCTCAGAGTTTAAGAACACTGTCTGCTCTTCCGGAGGTCCTGAGTTCAACTCCCAGCAACCATATGGTGGTACACAAGCATCTATAATGTGACCTAACGTCCTCTTCTAGCCTACAAATGCACATGCAGGCAAAACATTGTATATATAATAAATACATCTCTAAAAAAAAAAAGAAAGAAATAAGAAGGCAATGAAGCTAATCACTATACAGAACACTGTATACATAATAATAAATATTTTTTTAAAAAGTAAGCTCCTTAGTACCTTAGTAGGATATATACAATATCTTTTTTTTTTTTTTTTGGATATACAATATCTTAAGTTGGTTCCTAATAACAATTCACCTTCATGTTTCACTATAATGTACTTTACTTTTTGCTCTAGCAATGTTATATTAATAGTTTTCTAGACATAATATGCTGTTTGCTTTTTTTTTTTTTTTTTTTTTTTTTTTTTGAGATAAAAGTTTCAGGCTGGCCATGAAACTGCTATGAAGTGCTAGGAATCAAACCCAGGTCTCAGTGCACACGGCAAGTAGTCTACCATTGGCGATACACTCCAGCCCTACTTCAAGCCCTAGCTGCTCCTCCTCTAGCTTCTCACGAGCTGGGCTAACAGGCGTGTTCTCTTCATGCAATCTGCTTTTGTATACGCAATGGCTTCTACAGAGATTTTGATTCTTCATTGTCAGTCTTTCTGATAAATTTCTATTTATCCCTGAAAGCTGCATCTTCCATGCAATTTTAAATCAAACAAAAATGGGTCTAGTGTGGTGCTGTATGCCTTTAATGCTAGCATCTGGGTGGCTTAGAAAGAAAAATCATAGATCAAAGCCACCTGAACTACAGACAGATACTCTGTCTAAAACAAATAACTAAAAATTATTTACTGAATTGAACAATTAATAAGTTGGTTAGCTCTACTACTATACTCAATGGTAACTTGTGCACTACCAGGCTTTTAGTGTTATAATTTGAACAATCTCAGGTAATCCCATATGGCTGCTTATTCCATCTCCTAGCACAACCACCTGTGTGCATGCACGCATGTGTGCTTATGTGTGTTGAGGTAAATCTTCCTTAAAAGGAAGTAACTGACTTTAAGGAAGTCTTAAATGAAGCTTAGGAGACGAATGCTTCTTTCCACTAAAGAATATTAAATTAAGAACCCAATGTATATTTAAGTTTGCTCTGGGTAACACTATTTATTGACTATATGGTATATTCTCTACTAGAGCAATCCCCTAGAATGTCAGCCATTAAAATATATTTGTTAATCTGGAAAGACAATAGAAGAGGGGGGTGAAAAGGGAGACAACAAAAATAAAACATTAAATATGTATGCAAAGAGAAAAAATTGTATGTTTATAATCCTAATTATCTAGACAAAATCCAAAAGAAAGGGAAAAGGTGATTAGCCTTATTTAGTTACTATGTTACCTGTTATTCAGCAAAATGTTAGAGCATTTAATATCCCGATGGAGAAAATTCTTTTTGTGACAGTAGTCCAATCCTTCCATTAGCTGTTTCATGAATGACTTGATATGGTCCTCAGAAAAGTGCACCAAACCTGATTCTAGGAGTCCCATTAAGTCATGGTCCATATATTCAAACACAAGGTAAAAGGCACCTACATGATATGAAAAAAAAATTTTTTTTAATGTTGAAATAACAATCCTCAAATTTGAATATAATTTGAATTTAACTAGAGTCTAGAACAACCTACTAGTTTTATAGGTGAATGACCTAAAACTTAAACTAAGAAAATAATTTGTCCTTTCTAATGATAAAGAGCACTACTGGAAGTTAATCTTAATTCCCACGTGACTGCTGTGTCGACTATTTACATTTGAGAGGACTGCCACCATTCGTTTATATTACTATACTTCATGATCAAAGTCTGCTAACAATTATAGACCCTGGGACAAATCCAAATGTTCACTAGTAGCATAAAAAAAATCCAAAGCATGGTCTCAAGGATACTAGACAAGTGCTCCATAACTCAGCCACACCCCAGCACACAGTGGGGACTCTTAAAATAGAGGGAAGGCTTCAACAACTCTTACATTTCCCAACTGGCCTGCTTTTTTTTTTTTTTTTAAGACGTAGGCTGAGAACACACACACACACACACACACACACACACACACACACACATATGTATTCTGGCTCATAGGCACACATGGTATGTGAAGGCTAAAGGCTGACTTCAGGTCATCTTCCTCTTCTATCATTCTCTATCTCTTATTTTATTGATTGACTAATCGATTTTTCAAGACAGGGTTTCTCTGTGTAGCCTTCCCTGTCTTGACTCACTTTGTAGACCAGGCAGGCCTCGAACTCACAGAGATTTGCCTGCCTCTGCCGTCCAGAATACTGGGATTACAGGCATGCACCACCAGGCCAGGCTCTCTACCGCATTTTTTGGAGACAGGTCTCACTAAACTTAGAGCTTACTGTTTGGCTGGCCAGTGAATCCCAGAGATCCATCTGTCTCTGCCTTGCACAGTACATGGTCAGAGGTATGCACTGATACAGTCAGCTTTGCTTTAATACTTAGGTCCTCGTGGTTGCATGGTAAGCACTTTAGCCACTGAGCTATCTCCTCAGCCCCTTGGATTGTTTTTTTGTTTGTTTGTTTGTTTTTCCTCTTTCTTCTTCTTCATCTGGGCTGGAGGTGGGAGATAGGGAACAGGATGGGGACACAAACATTGTCACAGCTTCCCTGAAATTTTGAAAACACCCCACAGTTCCATTAAAGAAGGATTACATTAAAGGAGTATCTTCAAGTAAACCTGATAACTTAAGAAAAACACATATGGGATACAGAGATGGCACAGAGCACTGGTTGCTCCACCAGGAGACCAGGAGATGATCAGATCCAAGACTCACACTGCTGTTTACTGTGATTTGTAGTTTATTCACATCTGTGATTTTTCTTAGAAAGAGCTAGAGATGGCTTAGCTGTGGACTGCTATTCTGTCTGTTTATTTGTTAATTGTATGTATCTATGTGATAGTATGTACACTGATGAAAACAATTTTTAAAAGGATGTATAAACCAGGCATGCTGGCTCACACCTGTAATCCCCGCACTCAAGAAACTGAGACAGGAACTTTGACAACAGCTACAGATTGGCCTGAACTACACTGTGAGACTTTGTCTCAAAATTGAAAGAAACAACAAAAGAATATAGAAATCCCATCACTGACTGCAGCGAATACATTTTAAAACATACACTGGAGGTGGTTTCTCAAATTTATGACCAGCACAGACTGTACTTACACAAACATAAATGCTGTAGTTCATTATATACCTCTAACAGCAGTCACATACAACCTACTTAGCTGCACACTGCATAACTAGGTTTAAGATTGGGGAATATTTGCTGGGAGGTGTTCAAATTAAAGCCATATAAATTTTTCCTACGTTTCTTAAAATCAATCTAAAACTACCATAACCCGGGCTTGTAGGTTGTCAATTTGTCTTTTTCTTGTTTGTGTATGTGTGTGTAGCATGCATGTGGAAGTGAGAGGAAAACTCTAGGTTGCCAATTCTGAACAAAAACACCTCTCTACCTGCTGAGCCATCTAAACAGCCCTACATTGTTTTAGGACAAGGTCTCTCGTTTCATATGAAACTCACCAAGGCAAATGGGATGACTGAGAAACAAGTCCCAAGGGATTTGCCTGCTTAATTTCCAGGCATGGAGATTGTATATGTACTCCACCCTACTTGGTTTGGTTTGAGATTTGGGGGGGGGGGGCGCTGTCTGTGTGGGTTCTAGGGATTTAATTCAGGTCCTCACATTTGTTCAGCAATAAATTTAATGACTGAGCTACCTCCCAAGTCCCAAGCAAAGGTCTTACCTCAAATTATTGTTATAAATTTAAAAAAAGAAAAGAAAAAGAATTGGGCATGGAGGCACATGCCTTTAGTCCCAGCACTTGGGAGGCAGAGGCAGGTGGATCGCTGTGAGCTCAAGCCAGCCTGGTCTATAAAGTAAGTCTAGGACAGCCAGGACTACACAGAGAAACCCTGTCTTGAAAAACAAGAAAAAACAAAACAGAAAGAGAAAGCCTTTCTTGAAATACCAAAAACAAAAAACAAAACACACTGTGGAGCTGGAGAAATGGCTCAGTAGTTAAGAGCACTTGTCTTGCAGAGGAACTAAGTTCAATTCCTAGCACCCACATGGTGGCTCATAACCACTTATACCTTCAGTTCCAGGGATCAGATGCCCAATGCTGATCTCTGTGGCCACTGCATGCATGTGGCATGCTTAAATACATGCAGGAAAACACCTGTATACATAAATAAAATGACTAAATGTTTAATAAGACAAAAGTCAAGGCTGAGGTCAACCTGTCAAAAAACTTCATACAGGTAGAACTACACATGGTGGTGTGTCACTTTAGTCCCAGCCCTTGGAAAGTAAATGTCATCTGTAGCTATCTAGCAAGATTAAGGCTGGCCTGGCTATCTGAGGCAACAGCCTAAAAAGTCAACATAGGCAAACAAGCTAAGAAAAAAATAAGTAATATGGTGTGGTGCTATATACTCATAGTCTTATTATTTGGGAGGCTGCTGAGCAAAGAGGTCTGCAAAAATTGGAAGCCAGTCTGAACTACATAAGCCTCTGCCTCAAAAAATAAAATATAACCTAGAGAGATAGCCAAGCATTTAAGAGCACATCATGTTTTTTCAGAGGAAATGAACTTAGTTCTCTGCAATCACAATGGGTGGCTAACAACCACCTGAAACCAGTTGTAGGAGATCCAGTCTGGTCTACATACAAGTTCCAGAACAGCCAGGACTTAAAAGTCCTTGTCTATAAAAGTAAATAAATATAAAAACTAAAGCTGTGTGGTTCAGTAAATATGAGCACTTGTAGCTCTTGCAACAGACCTTTGTTAAATTCCCAGAACTCACATGGCCACTAACAACCACTAATAAACACCAGTTTCTGGGTATCCAGTGCCTCTTCTGGCCTCCATGCAGGCAAAAACATTTATATACATAAAAACAAATAAATCTTTTAAAAAAAAATGTACAACAGCATCCTGGAGTCAGAAGAAGGCAGCTATCTGAGTTAAAGTTTGAGGCTATCCTGGTCTACATAGAGATTTCCAGGGGATCTAGGGCTGCAAAAAGACTCTGGTCTCAAAAAAAATGTTGGGTGCAGTGGTACATGCCCTTATCCCAACCCTCAGGAGGCAGAAGCAGGTATATCTCTGAGTTTGAGGCTACAGAGTGAATTACAGAACTGTCAGTACTATGTAGAAACCCTGCCCACCCCAAGCACTGTGAAAGAACGAAAAAAAAGTTTTTAGAAAGGAGATAGAAAGCTGGCTTGTGGTTAAGAGAGCTTATTGCTCTTACAGGCATACAGCACACATACACATTCAGATAAAACCTCATACACATGAAATTAGAGAAACAAATTTCTGCTATTACCTTTGTCCTTCTTGAAATCCAGTGCATCTTGTTTATCTGTGACAATTTCCTTCATGTTAACAACACTTCGATGAACTAACTGTCGAAGAATCTTGATCTCCCGGATGGCTGTGATTGGGAAGCCCTCTTTCTCATTGTCTAGCCGAACCTTCTTCAGAGCTACTAGTTCTCCTGGGGGTGGGGGACGGGGTGAAGACGCAAACTGTCATTGTGATCAACTTGCATTTCTTAGTTATAGTCATAAATTAGCATTACATGTCCTCACCATACAGACTTAAGCATTTATATATTTATACATAACACCTCTGTGTCCCTTCTTTTTTATTTAGGGAACTGAAATTGAATTTAGAGCCTATGTGGTATGCCTTCTGCCACTGGGATACACAACCAGCCCTATTCCTATTTTCTCAAGTTTTCATATAGATTCATGCTGATTTATAATCTCATTCTTGGTCCAGGTGTGGTGGTGCATGCCTTTAGCCCCAGGACTTAGGAGGCAGAGGCAGAGGCGGGTAGATAGATCTCTGTGAGTTTGAGCCCAGCCCAGTCTACAAAGTCAATCTAGGACAGCCAGAGCTGTTACTGAGAGAAACCCTGCCTCAAAAAACGAACCAACTAAGCAACCAATCAGCCAGTCAACCAAATTCATTCTTTTCTTCCCTGGCTTTCTCATTTCTGAGACAGGGTATTGGTAAGTAGATTGAGCTGTCTCTAACTTGCTATGCTCCTACCTCTGCCTCCCGAGTGATCTCACATGGTAGGAGGAGAGACTGGATTCCTTCCAACTTGTCTTCTAGCTTCCCAATGTGTGCATGACACAAATATGCCAAGACAGAACTGATGGATACACCCATAGTCACTAAATAAATAAACAAAATGCAATACTCTCCCCCTAAAAAACACACAAAACTTTACAGCAAGCAATAAAAACTATATAATAGACAACAAAAAAGCTGAGATTATGGGCAGGCATGGTGGCGCACGCCTTCAATCCCACCACTCGGGAGGCAGAGGCAAGCAGATCGCTGTGAATTCGAGGCCAGCCTGGTCTACAAAGAGAGTCCAGGTCAACCAAGGCTACACAGAGAAACCTTGTCTCAAAAAAAAAAAAGAAAGAAAAAGAAAGAAAAAGAAAAAGAAAAAAAAACCCCACAAAGCTGGGATTATACATACACGCTTTTTGATAGAGTGTTAGTGCAAGCTGTAGGTTCAACTCCCAGCGCCAAAACATAATACAAACCCATATTTAAAACAGACAACAAAAAGTAGAGGATTTAAGCTTTGAGACTATAATCCAGGACTTCATAAATATATGCAAGCAGTCTATATCTGAACTACACCCCTAGTCCAAAAGGAAAACTTTAACACAATACTGCCATATAGTCAGCTTGATGGTCACTCATGGCATCAAACTGCAGACTAAAAACAGGTGGCAGGAGTTATTTTAAACTATGCATGCTCAGACATCCTTTCCTTTGTCATTAATCCTTGAATGGTAACAATATACAGAATTTGCTTTTATTGGTACTGTAAGTATTCTAGAGATGATATAAACTACATAGGCTATACGCAAATATCATGGTATTTTATGTAAGGGAATTGGCACAGGGATGTCCTGGCGCAAACACACTAGCGTGGGCTAAACTATTCTTTTGGAACACTTTAATCTACTGAATAGTAACAAAGTAGAGCCTAAAACTTACTTTAGAAAATCTATTAACATATTAGTAATTGTTAAATTATTATGCTTCTGACACCAACAATTTTATGAAAAGGCTGGAAAGATGGCTTAAAGGTTAAGTGCACTGTCTGTTCTTCCAAAGATCCTGAGTTCAATTCCTAGGAACCACATGGTGGTTCACAACCAACCATCTATGATGAGATCTGGTGCCCTCTTCTGGTGTGCGGGCAGAATACTGTATAAATAATAAATAAATCTTTAAATAAAGAAAGAAAGAAAAAGAATTGTATGAAAATACCTGTGTCTTTGTCCTTGGCTTTATATACTTGGCCATAGGTTCCTTCTCCAATAATCCCAATGATGTCAAATTTGTCCACACAGCGCTTCCCCCAATCACTTTCTGTTTGTCGTCTTTCTCCATAACGAGGACAACAAATTCTAAGAAGAAAGCAAGTAAAAGTTACTTTCTGCCATCAAGTGACAGCTGTTTATAAAATTTAAATGGCAGATATTAAGTAAACAGTGTTTGTCAACAGTTATTATGGAATTCTGGCTTCAAAAGGTATACGGTAGTGGTAGGGTGTGTGAGTGTGTTCACTAAACACATGGACTGCTTTTCAAGAAAAAAATATGGTTAGGGCTGGGCATGGTGGAGCCTGCCATTTTTTGGTTTTTTTGTTGTTGTTGTTTTGTTTTGTTTTTTTGAGAGGCATGATCTTACTACGTAGCTTTTTCTCTGTCTGTCTTGAAATACTCTTAAATTGAAGCACGTAAGGTGCTGGTGAGATGGCTCAGCAGTTTAAGCCATGAATCAAGAGTTCAATTTCCAACACATAAAAGCGGTGGCTTACACCCAACTCTAACTGCATTCCCAGGGGTTATCATCTGGGACACAAAGCATGCATGTAAGGCACAGACATACATAAATACAAAACACCCATGTTCATAAAACATAAAAATTACACATCCCTGTAAAACTTACTTTGGTCTCTTTTTATATGGTTGTTGAGGTGGTGTAATCGACTTTGGCTCTGGAGAATCTGGAGGAGATGGATCCCCACCTGGTAGCTCGGGAGGAAGAGGCAAGTCTGTAAGCAAGTGGCGGGTCCTCTGCTCCTTCTCTTTCTTTACAGGCTTTGAAGGAAGTATTTCTTTTGGACTAAATAGAGATAAGAATAAAAGATTATTCAGAGACTTTCCAAAGAACTTTCAAAGAACATTATAATGGCTAACTATCAAAAAGATTACTCAGGTTTTACTTGTAAGAGGTAGATAGATGGTTCAGTGGTTAAGAGCACATATGACAGCTCACAATTGTCTGTAACTCCAGTCCCAAGTAGTTACATGCCCTCTTTCCACCCCCCCCCACCTACCCCCCCAGCCCCGACAAGACAGTTTCTGTGGAGTGCTGGCTGTCCTGGACACGTCTCAAACTCAGAGAGATCCGCCTGCCTCTGCTTCCCTTAGTGCTGAGATTAAAAGTGTATGCCACCACACCTGGCTTACATGCACACTTTTGACCTCTGTGGGGTGCAGGCACACACATGGTGCACATACATAAGTATAGGCAAAACAGTTATACCCGTGCAAATAACAATAAATCTAAAAAAAAAAAGTTAGAACTTGAATGTGCTTAAAATCTAAATATTAATATTGGGGGTATACTTTTAATTTAAAATTTATTTTTTTAAAAAATTAACGTGTGTTAGCCGGGCGTGGTGGCGCACGCCTTTAATCCCAGCACTTGGGAGGCAGAGGCGGGCGGATCGCTGTGAGTTCGAGGCCAGCCTGGTCTACAAAGTGAGTCCAGGACAGCCAAGGCTACACAGAGAAACCTTGTCTCGAAAAACCAAAAAAAAAAACAAAACAAAACAAAAAACGTGTGTCTGTGCACTACATGCATGTAATGATGACTGTGGCGGGTAGACGAGGGCACCAGACAGCTTGGGACTGTTGTTACAGGTGAGTGTGAAATGCTATGTGGAGCTGAGAACTGCACGCAGGTCCTCTAGAGGAGCAGGCACTGCTCAAAAACAGTGAGCCATCTCTCTAGCCCATCATGGTAAAATTCTTGCCTAGCAGGTGCCAGACCCTGGGTTAAATGGCCAATACCTGGTGAAAAAGGAGCAGGAAGGACTAAAACTTGGTAATTTATAGGCAGGTGGGTCAGAAATGAAGAGGACAGCCTCAACTATACAGTCAGCTTTAAGGCTGGTAACTGTATCGGATTTCGTTTCAAAAATCCAAAAATTATAATAATACAAAAACTCTCCCTAATGGCACACCTGAAATAAAATGTGAAAAGCTGTAACATATGACTAAAGCTCATACAATTCATGAAATGTACTTTGTAACAAAAGATTTAAATGAAAGAGGTCATTAACACTATTTACAAGATTTAAAAAGAATATAAGAAAAGGAAATTCTATATCTAAGTGTTTTACAGCTAAGTCTGAAATCAAACCTCCTGAAAAAATAGGCATTAACTAGTTTAGATGTTTGGAAATAAACTACAATCATCTGTGACCAGACAAACTAAAAACTCTCCAACTAAAAAGGTAAGAAAGTTCAAGAAGCAATTTCAGACTGTTTTAAAAAAGACGTATTTATTTACTATGTATACAGTGTTTTGTACCAGAAGAGGGCACCAGATCTCACTATAGATGGTCATGAGCCACCATGTGGTTGCTGGGAATTGAACTCAGGACCTTTGGAAGAGCAGCCAGTGCTCTCAACCTCTGAGCCATCTCTCCAGCCCCAATTTCAGATTTATTAAGGCCTTGACAGGAGACACATAACCAGCAAATTATAGTAGTCAATATGAAAAAAATAAAATAAAGACAGTTTCTAGAAACTGGAAAACTAGTCAAATTTTGGACCTTTTTGGTTTCTTGCAACAAGGTCTCACTATTTACTCCTGCCTGGCCTGGAATTCACAGAAATCCTCCCATCTTAGCCTCCTGTGTACTGGGATTACAGATATGTGCCACAAGGCCTGGTAAATACAAAATTTTAAAATAGATTTTAAAATTGTGTATGTGGGGGCTAGAGAAGTGGCTCAGCAGTTAAGAGCACTGTCTGCTCTTCCAAGAGGCCCTGAGTTCAATTCCCAGCAACCACATGGTGGCTCACAACCATCTATAATTAGATCTGATGCCCTCTTCTGGTGTGCAGGCGTACATGCAGAGAATGCACTCTAAATAAATAATTATTTTTTAAAAATTGTATATGTGGCTTATGCACACGTGTATATGTATATATGCATGTATGTGGGTATGTACATATAAGAGTGGATGCTCAAGCAGGCCAAGTATCAGGTTCCCTAGAGCTGGAGTTACAACGGATTATGAACCAGTAGATATGGGTGCTGGGACTGAACTTGGGTCATCAGCAAGAGCAGCAACTACCTCCAACTGCCAATTCGATTCTTCAGCAACCCCTCCCCCATTTTTTTTCATTTGTATGAATTCTTTGCCCACTACATGCATGCCTGGTGCCTAAGGAAGAGGTAATCCTCCATGTGGGTGCTGGGAATTGATCCCAAGTCCTCCTCTCTCTCTCCCTCTCTTTTTCTTTTTATTTTGAGACAGAGTTTCTCTATGGAGCCTTGGCTATCCTGTACTCACTTTGTAGACCAGGCTGGGCTCGAACTCAGAGATCCACCTGCCTCTGCCTCCCAAGTGCTAGGATTAAAGGTGTGCGCCACCACACATGGCTGGGTCCTTCTCAAGAACAACAAATGCCCTTAACCACTGAGCTAACTCTCCAACCACCACACACTCCTCCCCCGACCCTTTTTTTCATTTTATGTTTTTGAGAGAGGATTTCTGTGTAGCCTTGGCTGTTCTGGAACTCACTCGGTAAACAAAGCCGGCTTCAAACTCAGAGATCCGCCTGCCTCTGCCTCCTGAGCACTGGGATTAAAGGCGTGTACCACCATTCTGACTAATATATTGAAATTTATTGATGCAAGATTTTGACCTCTTCAGATTAACTTGGCCTGAACTGATAGAACATGTCCTAGTAAAGATTCTTTAAAACTTTCTTAGCCGGGCGTGGTAGCGCACGCCTTTAATCCCAGCACTCAGGTGGCAGAGGTGGGTGGATCGCTGTGAGTTCAAGGCCAGCCTGACCTACAAAGTGAGTCTAGGACAGCCAAGGCTAGCACAGAGAAACCCTGTCTCAAAAAACCAAAAAAAACAAAACAAAACAAAACAAAACAACTTTCTTATAATTGAACCTTCCATAGAATTTTCTTTTTTTTTTTTTACCCCCCTTTCCAAGACTCTCTGTGTAGTCCTGCCTGTCCCAGAACTCGCTGCGTGGACCAAGCTGGCCTTAAACCCACAGAGATCCTCCTGCCTCTGCCTCTGGGACTAAAGGCAAGGGCCACCATACCTGGCATCATGTAACTTTTTCAATGATAATAAACTAACTATATTTGAAGCTGGGAAGTAAATCTTTAGGAAAAAAACCTAAATGTGAAACAATAGACTTAAGTAATAGTCATGAGATAGTTCAGACACTGAGTTTTTCTCCTGTAGTAAAGAGAACTAAAAACAAAAACAAAACAAACAAACAAACAAACAAAAAAATCAATCAATCTCTCTCTCTTGCTCACTCTCTCCTGACAAGGTTTCTCTGTGTAACCCTGGCTGTCCTAGAATTTGCTCTGCAGACCAGGCTGGCTTCAAACTCACAGAAATTCTCCCGCCTCTGTCTCCTGAAGGCTAGGATTTAAGGCATGTACCACAACTGCCAAATTTAAGAAAATCTTTTAATTCCTAAGAAATAAGATTTATAAAGAATATTTGATAGTATTCATGTAATTCCTTCTTAGAGTATTTAAAAATTAGAGAAAATTTAAAGGCTTATATTTTATTCTATCTCAGTTTTCATTAATAAACTTCCTTCAGGTCAGTCAGTGGTGGTGCACGTCTTTAATCCCAGTACTTGGGAAGCAGAGGCACGCTAGTCTAAATTCAAGGCCAGCCTGTTCTACAGAACTACTTTCAGGTCAGCCATGGCTACAGTAAGAAACCCTGTCTTAAAAACAAAGAAAAAACCTGGGCGTGGTGGCAGCAGAGGCTGTGAGTTTGAGGCCAGCCTGGTCTAAAAAGTGAGTCCAAGACAACCAAGGTTACACAGAGAAGCCCTGTCTTGAAAAACAGCAACAAAAAACAAAAACAAAGGAAAAAAAAAACAAAAACAAAACTTTCTTTGGTAGAAAACTCTGAGTGCATATCTTTCTTTAGCGGGAAGTATTTAAATGGGAAGTTTAAGGTTATCATACTTCAGAGACTTCTCAACTGTGGCTTGTGTGGTACAAACTGAGTAGATTCCTTACTCTGTCTCATTTAGAAAGAATCAAAATGATATAAATTAAGTAAGAAGCTTTACCTCTTAAAATCACATTCTAGAGGGTGGGTAGTAATGACTTTAGTTGTTGATTTCAGACAGGGTTCCTGTACATAGTTTTGTAACTCACTATGTAGGCCAAGCTGGCCTTGAACTCACAGAGATCTGTTTGCAACCTCCTCTAGAGTGCTGGAATGAAAGGCATGTAGTACCAGCACAGGCTTTAGCACTCTTCTTCCTTTCCTACCCTCAGAGACAGGGTTTCTCTGTGCAGCCCTGACTGTCTTAGACTCACTCTGTAGACCAGGCTGGCCTTGAACTCACAGTGATCCGCCTGCCTCTGCCTCCCTAGTGCTGGGATTAAAGGTGTGCGCCACCACACCTGGCTCTTTAGCAGTCTTCTTTAAAGTGATATGTCAGTTCTTAAGATTTTAAGAATTTCTGCAAATTTATAGCCAAGTCGCTCCAACCAATGAAATCTGAACCACTAAGAGTGGTTTCAAACACAGAAAGACTGGATATCCCATGATTTAATGTTGAAAACAAGATACCTCAGAGCTGGGCATGGAAGCTGAGGCAGGAGATTTGTCATCAGCCAGCCTGGTCTCTAGAATGAGTTCCAGGATAGTATGGGCACAGAGTAAGATTCTGACTTAAAAAACAGAGATAGCAGCCAGGCATGGTGGCACATGCCCTCTAATCCCAGAAGCAGAGACAGGTGGATCTCTGTGAGTTCAAGGCCAGCTAGGTCTACAAAGAGTCTAGGACAGCCAGGGTTATTACAAAGAGAAACCTTGTCAATAACAATAATAATATAATAACAACAACAATAATAAATAATAATAATAATAAAAAAGATGTTTTTACAATATATTTAAAACCTTGAAAACATAAGAGAAGGTAGAATGAGGACCCATATGAATCCAATGTTTAAGTATCATTGTTTTTACTATAAGACACTAACTGTGCCAACTATGGAAAGCCTGACATAACAAAAGAGATATTATATGCCAAAACAATTACCAGGAAATACTGATGCCTTCACCCAGTTTCTCATTCATGTTTGTTTGTTTGTTTGTTTGTTTGTTTTTCAAGACAGGGTTTTTCTGTGTAGCCCTGGCTGTCCTGGAACTCTCTTTGTAGACCAGGCTAGCCTGGAACTCACAGAGATCCACCAGCCTCTGCCTTACCAGTGCTGGGATTAAAGGTGTGCACTACCAAGGCTGGCTGGCTCACACTTTTTTACAGGTTCATATGTGCCCAAACTCTATGTATAAGAAACAGTTGACTCCTACCCAAATTTTATAATCTTGAAATTTCTGGAAATGAAATTTAAATTAATCTGTAAATATTTCTCATTTAATATGTTACCGCATGCCTTTAATCAAAGCAGACAAGAGGCAGAAGCAAGTGGATCTATCATCAAAACTCAGGCTAGTCAGCTGCTACATGTGTTGTTGTTGTTGTTTTGAGACAGGGCTTCTCTACATAGAGATGAGTGTCCTGGAGCTCAGGGTAAAGACCAGATGGCCTTGAAATCAGAGAATTTTGCTTTGTGTTCTCAGCCAGGCGTCATGGCGCACGCCTTTAATCCCAGCACTCGGGAGGCAGAGGCAGGCGGATCATGGTGAGTTCAAGGCCAGCCTGGTCTATAAAGTGAGTCCAGGACAGCCAAGGCTGCACAGAGAAACCCTGTCTCAAAATACAAAAGGCTTTTGAATTATCATTAACTAAGTTGCTTTGTCACCAATATAAGCTTTATGTTATCAGAATACTATTTTATTCTAGTTATTTCAAATATTTTATTATTTTGTGTATATGGGTGTATCCATTTCTATGTACCATACACATTTGGACCTGCAGAAGTGACAGAAAGTTATGAACTAATATGTGAGTGCTGGAGGGTGAACACTGCTCCTCTAAAAGAGCAGCTAGTGTCCTTTATCACTGACGTACTGCTCCAACTTCCCAACTTCCTTCTTAACTATATGCACAGTCGTTTCACTGGATCCTACGCGATGCCTCTACATCAGCCTCCTGAATGCTGGGATGGCAAGTGGCGACCAAGCTCAGTTTAAAGGTCTTAGTCAGGATGTGTCTGTCTCTATCCTTCTCTGTCTCTTGTATTGTTATGTGTATAATGTATGTACATGCTAGTGTAGGCCTCTACACACGTGTAAAAGGTGTGTGTGTGTATGTGTGGAAGCCAGAGGTAGTCTCTTGTCTTTTTTTGTCTTCTTCTGGTTTTTGGAGAGTGGGTTCTCTGTGTAATAGAGCCCTGACTTCCCTGAACTCACTTTGTAGACCAGGCTAGCCTCAAACTCACAGTGATCCTCCTGCCTCTGCCTCTCTATTGTTACCTAGCAGTGCATAACTGAGACAGTATCTCTCAATGAACCTGAATCTCATCAATTTGTGGAGTCTGACTACAGAGACTGATCTCTCTCTTGCCTCAGTCTCAAAAATAAAAGACAAAGTCTGCATTGCCATTTACTATATTTAATAACTTATAAATAGAAAACAACTAGTTATCAGACATTTAATAATGACACTGGGTGAGGCATAGCTGCCCCCACTTTTAATCCTGGCACTCTGGAATTAAAGCAGAAAGATCCCAGGATTCTGGAGGCAGAAACAGGCAGATTGATGAGTTCCAGGCCAGCAAGGGCTACATAGTGAGACCCTGTCTCCAAAAATCCCCAAATACACAAATACTTCAAATTGAAAACAAGAGAACTGGCTTTGGTGGTAAATACAATCCAGTACTATCTCACGGCCAGCTAAAGAAGGAGAATGACTGAATCCTAGGAGTTCAAGAACAGACTAGAAGCAACCTTGCCTCAGAAGGAAAACAATCATCTCTCCTCTCCCTGCCTCTTCCACCACCCATTATTACAGTAGAACATTTTTAAGGCACACAGAGGGTAGTCTGAAAAAATATAGATCTTACGAACTAAAAAGAATAAACAGGACTGGGGGAATAGTTTAGTCAGTAATCTATTTGCTACCCAACCAAGAGGATTTGAGTTCGAACTTTAACACCAACATTTAAAAAAAAAAAAAAAACTGGGCCTGGTGGCACAGGCTTGTAATCCCAGCACTTCTACCTCTAGGGAGGTAGAAAGGGAAATTCAAAGGGCTGGAGACATTGTTAAGTTGTTAAAAGCATTTGTTTCTCTTCCAGAGGGGCAGAACTTAAATTCCTACAACCTACACGGTGGCTTACAGGCAGCCATTCCAAGGGATCGGCTACCTTCTGATGCACAAACAAATATGCAGGCAAACACTTATAGATAAAATATCTTTGTTTGTTTGAAATAGGGTTTTTCTGTGTTACCCTGGTTGTCCTGGAACTCACTCTGTAGACCGGGCTGGCCTTGAACTCACAGAGATTGCCTGCCACAGCCTGAGTGCTAGGATTAAAGGAGTCCGCCGCCACCACCTAGCTTTCTCTTTTTCTTTCTTTCTTTTTTTTTTTTTTAAGACAGTGCTTCACTATGTAGATCAAACTGGCCTACAACTAAAGAGTTCTGTCTGCTTCTGCCTCCAAAATGTTGGTATTAAAGGCCTACACTCAGCTGGGTAAAATATATTTAAAAATTAAAACAAAACAAAAAAGGTGAATGACTCTTGAGGGAACAACAACCAAAGTTTACTTCCGTTTGTACACCTGCACTCTCACACAAAGAATCATCACTCAAATTACTGATGTCACCTAGAAAGTATTAAGTTTCAAAATTGGTTTGCAATGTAAGATAAGAGGTACTTACTTTCTTTTTTACAACAGAAAATGCAACTCATTCCCTAGAGAATAAGAGGGCAGGATCTCAACAGAAAAACCAGTAAAACTACACTTCCATACCACGTCCCTGGCTAAAGCACCTGTTTGTAAGTCTTGTTCAGCAGGTATGGCCTACAGATTAAAAATCTTTCATAATGCCACTTATGAATAATCAACATTCAAAGTATCCATTAGAATGCAGAGGCAGGTGGATCTCTGTGAGCTCAAGGCCAGTCTCGTCTACAAAGCAAGTCCAGGACAGCCAAGGCTACTTAGAGAAACCATGTCTCAGGAAAAAACAAACAAACCCCAACAACAAAAGCAAACAAACAAACAAAAAAAAACACCCTTAAGCTCTTTCCACCATCCCATTGTGAGTTATAGTCTAATTAGCCAAGACTCCTCATATTACTCTTTTTTCACTGTAGAATAAGTGATTGGGGGTGGGTGGGTGGGTGGATGAGTTTGAGACAGGGGACTTCACATAGGCTTGACTGTCCTGGAACTGGATCTGTAGACTAGGCTGACCTGGAACTCAGAGATCCACCTGCCTCTCTCTGCCTCCCAAGTGATAGGATTAGAGGCGTGTGCCACTGTAACCCAGCAGGATAAGTGATTTTTAAAAATTATATCACTCTACAAATTCTCTACAGATATTAAAATATTAGAAAAAGAAAACAGCTGACAAATCGGCTTAGTTTGTAAAGATGCTTGCCATGAAACCTTGTTGACCTGACTACCATTTGCAACTATGCAAAACAAAAACCAACTCAACAAAATGGCCCTGATTTCCACAAGTACAACATAGTATGCGCGCACACACACACACAGACAAACACACGCATACTATAAACATTAAAAATTAAAATAAAGACACGGGGCGAAATGTGGTTATCTAAGACCTGAAGTATGAGAGTGTCCTTTGGGCTCCAATAAACACATGTGCACGCGCATACACACACAAAATTAGTACACTGGGATCAGAAGTTTAAGAGTGCTAATTGCACGCCGGGTGTGGTGGCGCACGCCTTTAATCCCAGCACTCAGGAGGCAGAGGCAGGTGGATCGCTGTGAGTTCAAGGCCAGCCTGGTCTACAAAGTGAGTCCAGGACAGTCAAGGCTAACACAGAGGGACCCTGTCTCGAAAAACCAAAAAAAAAAAAAAAAAAAAAAGAGTGCTAACTGCTCTTCCAGAGAACCTGGTTTGGTTCTTAGTACTCACATAGCAGCTCACAAACACTGTAACTATATTTTCAGGGGACTCTAAAAATCTCTGGCATTCATGTGGTACACATATATTCATGTATGCTCACACACATGCACATATATAAAAAATATTCAAAATACAGTAAAGTTGGGGCTGGAGAGATGGCTGAGTAATTAAGAGCACTTGCTACTCTTCTAGAGAGTTCCAACACTCACAGGGCAGCTCAGATGTTTGTTTTTCTTTCAGGACAGGATTTCTCTGTATAGCCTTGGCTGTCCTGGATTTGCTTTGTAGACCAGGCTGGCCTCAAACTCAAAAGATCCACCTACCTCTGCCTCTCTGAGTGCTGGGATCACAGATGTGTACCACCACACCTGGCTTGAATCATCATATTCTTTTTGTTTGTTTGAGACAGGGTTTTTCGGTGTAGCCTTGGCTGTCCTGGACTCACTTTGTAGACCAGGCTGGCCTTGAACTCAGTGATCCACCTGCCTCCCAAGTGCTGGGATTAAAGACGTGTACCATTCATTTTCTTATCCCATGAAATCCATCACCACCTTCTGACCTTACATGGTACACATACATATGTGCAGACAAAATAGTCATACATGCACAACACACACACACAAAAAATCTAGGTTAGACAGTGGTGGTGCATGCCTTTAATCACTGAGTTCGAGGACGGCCTGGTCTACAAGGTGAGTTCCAGGATAGCCAGGACTACAAGATGAAACTGTCTCAAAACCTACCTAAAAAGACTAAAAATTAAATTTACATCAAAACATTTTAACAAGCTATAAATTTTAATTCCTGTCAGGCATAGTGGTACATGTCTATAATCCCAGCATCCAGGATATTGTGTCAGGACTGCTGTGAGCTTAAGGATACCTGAGATGATATAGTGAGTATTACCAAGACCCTATCCATGGTCAGACCCTAAAAAGGTGGCCATCAAGATAATCTAAAAGGTAGGGGCTGAAGAGACGGCTGAGAGGTTAAGAGCACTGACTGCTCTTCAAGAGGTCTTGAGTTCAATTCTCAGAGCCACATGGTGGCTCACAACCACCTATAATTAGATCTGATGCCCTCTTCTGGCCTGCAGGTGTACATGCAGCTAGAGCACTCACATACATTAATCATCATCATCATCACCACCACCATCATCATCATCACCATCCGGCAGGTCAAGGCACTTGCCACCAAGCCTGATAACTGTTATCTGAGATCTACAGTAGAGATTTGACTCCTACAAATTCTCATCTGGCCTCCAAACTAAGACAAAATATATACAACTCAAAAATATACAAACAAATGTAATCTTAAAAAATGAAGAAAAGAAAACCCCCACAAAGTTGTAATCTCTATTCTCAAGGACTCCAAGAATAGACTTTTCCACTAAAAAACAAAAAGCATTTCCTAATCATAAATACATAATTAAAAGGTATTCTAATGGTTTCAAGAGACTTAAAAAGAAAATATCTATCAGGAAGACTGACCTCTTTCATCCTATTATGGGACTTACCTATCCATGTCATCATCTCCAGGTAACAGGGGAGGGAGAGGCAGAGGAGGCAATGTTGAAGTTTTCAGGTGTGGAATAGCAGCTGTTACAGACACTTGAGTCTTCACAGAAACCTGTACAGGGGGCTGAGAATTTGTCTGAGAGGACAGAGTAGATGTCCTTAGGTGAGGGGAAGAGGGCAAAGTTGAAGCACTGGAAACAGGAACTTGACTAAATAGTGGTTGGGGAGGAGGCAGAGGTGGCTGCAGTGGAACAGCTGGTAGTGGAGGCAAAGGTGGTAAAGGGGGCGTCTGAGGTGGAGGGGTAGCAGATGGTAAAGGGGGTGGAGATGTGACTGTGGGGAGAGGAGGAAGGGCCTCCTTTTCTGATGTCTCTGTTTCCTTTGAAGGAACAATCACCTCCTTCAGTGCTATAGGTTTCGCGTCCTTTGTTCCCTGTGCTTTCAAATCCTTAACAGCAGGATGCTTCTGCAAGTTCTCATCCAGCTTTACTTTCCCTGTATCTAAACAATTTTTCACCTCTGTATTTGAATGTGCTGTATTTACCAGTTCAGTGTCTGGGGTAGATTTTTCTGACTTTATACTTTTGGGTAATTTTTTAGACTCTAACCCTGACTCCTTCATCTCAAGTTTTTCTTTTTTAGGCAAAATTATAGGTGAACCCTTGGATTCTTTTCCATCCATTTTTGCTGCTGCAGCAGCTGCTGCTCTTTCCTTCTTTTTTCTACTGAGTTCAGCTCCCAGGCTAGAATTCAATGGAAGCCTGACAGGTGAGATACTGGAATGTCGGCTGCGTGACCCGGATCGCTTCTTTTTACTATGAGAAGATGAGTGCCTTGAATATGCAGGACTTCTACTTCTGGACTTCATGGATTTCCTACTGAAAAAGAAAAAAAAAAGTCAGTTTGAAATACACAATATACAGAGATACAAAAAACAAAATTGGTCAACAAACAGGGTCTAGAACTGCAAATTTAATTCCATTTTTTGTTTTGTTTTGGTTTTTCGAGACAGAGTTTCTCTGTGTAGCCTTGGCTGTCCTGGACTCACTTTGTAGACCAGGCTGGTCTTGAACTCACAGCCATCTGCCTGCCTCTGCCTCCCCAGTGCAGGGATTAAAGGCGTGCGCCACCACGCCCGGCTCAAATTTAATTCTATTTTGAGTTATCAATCTTGTTTATAATCACAGCATTTAGGAACCAAGGCAAAGGGATTACTTAGACTGAGAAGCCATTAAGTTCCTGCCAGCTTGGGCTATATTCAGACCTTGTTCAAAACCAAACAATAAAAAAGAAAAAAAAAATAAGGGGTTGGAGAGATGGCTCAGTGGTTGACTATGTACTGATTGAACAGAAGGCTCAGGTTTATTTCCCAGAACCCACAGTGGGCACATCCACCTGTAACTCCAGATCTGAGGATCTAGAACCTCTGGTCTTCAGAGGCACCTGCATTCATGTACATGTATGTACACAAATACATACATAATTTTTAATTTTTTATTTATTTATATGAGTATTCTTTTTGCATGTATGACAGAAGAGGGCATCAAATCCTATTATAGATGGTTGTGAGCTACCATGTGGTTGCTGGGAATTGAACTCAGGACCTCTGGAAGAGCTGACAGTGCTCTTAACCTCTGAGCCATCTCTCCAGCCCCATAAAAATAAATCTTAAAAAAAAAAAGAAAAAAGAACTACCCATCTTGGTGTGGTAAGATGCCTTTAGGATCTTTCTGAATTCTGTTTTCTCTACAAAGGAAATTCCAAACCAGCCTAAGATTCTGTCTCCAAAAACAAAAAGTGTTTGCTTCGGCAGCACATATACTAAAAGTGGAACAATACAGAGAAGATTAGCATGGCCCCTGCACAAGGATGGCACACAAAAAAGAAAAGAAAAAAGCAAACAAAAAACAGAGCTGGCATGGTAACAGCACTACTTGTAATCACAGTATTAAGTAAGGAGGCATAGGCAGAATTGTTGTAATTTAAAAAATTAAAATATAAATAAGCTGGGCTGTGGTGACACACACCTTTAATCCTACCACTTGGCAGGCCGATCTCTAAATCTGAGGCCAGCCTGGTCTACAGATGAAGTTCTAGGACAGCCAAGGCTACACAAACTCTCTTGGAAGCCAGGTGGTGGTGATGCCTTTAATCCTAGCACCTGGGGGGCAGGGGTAGGGGCAGGGGCAGGGGCAGGGGCAGGGGCAGGTGGATCTCTGTGAGCTGGAAGCCAGCCTGATCTACAAGAAAGTCCTGGACAGCCAGGGCTGTTACACAGAGAAACAAGGGGGAAGGGAAGGGGGAACACAACTCTCTTGGGGAAATAACCAAACAAAAACAGAAAAGCACCAAAAATTGTCCACTACTTATTTATGTTTTCTTTAGTTGGTTTTTGTTGTTTTTCCAGACAGGGTTTCTCCGCCCTGGCTGTCTGGAACTCACTCTTTAGAACAGGCTGGCCTTGAACTCAGAGATACACCTGCCTCTGCCTCTTTTTTTTTTTTTTTTTTTTTTTTCTGCCTCTGCCTCTTGAGTGCTGGAATTAAAGTTGTGCAATACCACCACCCAGCTTGCCCACTACTTATTTAAAAGGAAGAAGGCAAAATCAGAATGAAGCCACATTCATAATGATTACTTTGAGAAACTTTTATATTTGATAATTTCAAAGCATCAGGAAGGAATATGTCTCAATAACCTATTTTTACTCTTTTCTTTAAGATGTATAATTTTATATGAAGGATGCTTTGCATACATGCATTTATGTAAGTGTATCATGTCTGTGCCCAGTGTCCACAGAAGTCAGGAGAGGCATTGGAATCCCTGGGACTGGATTTAGAGATGTTTATGAGTCACTGTGCTGGAAATCTTCCTCCAGAAGTCATAACCACTTAACCAATCCTTCAGCTCAACTTCGAACTTCTTAACTAGGGTACTACTTTACAGCATCAGCTTACCATAAAGTTGTGCTTATAGTAAACAAATGCCCATATACAAAATTTGGAATTTATTAACACATAAACTTTTTATATTAAAATTTTAAAAATTTAAACAATTCTTGGTATCTTTTTAATTTTTAGGTACTGAGGGCTGAACCTTCTATTTGCTAAAGGAACAGCCTACTACTGATCTGTATTACCTGCCCTGACACTTCATATCTTTATCTTTTAGTGTTCTGAGGCTTAGTCTTACTACATAGACTAAGCTGTCCTAATAGTCTTAAGTCTACTGAGTGTTGATATTAAAGGTCTTACTCAGCTCCTTTAAAAGAAAAATGATTTCAAATCAACTTTTTAGGACATTTAAGACAAAAATTACTGCACAAATAAACTTGTTTTGGTTTTGAAGTGGGATCTTACTCTGTAATGGGATCGGTGGCTCTGGCTGGCCTGAAATTTGATATGTAGACCAGGCTGGCCTCAAACTATGCCTGGCTTTAGTCAACTTCTTAACTGCTGAGCCATTTTTTTTCAGTCCAACAAATAAAATTTTCATGAGGAAGGACTGTGACACAAAATCTGGGAATCAATAGAACAGATAATTCCAAAGTCTCATTAACTGATTACTTTTTTACTATAGCCCTGCTTAAGAATCAGTGTGTAAAGAACCAACAATCTAGCCAGGCAGCGGTGGTGCATGCTTTTAAGCCCAGCACTCAGTAGGCAGAAGCAGGTGGATTGCCGTGAATTCGAAGCCAGCCTGGTCTACGTACTCTCTCTGGTCTACAGAAAGAGTCCAGGACAGCCAAGGTTACACAGAGAAACCCTGTCTCAAAACAAACAAACAAACAAACAAACACAAAACAAAAATTTTTAAAAAGCAAAAAACAAACAACAATCCAAACCATTAAAGCTCTGACTAGAGCCATGCATGATGGGGTACTCCATGCTTTTAATTTCAACAATTGAGAAGAAGAGGTAGGCAACTGCATTTGAGCCAGTCTGGTCTACATAGTGAGTTTCAGGCCAGCCAGGGCTGTACAATGAGACCCCGTCTCAAAAAAGAAAAAGAAGGAAAAAAAGAAGAAGAAGAAAAGGTATTGAATCTGTCTGGACCTGGGTATGGTAGCAAACACCTTTAATTCCAGCACTTGAGAGGCAGAAGACGGTTAAATCTGTGAGTTCTAGGCCAGCATGGCCTACATATCGAGTTCTCTCTGAACATGGAGACCCATGACTAGGGAAACTTTCTCTCATTAATAAATTTTATCAGGTGGTGGTGGTGAATGCTTTTAATCCCAGCACTAGGGAGGCAGAGGTAGGCAGATCTGAGTTTAAGGCAAACCTGGTCTACCTACTGAGTGAGTTCCAGGACAGCCAGAGCTACACAGAAAAACCTGTCTGGAGAAACGCAGATAGATGGATGGATGGATGAAAAATAAAAGATAATTTTTGTTCTTTCTGTGCATGTATATGATCTGTGGAGGTTAGAGGATAACTCTGAAGTCAGCTTTCTCCTTCCACTTTACATGACTTCCTCAGAACTCAGATCAAACTAAGGTCCATTATTTTGGCCTTTTTGAAGGTTTCAAGCAGCCATGGCTGCCTCAAAAATCAAAATCCACTTGCTACAGTTTTTCAAACACTGGGCTTATGTGTGTACCATGTTGCTCATGTTATTTACTGTTGAGAAGTCCAATAAATAAAAATATGCAATGTACACATATAAATAATGCTCTCTACAAGCCAACAAAAATGTTCATTTTTTCCAATATTATTTATGTTTATATTTGTATCCCCACTACCATATTGTCCCCTAGTTTTTATATCTGCCATTACTAGACTAATTTCAACTAAGGAACACAAATTTTCAATTCACTTAAGCGAAATATCTGCTATTAAAAAGAATCATTTCAAACTAAAAGTTCTCCCTTTAATCCCAGCACTCAGTAGGCAGAGGCTCTCTGTGAGTTCAAGGCCAGCCTGGTCTGAGTCCAGGACAGCCAAGGCTACACAGAGAAACCCTGTCTCAAAAAAGCAAAACAAAATAATAAAAGTTCTCACTGAAAATCCAGTTTTAGCCTTTTATATCTCTAAACTTAACAGTAAACATTTTCAAATAATCTTAATGTTGAAACTTTTTTTCTTTTCTTTTCTTTTTTTTTTTTTTTACTTTTTGGCTTTGAGACAGGGTTTTTTTCTCTTGGCTATCCTGGACTTACTTTGTAGACCAGGGTAGCCTTAAACTCACAGAGATCCACCTGCCTCTGCTTCCTCAGTGCTGGGATTATGGCTCAATGTTGATACTCTTAAGAAAACAAATATTCTGCCTAATATGATAGGTCATGTCTGTAATCCCAGCAGTCAAGAGGTTAAGGGAGGATTGCTGGAAATTTCAAGGCAGTCTGAGGCCAGCATAGACTACATAGTAAATTTCAGGCCTCCCTAGGTTACTTACAACTAAAGAGTAGTTACCTAACAATAGTGCTTTAAGTTTCTTAGTGTTTTCTCATTATAGTCTAAAAAACACAAATAAAATTCTGAGAATACTTCTTTGATTCCCTTTAAAACTGTACATTATAATTGACATATTTATGAATTATGTATTCCACTATACATAAATCTTACCTCTGCTAAGAATACTGAACTCTTTCTCTTTTCTTTTTTTGGTTTTTCAAGATAGGGTCTCTCTGTGTAGCCTTGGCTATCCTGGACTTGCTTTGTAGACCAGGCCGGCCTCGAACTCACAGCCATCCACCTGCCTCTTGCCAACACACCCAGCTAGAATATTGAACTCTTAAGAAATGGTATATAGGCCAGAGAGATGGCTCAGAGGTTAAAAGCACTGGCTGCTCTTCCAGAGGTCCTGAGTTCAATTCCCAAAAACCACATGGTGGCTCACAACCATCTATACTGAGATCTGATGCCCCCTTCTGGCCCGTAGCCATACATGCAGGCAGAATACTGTACACATAGTTAAAAAAAATCTTTAAAAAAAGAAATGATATACACGCTAAATGTTAGCTGGGTGTGGTGGCGCACGCCTTTAATCCCAGCACTTGGGAGGCAGAGGCAGGTGGATCGCTGTGAGTTTGAGGTCAGCCTGGTCTACAAAGTGAGCCCAGGACAACCGAGGCTACACAGAGAAACCCTGTCTTGAAAAACAAAAAACAAACAAATATACATGCTAAATGTTTACAAAATGCTGATTGCTACAACTTTGAGATAACTCTAAAGATGAATTAATGGAGATAAACATGTGACAAAAATACACCACAATTACAGAACTTAGGTGTTAGATACATGCATGTTCATTATAATTCAACCTAAGTCTGAATTTTTTTTAATTACTATAATGAGAAAACACTAAGGAAACTTAAAGCACTGTCGTTAGGTAAATACACTTTAGTTCTAAGTAACTTTAAGTCAGTGAAATATACAATGACTTATAAAACACATGCATGAATTAATTTCTTTACAAGTGGATCATATTATGTTCAAGGCACAGTAACATGCTTAATATCTATTAATCTTCACAATAGCCTTGAAGTAGGTAGTTTTTATCAGTATTTTCCACATAAAGAAACTCAGATGTGGACAAATTAAATCATTTGCCAAAGGTCACAAAGAAATACTAAGATTCCACTCAGAAAAAAACTAAAGCTCCTGTTCTGGTTTTGTGGGTCCACACAGGAAAGAACACAACTTTCCATAATTTTCAATTAACACGTACTTCTTACAAAAGTACGAAGCTGAAGGCATTATTAGCACATATTACAAGGGAAATTTTGAAAATGGCTAGTGTTAACAAGAGAAGTCAACCGTGATGTTGTTTGCAAACAAAACAAATCAAAAACTCAACAAGCCAGGAGTTGGTGGTGCACGCCTTTAATCCCAGCACTTGGGAGGCAGAGGCAGGCAGACTGATGTGAGTTCTAGGCCAGCCTGGTCTACAAAATGAGTCCAGGACAGCCCAAGGCTACACAGAGAAACCCTGTCTCAGAAAACAAACAAAAAACCAACAAACTGACAAACTGTCCTTGTAACTGCTTTTTGTCAGGCTATATGTCAAAAAGACATTTCATTAGCTCAATGTCACTCAACAGTTACAAGATAGGACTTTTCAGTAAATTAAAACAATGAGCTGGGCGCAGTGGCCCATGCCTTTAATCCCAGGCAGGTGGATCATGGTGAGGTCGAGGCCAGCCTGGTCTACAAAGTGAGTCCTGGATAATTATACATTTGGGGACATAATAGGCAAAATTGGTAAGATAACTTTGGTAAAAAGACTCAAACAAAAATGAAAATTTGTAATTTCTCACTTCTCTTATGAGTTCCAATAAGGGTTAAGCAGTGATACCAATATGACTTGCAAATTTTTAAGACAGAACAACAAATAGCTAAACAAGCTGGGGAGATTATGCATTCTCACAACTGAAGATTCCCCATTATTGAAAAGTACCTACCTACCTTGCTTGAGCAGTTGGGCATGTGAAATCTTTCCTTCTCAATTTTGGGTTAGGGGAAAGCCAGACTTACTTACCTAAAAGACTAGCCAACCTAGTCAATGATGAACACTGCAAACTTTAGCAAAAAATGTTTTTATAAGGACTTAATTGCCAATTCCTCCTAACCCACCCTACCTTAGGAAGAACAGACCACAGCTCACCTGGGGATTGGACTCCGACTCAGAGACCTCTTGCTCAAGAAAGGGCTGCTAGATCGCCTTCGACCATAGGGGCTGGGTGATCTCCCACTGTAAGAGCCACTCCTTTCATAGCTGGATGACCGTCTCCGGCTATATGGACTCATGGACCTCTGTCGCCTGCTGTACGGACTTGGTGACCGAGTGCTGGACTGGTAAGCAGAAGGTTCTTTGTAAGGTGGGCTGACTGACTGCCTTCTTGAGGTACTTCCAGGACTCTTCTTGTAGGAGTCATAATTGCTCGAAGCGTGAGACCTTGGGGGGCTAAGGTCATAGTCTTGGCCATAAGAAGCTCCTGAAGGGCTGTCATCTTGCTTGGAACTGTCAGACCACTTCCTGTGGGGACTCCTGGATCTCCGTTTAGGACTATCCACCGTTTTGTAACTTTTGGGTGTTTCCCTTTTCCGATGACTTTTACTCCGGTCTTTGTGTCCAGACTTTAACTCACGTTCTTTCCGGGTCTTCTCCTTGTGGAGTTTGGACGACCTGGATTCCTTGCTGCTGCTTTTGGATATTTGTGTCTTCCCATAATCATCACTCCCCTCCACTGAACGTTTTGAACTTCCTGATATCCGGTCCTTCACAGATGCAGATTTGGAGACTTCCTGGCTTTTTTCTTTTTCGGTCTGTTTAGTTTTTAGCAAGTCTCGGGACCGCCGGTGCTGGTGGTGACGATGTCTGTGCAGGCGGTCGCTCCGCTCCGTTCCACGACGTTCATCATTCTCCCTCCTGTCTAATTTGAAGGCCATGTCATCTGAGAAGGTGTCTGAATCAGAGCTGATGTCATCGTACTCCACCAAAGGTTTGATCATTGTCCCCAAAGATGCTGCTTCGGGGGTTACCAGCCCCATGTCTTTGGAGTGCTTGGATTTATGCCGCTTGTGCTTCGACACCAAGCGGTGACGCTCTCTGCTGTTGGAGCTGCCACCTCCCGATGACGGCTGCGAAGTTCCAGAAGCTCCTCCGCTCCCGTCCTTCTTGCCCCCATGTCTCTCTGAATTTGGCATTCCCTTTCCCCGAGCCTGAAGACGGGGAGAAAGTTCCCCAGCACTCCAAAAAGCCCCCCCCTCCCCCCCCCAGGCCCCAACTCCACGCCCACCGAAGCGCCCCCTAAAAAGGGGGTGGGTAGGGAAGGGACCCGTAGGCCAGGCTCCTCCTCCCTCTCGCCTCCTCAGCACCCTCCTACATGAGGTGGGGGGGGAGGTGAAGGAGCGAGGGAAGAAATGAGAGTTCCTCAGCGGTGGAGTAGCGAGCGAGACGCCGGTGGCTGCTCGAGTCTGTCCCTCACGGCCGCCCCCACCCCTCGCTGGACCAGTCTTCAGGCCCGCGAGGTCAAGGAAGTGGGAAGCCGCCCGCCCGAGCCTGTGGGGCCGACTCCGGCTTTGGGGCCCTGGGAGAACTGCGCGGGGCCCTACCCCTACCCGGTAGCCCGGCTCGGGGAGGCTTCCTGTCGCCGGGGCTCCGCAGCCTAGGTGGCCTCACCTCCCCGCCCCCTTGGTCCCTGGTTCCAGAGAGAGAGCCCTTTCTCTAGCCTCCGCCTCACCCCAATACCTCACATACACATTTTCGCTCCCTCACACAGACTCAGTCACACACTAGATTAAACCGAAACGGCACTTGAGGGGAGGAGGGGGGGAGGGGCGAACTCCAAAAGTATCGCGAGATGTCGCCGGACTCCCGCGATACTTCGTGCTTCCTTTTTTTTTTTTTTTTTTTCCTCGCCTCTGCTCATTAACTTCCACGAGACAACGCGAGAACGGGACCCAAAGCCACAAACGCGTCCCGTTAGACTCTCGCGATAAGTTTCCAACTCCCTTTCTGAGAGAAGCTCTGTAGAGCCGGAAGTTGCGGAGATTATCTTTAAAACTTAAACTTAACTGAAAAGTCTGAGTAAATAGTCCCAGGTTCCGGTGGAGGTTCATTTAAGAGCATATAAGCTCTTAAGAAGTCTTTTGATTATCACAATTTTTTGTTTGTTTTTTTGGTTGTTTTTTTTTTTTTTTTTTGAGACAGGGTTTCTCTGTGTAGCCTTAGCTGTCCTGGACTCGCTTTGTAGACCAGGCTGGCCTCGAACTCACAGCGATCCGCCTGCCTCTGCCTCCCGAGTGCTGGGATTAAAGGCGTGCACCACCACGCCCTGCTGTTTGTTTTTTTGAGACAGGGTTTCCTCTTGTATTCCTGGCTGGCCTCGAACTCACAGAGATCCTCCTGCCTTCTCTGCCTCCCGAGTGCTGGGATTACAGGCGCGCGCCACCACGCCTGGCCTCACAATTCAAAACGAAACAGGGGACAGATGAACATTGCGAACATTACAAGCCAAGTTTGAGTGTTGTCCTGTTTGGGAGGTTTTGGTTTGGTTTGGTTTTGGTTATTATCCTTGGCTGGCCTGGACTCACTTTATAGACCGGGCTGGCCTCGAACTCACATCAACCTGCCTGCCTCTGCCTCCCGAGTGCTGGGATTAAAGGCGTGCGCCACCACCTCCTGTCTTGTTGAGTTATTTTTAACACACCGCTGTTGACTTACCTTGCTAACACTAGCCATTACCAAAATCTCCCTTGTAATATGCGTCCAGTGGGGTGGGGTGGCTTTTTGAAACAATTTCTGTGTAGCTCTGACTGTCCTAGAACTCACTCTGTAGACCAGGCTGGTCTCTGATTTAGACATCCACCTGTTTCTGCCTCCGGAGTGCTGGGATTAAATGCATAGGCCACCACATCCTGGCTTCAAGTCTGAATGGTTTTTTTGTTTTTGTTTCTTAAAGACTTTATTTATTTAATGTAGATAGATGAGTGCTCTATCTGCCTGTACACCTGAATGCCAGAAGAGGGCATCAGATCACATTATAGACGGTTGTGAGCCATAATGTGGTTGCTGGGAATTGAACTCAGGACTTCTGGGAGAACAGACAGTGCTCCTAACCACTGAGCCATCTCTCCAGTCCCCTCAAGTGTGAATGTTTAAACAAAGCTTGCTACTAATGGTATATACCAACCGTTAGGCATTTCCATCCATTTTCTCTGACCTCACCACGGGACACTATCGTCACTGTGATTTTACAAGCAAGGAATTCTAGATTCAGAGACGTTAGTACCAAAGAAAAAAACAAGAGTCAAACTGTTTTGCAGCGGGTTCTCTGTTACCCAGGCTGGCCTCAAAGTTGTGGCTATTTGGCCTCAGCCTCCCTATTTGCTAGCATTTCAGATTTTCCCCCCTTGAATCCTTGAAGTTACATCTGCATTTCTACATTATTTTAAATTGTCTACAATCTTTTTGTTGTTGAAATTAAAGGTGTCCACCACCACGCCCAGCTACATGTGGTCTTAAATACCCTTCAACTTAAAGTCCCTCCTATTCTTTAATCCCTGTCAGCTGGTTTCTTGCTCCACCTCTTGACCTAGACTTAACTTTATTAAATCCTATGTACAGAAAGCTCTTGGATTAAAGGTGTGTTAGGGCCCAACCAGCCAAACTTAAGACAGATTTTTACAGTTCACAATCTCAGGGATCACAACGAGATCAAATACCCTGCAACAGAACTCTCCGTAGGCCAGGCTGGCCTGCTTCCTGAGTCGCTAAGGCTGGAAGTCCTCTGCTCTGTGAAAGTGATTGGCACTACAGGTCTGAGTCAGCATGCCTCTATTAATGTCGGTTCAAAGTGTTCCCTTCTGCCTGGTAGGGTGACACAGGAACTCAGAGATCCACCTGTCTCTGCCTCCCCAGTTCTGGGATTAAAGACCTGCCACCACGCGGGGTATTATTTTGTTTTAATTTGGGGACGGTATCTCAAGTAGCAGCGCCCAGCCTCGCAGCAGCGCCCGGCCTCGGCATTCTTCATTCTTGTCCCCCTCTGCCACCTGCTAAGATAACAGGTGTACACAACCAAGCCAGCAAAACATACTTTTTCTCTACAGCTCGAATACTTTTCTATTCCAGTGACATTAAACGTATATATTTCGGGTTGGAGAGACGGCTCAGAGGTTAAGCACACTGACTGTTCTTCCGGAGGTCCTGAGTTCAATTCCCAGTAACCACATGGTGGCTCACAGCCATCTATAGTGAGATCTGGTGCTCTCTTCTGGAGTGCAGGTGTACTTGCAGGCAGAGCACTGTATACATAATAATAAATAAATAAATCTTTTTTTTTAAAGTATATATTTTCCTTCGAAGCAAGCTTTCTTATTGTTATCTTAGCTGTCCTGGACTCGCTTTTTGGACCAGGCTGGCCTGGAATTCATAGTGATCCGCCTGCCTCTGCCTCCTGAGTGCTGGGATTAAAGGCATGTGCCACCATGCCCTGCTACGTTTATATTTCTTTCTAGAGAGCTTTTTTTTTTGAGACTGGGTCTTACTACGGGACCATGGCTAGGCTGGAATTCAATAAATAAGTAGATTAGATATGCGTAGAACTACATAGAGTTGCCTGCCTTTGCCTCTCAAGTGGTAGAATTGAAAGGTTTGTGTTATTGCAACCAGCTAAATTTTAGATTCTTACACAAAGTCCTACATTACTGAAGCCGCCCTCAAACTCTCAGGTTTATAGGCTTTATTTTGGTTTTTTTTTTTAAAGATTTATTTATTATGTATACAGTGATCTGCCTGCATGTACACCTGCACACCAGAAGAGGGCATCAGATCTAATCATAGATGCTTCTGAGCCACCATGTGGTTACTGGGAATTGAACTCAGGACCTTTGGAAGAGCAATCAGTGCTCTTAACCACTGAGGCATCTCTCCAGCCCTGTTTCCTTTTTCTTTTCCTCAGTAACTTTTATACATTTTTTTCATTTTAATGAAAATGAGTATTTTGCCTGGGTGGATGTATGTACATCACTTGTGTGCCTGGTAACCATGGAGGCCAGAAGGGGACACTGGATTCCCTGAAACGGAAGTTGTGTGTGAGTGCTGGGATTGAACTCAGGTCTTTTGGAACAGCAGCCAGTGCTCTTAACCTCTGTGCCATTTTTCCAGCCTTTCTTCACCTACTTTTTTCCTTTCTTTTTCTTCCTTTCTCTTTCTTTCTTTCTTTCTTTTTTAATGTGCATTAGTATGAATGTGTCAGATCCCTTGGGACTGGAGTTACAGACAGGTGAGAGCTGCCATGTGGGTGCTGGGGATTGAACCCGGGTCTTTTGGAACAGCAACCAGTGCTCTTAACTACTGAGCCATCTCTCCAGCCTGTCTTCACCCACTTTCAAAGGATGAAGAAAACAAAGTAGAAATACATTTCCCTAGCTACTCTTGGTATAGACATTAGTTTTTGTTTGTGTAGAAACTTTCCAAGAGAAAGTGGTAGGTTGAAAACCCGAGGACAAACAACTAACTGAGGTGCCTATTTAATATGTGAAAGGGGACTCTGGCCTTTCCTTCAATGCCTACCTCTCTCAGAGCCCTGGCTCCCAAGCACGTCTCACCCGCCCCTTTCGCTCCAGCCCTTGAGTCACTGCCTGTCTCCCAGCTCTTCCTTGCCATGTAACCTGTCCATTTGGCAACAGTTCTTTTTTTGTTGTTTTGTTTTGTTTTGTTTTGGCAACAGTTCTTATCTCTGCCTCTTGGCTGCCCACTCTTGGTTCCACGTTCCTGGCCTCTTGGCTCTGGCTTATCCCTCCCCCCCCCCCCCCCCCCCGCTCCTCACATGGCCCGTTCAGTCGGCTGCTTATAGGCAAAGACATCCGGAAGAGTTCAGAGTGAACCTGGCCATGAGGGGAGGGGAGTAGGGGAGAAACCAAAGGCCCAGAGTCCAGGGTATAGCTAGGAGACCAAGAGACTGGTATAGACCTGTAGACGAGGTTGGCCTTGAACTCACAGAGATCCACCTGCGCCTGCCTCTGCCTCTGGAGTGCTGGGATCAAAGGCATGCACCACCACCACCTAGCTTAGAGTCTTTTTTTGGGGGGAGGGGGGTTGATTTTTTTTTTTTCAAGACAGGATTTCTCTGTGTAAACTTGGCTGTCCTAGACTCGCTTTGTAGACCAGGCTGGCCTCGAACTCACAGCGATCCGCCTGCCTCTGCATCCCAAGTGCTGGGATTAAAGGCATGCGCCACCACACCTGGCTTAGATTCATATTTATATTATGAAATATGAAAACCAGAAACTGTTTGAAAGTTATCAAAGACAAGCCTTTGCATGTCTCAGTCGTCTTCCAAAGACCAAATAAAACTGGAGACAAACTATGTCAGTGTAAATGTTGTGATAAAGACTGTGTGTGCAAACATTGCCATCTAGGAGGAGGAAGAATTCAGGTGTAAAGTCTTTAGAGCCGTAACAATGTGGGAAGCCTTTAGACTTTGCAATAGTCTTTCAGAACATGAAAGAACACATACTGGGGCTGGAGACATGGCTCAGAGTTTAAGAACACTGTCTGCTCTTCCAGAGGTCCTGAATTCAAGTCCCAGCAACCACATGGTGCCTCATAACCATCTATAATGTGATCTGATGCCCTCCTCTGCCTGCAGATGTACATGCAGGCAGAGCACTGTATACATAATAATAAATAAATAAATCTTAAAAAAAAAAAAGAAAACACATACTGAGGATGAATTTATGACTATGAAGAGTGTAGTGTGATTTTTTTTTTTTTGGTGTTTTGGGTTTTTTTTTGTTGGTGGAGGTGTTTGGGTTTTTTGTTTGTTTGGTTGTTGTTGTTGTTGTTGTTGTTTTGGGTTTTGGGTTTTGGAGACAGGGTTTTGCTGTGTAGCCTTGGCTGTACTAACCTTACTTTGTAGACCAGGCTGGCCTGGAAATCACAACAATCTGCCAAACTCTGCCTTCTGAGTGCTGGGATTAAAAGTGTGCACCACCACTGCCTGGCAGGGATAATAGTTTTTCTTTTTCTTTCTTTTTTTCTTTTTTCTCTTTCCTTTTTTTTTTAATTTTAATTTTCAAAACCAGCATTCTTCATGTTATCCTGGCTGTCCTCAACTCACTCTGCAGACCAGGCTGACCTCAAGCTCACAGTGATCTGCCTGCCTCTGCCTCCCGAGTGCTAGGATTATAGGGGTGGGCCACCAAGCCCAGCAGGAGTAATACCGCTTTTCAAAGTTATCTGTTCATGTGGGTGAAGTCATTCTTTAAGTGTCTACAGTGTATTAGGTACATTACAGAAATAAAAAGTTGCATAGGAGCTGGGTGTGGTGGCGAGCACTCGGGAGGCAGAGGCAGGTGGATTGCTGTGAGTTCCAAGACAGCCAAGGCTAACACAGAGAGACCCTGTCTCAAAAAAAAAAAAAAAAAAAAAAGTTGCATAGGCAAACAGTGGTAGCCTTAAAGATTCAATCTACAAGGGGAGACGTTGCAAACAATAAAACAAAACCCACACCCAAAACCTCCAAATAAATGAACAAAAATCAGTGATATAGCACCAGTATCCCTTCCTTCTTCCTTTAATGAAATTTTAGAAGTTTATATGTCTGAGTGTTTTGCCTGCCTATATATGCGTGTGACCCAGAGCTGTGCCTACAGAGGTCAGAAGAAGGTGTTGAGTTGCTTAGGCCTGGAGCTACTGGCGATTGTGAGCTCCTTGTGCTGGAAATCTAGCCCAGGCCTTCTTCAAGAACAAGCGCTCTTAAGTAGTTGGCCATCTCTCCAGCAACCTTGAACCTCCCCTTTTTTTTATTTTTTTGAGAAGGGTCTCACTGCTTCAGCAGCACATACACTAAAATTGGGAAGAGATGAGGTCTCACATATTCAGGCTGGCCCTGAAAATTTTTTTTTAAAATTATTATTTATTTATTTTGTGCTTTTTCGAGACAGGGTTTCTCTGTGTAGCCTTGGCTGTCCTGGACTCACTTCACTCGCTTGTAGACCAGGCTGCCTCACAGCGATCCGCCTGCCTCTTCCTCCCAAGTGCTGGGATTAAAGGCATGCGGCTTTTTTTTTAAATAATTTAGATTTATGGTATTTTAAATCATTCTCTAATATCAGAACCCACCAAACATTATTGAAACACTCAAACATTTATGATCACAAGGAATCAGCTTTCCAGGCAAAAAGGAATTGGGACAATTGTAGTTAACTGGCAGAATTTGATAATGGCACTTTATAATGCATTTCATTTCACTGGCAGTTAACAGTGTATGAAAACAAACAGCACACTGCTCTTCAGGTCAGCAACTTTAAGGAAAGATGACTGAGTTTCATGTTTGCTACTCTCCTGGTTTGCTTGGACTTTCTATGTAGCCAAAGAATGATTCATTTACCAATTCTATCTTTTTATTTGTTTGTTTGTTTGTTTGTTTGTTTTTGAGACAGGATTTCTCCGTGTAACAGCCCTACAGCTCTGGCTGTCCTGGAACTTACTCTATAGACCAGACTGGCCTCAAACTCACAGAGATCCACCTGCCTCTGCCTCCCAAGTGCTGGGATTAAAGGTGTGCGCCACCACTGCCCAGCTATCGTCCTTATTTTGAGTGCCTTTGCTATGGCACCCGTGTGGCCATCAGAAGAAAACTTTCAGGAGCAAGTTCTCACCTCTCACCCAGTGCGCCCCAGCTGTGACATTCCGGCCACTTCGCAACTGGTACCTTTACTCCCTGAACCGTCTTGGCAGCCTGTCACCCCTTTTTGGGAACGTCTTGTAGTTCAGGCAGATTTTGACTTGCTATGTAGCTGTGAGTGACCTGGGATTTGTGGTCTTTCTGCCTAACGTCTCCGGTAGAGTTACAGGCACAAACCACCAAGCTTGTTTTCTGCTGTCCTGAGGATCAACCCCAGTTTTTGCATTGCAAAGCAAGCAGCCTATCAACTCTGTTATGGATACGCTCCTAGCAGCAGTTTTTTTTGGTTTATCGAGACTGGGTGGTGTAGCCTTGGCTGTCCCAGACTAGCTTTGTAGACCAGGCAGGCCTCGACCTCACAGATCCTCCTGCCTCGGCCACCCGAGTGCTAGGATTAAAGACATGTGGCAGCACCTTGTTATCTTTGACTATATATATATATATATATATTTTTTTTTTTAATTTATTTATTTTTAGGATAGGCTTTCACTATGCAGCTCGAGCAGACTATGAATTTGTGATCCTCCCGCCTCAGTGTTCGAATGCTGGGACTGTAGGAAGATGTCACCTCTCTGGGCGTTTAAAGAGCTGAAGTTCTGGGGGTTTTTTGTTTGCTTTTTCGAGTCAGGGTTTCTCTGTGTAGCCTTTTCCGACCTAGACTCACTTTGTAGACCAGGCTGGCCTCGAACTCACAGCGATCCACCTGCCTCTGCCTCCCGAGTGCTGGGATTAAAGGCGTGCGCCTCCACGCCCGGCTAAATTTTGTTTATTTACTTGCTTTTTGAAACAGGATTTCTCTGTATAGCCCAGGCTGTCCTCGAACTCACTGAGATCCTTTTCCCTCCCCAGTCCTGGGACTAACGCCACCAACCATCCAGCCGAAGAGCTAAGGCTTTTTATTTACAAATTGAAAGCATGAAGTTTCTAAGAGACGCCAACTCTACTAGCAAACACCTTAAAATGCAAAGGTGTAAGCACTGAGCCAATCGGAGAGAAGCCTGTTAGAAATCCCGCGAATCAGCCAATTTTCGCGAGATTTTGGTGCTTGTCGTTTCCCCCCCCCCTTTTCTTCCTCTCTCTCGCAGGAACACGGTTACTCTCGCGATCTTTGGGAAGTTCCGTTGGGGAAGATGGCGGCGGCCGCGAGCGCCCTTCTCTTCTTGCCGCCGGGCACCTCAGACTGAGCCTTCCCCGGAAGAGTCGGGGCCGCTAGCGTGTTGCTTCCCGGAGCTCCAGCTTACTTGGTTCCCTTCTTAGTGACGGGGAAAGGTTTACTTTCTTGTGGCCGACCCAAGACCTCACGGCTGTCAGGATGAAGGCTCAGGGGGAAACCGAGGGTGAGTGACTGAGGGGGAGGGAGGGGCGGGGCACGGCTGGGGGAGCCAATCTGAGAGTGGAGGTGGGGACCCACGCCCCTCCCGGGCCACTCTGCACGGAACTGGAACCTGGTGGAACGTGTGTTTTAGATGCTGACTGGTGCATCTAACACGGATGCTTCAACCACTGATTTACAACCCCAGCCTCTAGATTGTTTTAAATAATTTTTTTAAATTAACATACAAGGTAGTGGGTGTCATTTTGGCATTCTTACACATATAGGGCATTACACTTTGGTGAAAGGTTTTCTGCAGAGCTGGAAACGGCTAGTTGAACCCCGGGGTCCTTTGCAGCTTAGCCTGGTGGGACAGCAGAACGGAAACTTGTTTACGCTTTGTTCTCAGAGACATATCTGAATGTGGCGCTAGAGACAGGAACAGAACAGAGTGTCAAACAATGGAGGGTGTTTCAGCGGGAGTGACATAGTTAGGTCTTTATTATAATAAAAGCCAGAAATTTCTTGGAATGTCTAGTTCAAATTCTTGGCTTTGTATTTTAAAACTGCTTATTCTGTAGCACTTGAATAATGGCTTTAAAGCGAGATTGGGAGAAAGGTGTTCAGAACTGTAAGCTGGCAGGAACAATCCCCCAAACCCAATTTCCCAGATGAGGGAAGAAAAAGGAAGAAATGGAATGTTTTTGTTTTGTTTTGAGACAAGGTCTTCATGTATAGCCCAAGTTAGCCTTCAGCTCAGGCTCAGCCCCCGAAGTGCCTGCTTACACCATCTGGGGCAGCTAAGAGTTTGGTACTTGGTTTACACCTCCCCCACCCCCTCAGTACCTTAACTCATATAGACTGGCTTATTAAAGTGAAGTCTTGAAATTTGTAGGAAAATGGATGATAAGCAAAGTAAGCCATATTTAGACAAATAACCACATTTTCTCTTACAAGGAATCTAGACTTATGTATTTGTGTGTTTGTTGGATGTGAAAATATAGGCCCATGTGAGAATATATTTTTTTTTTCTTAAAGAACACAGTTGGCTGCTAAGTTTTTAAAAAAGATTTATTTATTTATTATTATGTGTACAGTGCTCTGCTTGCCAGAAGAGGGCACCAGATCTCATTGTAGATGGATGTGAGCCACCATGTGGTTGCTGGGAATTTAGGGACCTTTGGAAGAGCAGCCAGTGCTCTTAACCTCTGAGCCATCTCTCCAGCCCCCAGAAGATGTCTTTCTTTCTTTTTCTTTTTCTTTTTTAATTTAGTTAATTAATTTATTTATTTATTTATTTTGGTTTTTTGAGACAAAGTCTCTCTGTGTAGCCTTGGCTACCCTGGACTCGCTTTGTAGACCAGGCTGGCCTTGAACTCACAGCGATCTGCCGACCTCTGCCTCCCGAGTGCTGGGATTAAAAGTGTGTGCCGTCACGCCTGGCCAAAACAATTTTTTTACCTTTATGTGCACTGGTGGTTTTCCTGCAGGTGTGTCCGTGTGACAATGTCAGATCTTGGAGTTATAGACAGTTATAACTCAAGCCTGGGAGGTGGCTCCTGTTTATAATCCTAGCACATTGGAGGTAAAGGTAGGAGCCTCAGGAGGTTGTTTTTTGTTTTTATTTATTTGTGGGCCAGCTAGAACAGCATTCACGTGTGGCGAGAGGACAGCTTGTAGGAATCACTTATCTCCATTCGCTGTGTGCGTGCTGGGTGTTGGACTCAGGTTGTCACGTTTGGCAGCAGGTACTTACACTCACCGAGCAGTCTTGTCAGCCTCTAAGGTCATCCTCAGCCATATGGACTTGGAAGTCACCTGGGCTTTGAGACAAAATGGAAGAAAAGAATGGGGAAGGGTTAAAAATATGGCTGAGTGGTTAAGAGCCCTCACTGCTCTTGGCACAGGTTCAGGGTTCAGCTTCTAGAAAACACATGCCCGCATGGCAGCTCACAACTATTTGTAACTTTAGGTTCAGGAGTCCCAGTGCCTTCTGGCGTCCATGAGTACTGCACAGACAGAGTGCACATTCGTGAATCAAAACAAAAACTCTCACACATAACATAATTTTTAAAATAAGGAATATGTATTTCATGTGTATGGTGGCTTTTTTCTTCATATATTTCTGTGTACCAAGTATATGCCTGGTGTCCTGAGGTGCCAGAAGAGGACAGTGGATCTCCTAGGACTAGAGTTAGATGTGGCTGTGAGCTGATATGTGGGTGCTGGGATTTGAACCAAGATCCTCTTAAAGAGAAGCTAGTACTCTTAAAAGGTTATGTTGGGCTTTGTAGAACACTGCTTTGATCCCAGTACTGAAGAGGCAGGTGGATCTCTATATGTTCAAAGCCAGACTGTTTAGAGCCTGTCTAAAATCAAACAAAACAACAAAACACATCTGGGCTTAGAACATCCCATGGACTAGGGTTGAAAGGCAAGAAAAGCCTGGGTAAGTTGAATCTGATCTCCATAGGCAATGTGGCCAGTTCATGCCTGTATTCACTCATATATGCCATACACAGATATCCACACACAAGTAATAAAAACTGTTTATTTTCGTTGCTTGTTAATGCCCTGGAACTAAAGTTAGAGATGTTTGTAAGCTGTTAAGAAACTAACCCAGGTACTCTAGAAGAGAAACAAGTGCTCTTAACCACTAACCTCTTCCGTGTTTTTATTGTTGTTTGTTTTGAGATCAGGATCTTTATATAGACTAGGTTGGTCTCGACATCTCAGATCTACTGCTTCTGCCTCCTCAGTGCTAGGATGAGAGGTGTACATCACCACGCCTGACATAAAAATAAAACATAAAGGCTATCTTCTAAGCTGGACACAGTGTATACATGTAGTCACAGCTACTCAGCAGACTAGGGCAGGAGGATTGTTGGGACCTAAGAGTTCAAGACCAGCCAGATGGACAACATAGTAAGATCTTGTTTCTTAGAAAATTGTTAGAAAGCTTTGTGTGTTGTTGTATGTGTCTGAGACATAGTCTTCCTCTGTAGCCCAGGCTGGCCCTGGATTCACAGACCTTCTACCTCAGTGTCTCCACTGCAGGGATTGAAGGTATGGGCAGTCATAGTGCCTAGCTTTCCTTATGTTTTGGAGTAAATGATATAAAAAATACTTTGACAGTTCCTGAGTGAAACACAGGGGTTTCTTTTGTAAGAGAGATGGTGTAAAGCCTTGATGTCAGTGTCTAATGATGTTTTCTGCTTTATGTTTCAGAGTCAGAAAAGTTGAGTAAGATGAGTTCCCTCTTGGAACGGCTCCACGCAAAATTTAACCAAAATAGACCTTGGAGTGAAACCATCAAGCTTGTGCGTCAAGTCATGGTGAGTCTTTTGGCTAAGAGGATTGTTTAATAAACAAGCTTCCTCGTGTGTGATCTAGGACTTGAACGTAGATCTTCTGAAATAGCACCTAGTGCTTTTAAAAGATTTTTTAAAAATTTATTTAATTTTATTTTATGTGCATTGGTGTGAGGGTGTCAGAGGCATTGGGACTGGAATTATAGACAGTTGTGAGCTGCCATGTAGGTGCTGGGAATTGAACCCGGGTCCTTTGGAAGAGCAGACAGTACTCTTAACCACTGAGCCATCTCTCCAGCCCAAAGATTTTTTTTTTTAAGTATATTTACTTATTTTATGCATGAGTGGTTTATCTGCATGTACACCTGCAGGCCAGAAGAGGGCATCAGATTCCAGTAGAGATGGTTGTGAGCCACCATGTGGTTGCTGGGAACTGAACTCAGAATCTCTGGAAGAGCAGTGCTCTTAACTTCTTTTTTTTTTTTTTTTTTGGTTTTTCAAGACAGGGTTTCTCTGTGTAGTCTTGGCTGTCCTAGACTCGCTTTGTAGTCCAGGCTGGCCTGGAACTCACAGCGATCCGCCTGCCTCTGCCTCCCGAGTGCTGGGATTAAAGGCGTGCGCCACCATGCCCGGCATAGTGCTCTTAACTTCTGAGCTATCTCTCCAGCCCCTTTCTAAATTAGTTGTTTTTGTGTGTGTCTGTGTGTTTCGAGACAGGGTTTCTCTGTCTAGCCGTAGCTGTCCTGGACTGGCTTTGTAGACCAGGCTGGGCTTGAACTCACAGTGATTGCCTCCAGAGTGCTAGGATTAAAGGTGTGTGCCACCACACTTGCCTTAAACATATTGTTAGTAGTTACAATGATATGTCCTCATTTTTACTCATAAAACAGCTGAATACCTGGTGGGCATTGATTTCAGAGACCAACTTAGGGAGGCAATAGCTTGAATTTCCATATCCATGGGGAATTCATTCTTGATTCCTCATAGGTCTGAGACAGGCAGATCTCTGAGTTCAAGACTAGCCTGGTCTACAGAGTGAATTCTAGGAAAGCCAGTGATCCACAGAGATACCTTGTCTCAAAGAAACAAACAAAAAATAGCCACTGTTTTTGCACTCTATTTATGAACATTTTCCTGTATACTTTAATCTGACCTTTACATTGCTTACAATACGTAACCAACCCAAATAACACATACATATTTGTTACGCAGTGGTGCTCACTGTCAGTACAGAACAATAGTTTTCTGTTTCAGAAGCAGTCTGAAGTGTTCTCCTCCGGCCTTGAACGCCATCTGGTGAAGCTGGCATTGGATTTGTTCTGTGGTTCAGGCAGGCTTCCAGAGCTCGCCCTTCTGCTTCAGCTTCCCAAGTAACCTGTATCACGTGGTCTGTTTAGTCAGGGTCTTCTGTGTAGCTTAGGTTGGCCTGGACCGTGCTGTGTGTCAGAGCCAGGTCCTACCATAGCTTCCCGGGTGCTGAGATTATGGCTGTGTGCCACCGCCCCCTGCTCTAGTCAGTTTTTCTTTGGTCTGTTTGAAATAAGGTCGCATTCATTTGTTTGTTTATTTATTGTTTTTTGTTTTGTTCTGTTTTTGCTTGCATGTATGTCTGTGTGAGGGTGATGGGTCCTGGAGTTACAGACAGTTCTGATCTGCCATGTGTTTGCTGGGAATTGAGCCTGAGTCCTCTGGAAGAGCAGTTGGTGCTCTTGGCCACTGAGCTATCTCTCTAGCCCAGGTTTTGTTTGTTTGTTTTTCTTAACTCTGATTTGTTACCCGTTCACTGTTAATGTCCTTCCCTGTAGTGCCGTTACTTCCCTCTGAGTGGTAGACCAATGTGGGGATACTAGAGCTACTCAGGTGGAAGGTGGAGCACGAGGAAAGCATGGGAGCTGTGTGCGAACTTCATTCTCACCACTCAGTAGCAGCCAGAGAACAGTGATTCATTTCGTGATTGTCTCACTCATGTTTTAACTTATATATATATAAATTATGCTTTAATAAGAATATTTTGTTCTCCCCACAGAAGTTTACTTTAGTTTTAAGGTAAGTCTAGTTCAACATCTTCACTACCATTTATCTGATCAATCATCAGACTATCACTAGTAGGACTAAGTTCATTAATAAAGAACTGTATTTTAGGGACAAGGGATATAATTAATGCAATGGTAGAGTGTTGGCCTAGTGTGTATAAGCTATACAGTATATTCATTAGCAACAGAGGAAAAAGAAACCAGAACTGCTGTGTTTTAGGCTCCATTGCATTACTTGCTACCTGTATGACTTTGAACATATTATGAAATCTCTGAATCTCTGTTCCATCATGGAAGCATAGTGTTGGTGTACTTTTTAAATCTGTTTTAATTTAGGTTTCCTCTACTTCTGCCTCCCTTCCACCAACCCCCAAACACTAGATAGGAAAGGTTAGTGGGGAGAGAGTGGCGTTCTCTTGACTACTGCCAGCTGGTTGGGCTCTTAGCGCTCCCTGGAACAACACCGTGAGTGGCCACTGCCGTGCTGGAGCGTGAAGCCAGGGCTTTGCACATTCCAGTTTGTTTTCCAAACTGAGTTGTATCTCCATCCTGGTAAAAAGGTCTCTGAAACTATAATTCTATAAATGAATGCATGTGCAACCTCATTTAGTTTTCATTAAAAAATGTTTTTAGGGGCTGGAGAGATGGCTCAGTGGTGAAGAGCACCACTCTCTGTTCTTCCAAAGGACCTGAGTTCGATTCCCAGCACCCACATGGCGGCTCACAGTTGTCTGTGATTCCAATTCTGAGAAGTCTGACAGCCTCACACTAATGCACATAAAATAGAAAATAAATTATTGTTTTAAAAATTAATTTATTTTTATTTTATGTACATTGGTGTCTTGCCTGCTTGTATGTCTGTGTGTGGGCATTGGATCTCCTGGAGCAGGAGTTACAGACAATTGTGAGCTGCCATGTGGTTGCCTAGAATTGAACCATGAACCTATGGAAAAGCTGCCAGTGATCTTAACCTTTGAGCCATCTCTCCAGCCCCCTAAATAGATTATTTAAAAAAAAAATTTTTTTTTTAGTTTTGTCTTTTTTCTTTCTGTTTTATAATTTACTGTTTTGATACAGGGTCTCATATATCCAAAACTGGTCTCTACTCTGTAATCCTCCTGCCTTTAAGTTGTTTTTGTTTTTGTTTTTTGTTCCATTTTAAAAACATTTATTTACTTTCAAGACGGGTTTACTAAGCTGGGTGTGGTGGCGCATACCTTTAATCCCAGCACTCTGGAGGCAGATGAACCTCAGTGAATTTGAAGCCAACCAGGTCTATAAAGAGAGTGCAGGACAGCCAAGGCTACACAGAGAAAACGCTGTCTCAAAAAACAACAACAAAAAGACAGGCTTACCGTGTAGCCTTATGTGGTTGGTAGGAACTAAACTCAGGTCTTCCACAAGAACAGCAGACTCATAAGTGCTGATCCATCTCTCTAGCCCACCCCCTCCTTTAAAAAAAAGAGTTGTTTTTTTAAAAAAATATTCATATCTGTTTATCTATATATTGATTGCTTTTTTGAGACAGGGTTTCTCTGTATAGCTGTTCTTGATGTTCCTTGAACTATCTCTGTAGACCAGGCTGTCCTTGAACTTACAGAAATGTACCTACTTCTGCCTCTTGAGTGCTGGCATTAAAGGTACTTGCCACTACAGCTTGGTTATCTATATTTATATTTATATTTATATTTATTTATTTATTTTTAAAGATTTACTTATTTATTATGTATACAGTGCTCTGCCTGCACAGATACCTTCAGGCCAGAAGAGGCATCAGATCACATTACCATGTGGTTGCTGGCAATTGAGCTCAGAACCTTTGGAAGAACAGTCAGTGCTCTTAACCTCTGAGCCATCTCTCCAGCCCTATTTTTATTTTATTTTTTAGGCTTACTTATTATATGTATGGGTGTGTTTTGTTTGTATGTTCACTGTCTGAACCACCCCTGGTTGCCACAGAGGTCAGAAGAGGGAAACTGTTGGCTCCCATGGAACTGAAGTTACAGATGCTTGTGAGAGGCCTTGGGGGTGCTGGGAATCAAACTTGAGTCCTCTGAAAAAGGAACAAGTACTCTTAGTTACCAAGCCATTGCTTTCAGGCCCTCCAGCCTGTTTTTGTTTTTGTTTTTGAGACAGGGTCTCACTATGTTGCCCTTGCTGGCCTGGAATGTAATATGTAGACCAGGCTGGCTTGAACTTAAAATGATTCACCTGCCTCTGCCTCCCAAATGCTGGGATTGAAGGTTTGTGCCACCATGCCTTGTGCATTTGTTTGTTATTATTTCTGTTTCTGAGTGTTGGTCTTTGTGTTGGAAATCCTGGTACCAGTCACAGGATTTGAACTACCATGTGGGTGCTAGGAACTAAACCCTGGTCCTCTGCAAGTAGAGCAAGTGCTTTTAACCACTGAACCCTCTCTTTGAAGTGATTTTAAACCAGGAGGGGTGATACACCCATATAATCCTAGCACTTGGGAGACAGAGGCAGACAAATCTCTGAGTTTAAGGCTAGGCTGGTCTACAGAGCAAGCTCCAGGACAGCCAGGACTACATAGAGAAACCCTGTCTTGAAAAACAAAACAAGCCAGGTGGTGATGGTGGCTCATGACTCTAGAGGCAGAAGCAAGTGGATCTCTGTGAGTTTGAGGCCAGCCTGGTCTGCAGAGTGATTCCAGGATAGCTAGGGCTACACAGAGAAACCATATCTCAAAAAACTATTTAAAAAAAAAAAAGAAAAGAAAAACAAAACAAAATACATAGTTACATCTCTGTCTCTTGATGTTTGTAAGCTCACTGCCCTCTTCTGGACTCTCTGGGTGTTTACACATGGTATACATTCATAAAGGTATATACCAACATGTAAATAACTATTATTTTTTTATTAAATATTTTTATAAAAATTTTTATTAATTTATTCTTGTTACATCTCAATGGTTATCCCATCCCTTGTATCCTCCCATTCTTCCTCCCTCCCATTTTCCCCTTATTCCCCTCCCCTATGACTGTTCCTGAGGGGGATTTCCTCCCCCTGTATATGCTCAGACCTGGTGTCACTCAGAGGAAGGATAGCAGGTTACCAAAAAGAGACTTATTTATTTATTTGAGGCAGGGTTTCTCTCTTTAGCCTTGACTGTCCTGGACTCCGCTTTGTAGATCAGGCTGGCCTTGAACTCACAGTGATCCACCTGCCTCTGCCTCCCAAGTGCTGGGATTAAAGGCATGCTCAACCACGTCTGGTGTAAATAACATGTCTTTTAAATGTGAAGTGAATGTGGCATTTTTTTCTAGTCTGAAAATTCAAAGGTGGTCATTTGACACTCCAAAGAAACCATATCTAATTTGAAAAGTGCTCATTTTGTTTGTTTTGGCGTTTTTTTCAAGACAGAGTTTCTCTTCTAACAGTTCTGGCTGTACTGGAACTCTTTGTAGACCAGGCTGGCCACAAAATCAAAATTCTGCCTCTGCCTCCCAAACTCTGGGATTAAGGGCATGCACCAGCACTCCTACTGAAAAGTTCTGTAGGTGTTGTCAGGCTAGGAATAGAGCTCAGCCACAGAGTGCTAGTTTATCGTATATGAGCCCCTATGTTCAGTTCCCAGTACTAAACATAGATGTACTGTCCTTGGGGACAAGATGTGATGATGGCGAATGTCGGGTAGCCATTACATTGCTATTTTACTTGGGACAGTAGTATCTTGAAGTTTGGTTACCTTGACTTCCCGTGTGTATTTAACCAGATATGCAGATTCAGATACCTAAATTTGGGCCTATAAATATGATTCATCAGTAATTGCTGGGTGTGGTGGCTCATACTTGCAATCCCAGCACTCACTGGGAGAGACAGGAGGATTGCCAGGAGTGCAAGGCCAGATATTAGATTTTATGTAAGGCATAGAAAAAAATCTTTTAAAACTATACTTGTACGTTAAAAGCATTGACATTTCTTGGGACTGGTACGTTTGCAGAACCTTCCTCCCTGGTGAAGTTAGATAAAAATTATATTTGAGTTGTCTTGCTCTGGACTCTCTTCTTGCTCGCTTCTGGGATATAATTATAAGGTGTTGTCACATTTTTGTATGTATTGTTTTGAGACAGGGTTTCTCTGTAGCACTGGCTGTCCTTGAACTCATTCTGAAGACCAGTCTGGCATTAAACTCATAGCTGCCATCCTCTTGTGGTTAAGGAATTTGACACCACAGCTGTGGGTGTTGTCGCTTCTGTAGGAGGTAGAACTCACCAGTGACATTTACACTCTTAAGTTTCCCTCTCTAGCCGGGCGTGGTGGCGTACACCTGTAATCCTAGCACTTGGGAGGCAGAGGCAGGCAGATCTCTGTGAGTTCAAGGCCATCCTGGTCTACAAAGTGAATCTAGGACAGCCAAGGCTACATGGAGAAACCCTGTCTCGAAAAACCAAAATAAATAAATAAATAAAATATTATAATAACTTCCCCCCAAAGTTTAGCTTGTATTAGATACTAGAATACCTTTTTTTTTTTTTTTAACTATCACACACATAGATGTATTCATCTTTTTAAACTTTTCTTCCTTTAGGTAGATGGGCAGGATAACAGTTAAGAATCTGTAGACTAAAAAAAAAAGAGTCTGTAGACTAGCTGGGCTTTGTGGTGTACACCTCTAATCTGAGCACGATGGCCGTTTTAGGCTATACGAGAAGTTCCAGACCCTGACTAAGAAAGCTAAAATACTTTGGGCTGGTAGGATGGCCCACCGGGTAAAGACTTGTTCCCACGAGTAGTGGCCTGAATTTAATATCCAGAACCTACATAGTGGAAGGACTGATTCAACCTAGATATTTTACTCTGACCTCCAAGTGTCTGCACACCTTTTTGTCCTATGCCTGCAAATAAGTAAATGTTAGAAAATGCTTCCCCCTTCAAAACAAACAAACAAACAAACAAACAGTTCTTGGGAGGTAGAACTAGGAAGACCTGAAGTTCAGGTCAGCCTTTACTACAGCCTGGGCTAGAGACCTTGTCTCAAAAGAAAAAACCAATCTGTAGTCGATTTGCAGTTTAATTTTTCTACTAGTATATTTTACTACATTTATGTTTACCTGAAACATTGCTGTGGTTCATGTTTTGACATCAATCATTTTTGATTTGACACAGGAGAAGAGGGTCGTAATGAGTTCTGGAGGGCATCAGCATTTGGTCAGCTGTTTGGAGACATTACAGAAGGCTCTCAAAGGTTTGTACACACCTTTGAAATATGTTGGTTTTATTTATGTATTTATTTTTTGAGACAGGGTTTCTCTGTGTAGCCTTGGCTGTCCTGGACTCACTTTGTAGACCAGGCTGGCCTCGAACTCATAGGGATCTACCTGCCTCTGCACCACTGAGCCCAGGTGAAAAATGTTGATTCCCCCTCAACCGCCCAGCAAGTGCGCCATCATGCCCTGCAATATGTTGATCTTAAAATTCAAATGAAGGAGCATTTCTTGCTGAAAGGCCAAGTTCCAAACTTAAGTAGAAATATAAATTAAGGTAAATAACTTTCTATGGTAAATGTTCCTTTTGTTTTCATTTATGGAGTTGAAATGAGCTTGTTCTGTGTTTTTAATTTTTTTATTGACTTCTTGTCTTGTGTTTGTGGGGGGGGGGATGGAGGGGTGCAAATGTGCGTAGGCAAAAATGCTCATAGAGGTCAGAAATGATTAGTGAATTAGTTTCTTCTTTCTGCTGTGGGTTCTGGGAATTGAGCTCAGTTTGTCAGGCCTGCAAAGTAAGTGTTTTTTTCCAATTCAAAAATTATCTCTCTTGTTTGTTTGTTTTTTGAGACAGGGTTTCTCTGTGTAACAGAACCCTGGCTATCCTGGACTCACTCTATAGAACAGGCTCTGCCTCCTGAGTGCTGGGATTAAAGGTATATGCCACTACTCCTGGCTAAATTATCTCATTTTTTGGGAAACATTTATTATGTATTTATTTATGTAGCTCTGGCTGGCCTGGAACTCATTGTGCAGACCTTGAGCTCACAGAGAGCTGCTTGCCGCTGTCTCCCTAGCCATGGGATTAAAAAGATAAGTGCCACCAGGCCTGGTTTGACACATTTATATATTTACTTTTACTTTGGGCTTGAGATAGGGTCTCATTTGGTTTGAAGATTTTCCTGTCTCATCTTTGAGTTCTGGTATTACAGGTGTATGCTGTTATACAGGACTATAACTTATTTTTAAACATTAAATAATAATGTTTGATATGTGCAAGGCCATCAGTACTGGGGCTAAGTGGATGAATAATACTATTGTTTTAGTTTTTTATTGTATGTGTGTGAATGTTTTGCCTGCATATGCTTTGCCTGCATGTATGTATGTGGCCTGTATGAGTACAGTGCCGGTGGAGGTCAGACGAGAGTCAGATCCCCTGGAACTGGGTGGGAACCGCCATGTGGGTGCTGGTAACTTACCCTGGGTCCTTTTGCAACTGGTGGTCTTGCTGAGTCATTTCTCTAGCTATTTCCCACCCCCTTTTGAGACAGGGCTGCATATAATCCAGGCAGACCAAAATGCCCCTAATAAGTAATAAAAAGGAGAAAAACATAGGTCAGTAGTGTTGCTATTCTAGGTTTTTGTGGGACTTTTTGTGGTTTATGTTTGATGGTTTGTTGGTTTTGGTTTTGGTTTTTGCTTGAGTCTGACTTGGAAATTACATAATAGAGGCCAGAGCTGGCTTAGTAGGTCTGCATTGCCATGGCTGGTGTTTATATTCCTCCCCACCCCCTTGTGTGGGCTTTGAGACAGGATTTCACTATGTAGCGAAAGCCTTGAAATCTTCTTGTTCTTCCTGCCTCTGTTCCCCAAGTGTTAGTTAACGACCCTTATAGGTGTGTGCTAGGAAAACTGGCTTGGCCCCATAATTTTTCTTTCTTTCTATTTTATTTGTTTATTATGTTTTGAGACAGTTTCTCTGTATAGTTCCTGCTGTCCCAGAACTCACTCTGTATACCAGGCTGGCTTCAAACTCTTGGGTTCAGATTCAGGTTTGCCTCTGCCTCCTGAGGGCTGGGATTAAAAACAGGTGCTACCACAGCAGGCAGCATAATTTTTCAAGTAGATGGCTGATTTTCTTACTTCTGTTATCAAATACTCAGTAAAGGCAATTCAAGGAAGGAAAGAAGGTTTGGTTTTTGCCTTACAGTTTGAGTGAAGGCATGGCAGTCAGAGGTGAGGCAGCTGGTCAGGTCACATTGTGCCTGCAGTCAGATTCCGTGATGAGTGCTGGCGTTCACCTCACCTCTCTTTTCTCTTTGTATTAGTCCAGGACTTTTTTTTTTTTTTTAAATGATTGATTGATTGATGATGTATACAGTGTTCTGCCTGCATGTGTGCGAGCATACCAGAACATCAGAAGATGGCACTAGATCACATGCATATCAGAAGAGGGCACCAGATCTCATTACAGATGGTTGTGAGCTACCATGTGGTTGCTGGGAATTGAACTCAGGACCTCTGGAAGACCAGCCAGGGCTCTTAACCTCTGAGCCATCTCTCTAGCCCCCATCCCATCATCATCATCATCATCATCATCATCATCATCATCATCATCATCATCATCATCATCATTATTATTATTATTATTATTATTATTTTGGTTTTTCCAGACAGAGTTTCCATGTTTAGCGTTGGTTGTCAGGACTCACTTTGTAGGTCAGGCTGGCCTCGAACTCACAGTGATCTTCCTGCCTCTGCCTCCCTAAGTGCTAGGATTTTAGGCGTGCGTCCACAGGGCCTGGCTCAGTCCAGGACTCCTAACTACCCATATTCAGAGTGTGTCTTACTTCCTCAGTTAACCCTCTTTAGAGACACCCTCAAAGACATGCACAACAGTGTGTCTCCGCAGTGCTTCTGAGTCTAGTCCAGCTGACAATGCAGAGTAAGCATCACAGTCTCCCTGCGCTCTTAACTGCTTATTTACCCTGGTACCATATTACCGTGTCCCTCACCTGATGACCAGGTCATAGTAAAGCCTTAATAACAAACTTGCTGTGGGTTGTAAGCATCTGAACTATTGAATATGTTTCTGGATTTGGAAGGATAGATACACTCATTTATTTGGAATATTCTTTATGAATTTCTTTTCTCCTCCTCCCTCTATCTTTTCATAGTAACATCTTTGCCAGCAATGACTGATCGTTTGGAATCAATAGCCAGACAGAATGGGTATGTAATCTTACCTATGGGCAGAAATGTGCAATACAGTGCTAATTTTGGGTAGCTTTATTATGTGTCTTTTATTAATTTTTGTTTTGATTTGTTCTTGCTAGACTGGGCTCTCATCTCAGTGCCAGTGGCACTGAATGTTACATCACGTCAGATATGTTCTATGTGGAAGTACAGTTAGATCCTGCAGGACAGCTTTGTGATGTAAAAGTGGCTCACCATGGGGAGAATCCTGTGGTATGTGTCTATTTCACTGGAATCTACGGGGTTTACGTAGGAGCATGGTTAAACATGAGTTACTGGACTCTGCATAGCTTGGCTTATAGGGTTTTCCGTGAGCCACTGTAGAGGTGATGTGATGCCTACATTTGGTAGTTTTAGAGTACAGTTAGAGGAACGGGTCCTTCTCTGCCATCATGCAAGGGTTTTGTTGAGTGGAAGCACCAGAGGAACCCTTTTCATTTCATACCGACAGACTAGACCTTGGGTTAAACAATAAATGCTCAGGACACAGAAACACTCTTTGAATTCCCATCAAAGGTGATTATAAGCAAGACAGATAATATGAAAAATCCTATAATAGAAGTGGATGTAAAGTATAACTAAGCAGTTCCATATAGATTCCAGGGATGATGTTGAAGAGAGATCCTAATGTTTAAACAAACTACTAATGACTCCTCTGTAAATGGTTTCACTTGCTTTGATTTTTTAGTATCTCACTCACGTGCATGGTTCACAAACAGAAAAGGGCTTTTTGAGCGGCTAGCACTATGACTCTGGGAGTAAAGTGCTTGTGGTACAAGCATCAGGACCTCAGTTCAGACCCTTAGCTCCATGTAAAGGGTGTTTCTAACCCAGTACTGGGTAAGGGCTGCTGGGACGGGGCAGGCAGGCCCTGGGTGCTTGCTGGCTGGCTAGCCTCCGGAAACCAAGTCCCAGACTAAGCTCCAGGTCACCAGCGGCCTTGTCTTAGAACATGTGAAGGGGAGTGATAGAGGAAGGCAACATGGCCTCCAGACACGCACACACTCAGCCTTTAGTATCTCCATATAAGGGCTTTCTGTAGCTTTACTGTTTTTGTTTTAAAGCATGTGCTATTAATACAAAACTTTTGATGGTTTCAATTCTGTTCATTAGTCTAATGCTTTAACATAAATTCTTTGATTTCAGAGCTGTCCAGAGCTTGTACAGCAGTTAAGGTAAGCAGATAATACTGATGTTTCTTGGCGCTGACAGATAATCTGTTTTTCTTTGGAGGGAAATGGGTGGAGGGTCTTGTTTTAGAGTCTAGTCTGGCTCAGAAATCTGCATCATCGTGTTTCAGCTTCCTAAGTAGTTCAGCCTAAAGGTATATGCCATTGCTGTTCTTTATAACTTGCACTTGTGAATCTTTTTTTCCCCGAGACAAGGTTTCTCTATGTAGCCTTGGCTGTCTGGAATTCACTCTGTAGACCAGGCTGGCCTCAAATTCAGAGCTCTGCCTGCCTCTGCCTTCAGAGTGCTGGGATTAAAGGCATATACCACCAACTGCCCGGCTATGAATTTATTCTCTTGACTAGCCTTTCTCTGTTTCTGTTTGTGTTTGTGTGGCTTTTTTTGTTTGTTCCTTGAGATATGGTTTCATGTAGCCTAGGCTGGCTAGATCAGGCTGGCCTCAAACTCACACATAGATCTACCTGCCTCTGCCTCTGCCTCTGGAATGTTATGATTATAGGCGTGTGCCAGTACCCATGCCGTGTGTGTGTGTGTGTGTGTGTGTGTGTGTGTGTGTGTGTGTGTGGTCTTACAGTCTATGTTGGGCACATACTCACTATGTAGCTAGGATAATCTTGAACTCCTGATCTCATGCCTCCTCTTCCTCCTCCTAAGTATTAAGATCACAGGTGTGCATCACTTGCCCTTCCTTACTGGCATTTCTTTGCTAAATGTAGGATATTTAACAGCATTCCTGGCCTCTCCCTTTGTAGTTGCCAGTAGTGTCCACTCAATTGTGTATTATGTATAGGAGCTGGAGAAGTAGCTTAGCAGTGGGGCATGTGCCTAGTGTAAGACCTTGGGGTTCAGTTTCTTCCAGCACCACAAAAACCAAAGAAAACTGTATATACACACACATATATAATTGTGTATTTTTGTATATATGTATCTATGTGTATATACAGGTGTATACACACATATACATTCATATGCATACACACATTGTCAAATGTCCTGCAGGACAAAATCACAACTGGGTTAGAAGTACTAATAGGCAGGGGCACACGCCTTTAATCCCAGCACTCGGGAAGCAGAGTGCTCTCTGTGAGTTTGAGGCCAGCCTGGTCTACAAAGCAAGTCCATGACAGCCAGGGCTACACAGAGAAACCCTGTCTTGAAAAACAAAAACAGAAACAGAAAAAAGAAGTACTAATAGGGATTCTTTGTGGATCAAAAGTAAATAGAACTCTAGGCATGGTATATAGCACCTGGCTTTAATCCCGTCACTAAGGAAGCCGATAGAGCTCTTGAGTTTGCTGCCAGCCTGATCTACAGAGCAGGGAGTTTGAGGACAGCCAGGGCTATACAGAGAAACCTTGTCTCTCTTCCCCCAGTGTTGGCATTAAAGGTATTTGCGCCACAGTCCCTCTTTTGCTTTCTAATTCTTTCTTTTTTCTTTTCTTTCTTTGGTTTTTCTTTTCTTTTTCTTTTTTCCCCCCTATGGTACCACTCATATCTTAGAATGGGTCTTGCCACTTCAGTTGATCTAACTTAGATAATCCCATACAGATATGCCTAGAGGCTTGTCTCCATGGTGATTCTACATCCCATCAAGTTAAGAATTAAGATAGGGCCTGGAGAGATGACTCAGGGGTTAAGAGCACTGGCTGCTCTTGGAGAGGTCCTGAGTTCAATTCCCAGCAACCACATAGTGGCTCACAGCCATCTGTAATAGGATCTGATACTCTCTACTGATATGCACGAAGACATCGTACTTATATACATAAAACAAGTAAATAAATCTTTAAAAAAAAAAAAAGAATTAAGATTAAAGTAGTAGGCGTGATGACAGTCTTATCCATTGGTTGCCTTTCCCACTATCTTGATTTTTCCCTTTGAATTGAGTGTGATTCACATGTTTAAATGTAAACCCAGACTTAAGACTTTCTGGTAATTTGAGGGAGTTCAGTTTTGTTTTGAACACTGAACATAATGGATTGCTACCTGTGGATGTATTAGATTTTTCACTTTGAGGAAATAGGTTTTATATTTAGGCCTCTCTATTAGCAGTTTATTGGACTTATGGCTAAATATACCAAATTTCAAGTTTTGAAATGTTTGTTTTTTAGATTTATTTTATCTTAGGTATTTGAGTATTTTTGCCTACATGTATGAATGTTCACCACCTATGTGTCTGTGAACAGTTATGAACTACCATGTAGGTACTGCGAAGTAAACCTGGGTTCTCTATAAGAACAGTCACCTAGTACTGGGGCGCACACCTGTAATCCTAGCACTCTGGGAGGCAGAGGCAATTGGATGGATCTCCGTGAATTTGAGGCTAGCATAGTCTATAAAGTGAGTCCGAGACAACCATGGTTACACAGGGAAACCCTGTCTTGAAAAAAACCAACCAACCAACAACAAAAAAGAACAGCCAATGCTTTCACCTGCTGAGCCAGGTCTGCACTCATCTTTTAAAAGCTAATGCAGCCTTGGGGGAAGTTGTGCTTACCTTTATTCCCAGCACTTGGGAGGTAGAGGCAGATGGATCTCTGTGTTGGAGACCAGCCTGGTCTACAGATCGAATTCCAGGACAGCCAGGACTTCCCAGAGAAACTCTGCTTGAGAAACCAAAAACAGACCAAAACAAAAAAACCCCTGTAATATGGTCAGACATGTTGGGAGTATATATCTGTAGTCATTCCCAGCTTCCCAGCAACCCATGTTGGGGAACTGCTGCAAGTTTAAGCTTTGGGCCACATAATATCAGACTAGCCTGAGCCACATAGCACTACCCTATCTCAAACAAACATCGGGGCTGGAGAGGTGGCTCAGTCAATGGTTAAGAGCACTGGCTGCTCTTCCAGAAAACGAGGTTCAATTCCCAGTACCTACATGGCAGCTCACAACTGTTTGTTATTCCAGTTTTAGGAGATCTGACACCCTCACAGAGACAGACATACATGCAAGCAAAATACCAATGCAATAAGATAAAAGTAAATACATAACTAAATAAAAGGATGGTAATATAAAATATAGCATGTAACTGTAATCGGTGTTTGCTTCTTTGTGGGTTTCTTTCTCCCTTCTCCACTCTTTTACTTCTTCCCTTTCAACTTCCCAGCACTAGATGAAAGGTAGAGGGAAAAGTGGCAAACGTATCATTAGCCTGCTTCCTGCTGGTTAGGGGCATCAAGTTCCTTGGGGCAAGTTTGATCTCTGCTGTCAGGGTATCTAATTTCTTCTTGACACACTGCAACCAACAGCATCCAACCATCAACCAACCACCAACAGCAACCCCTTTTCTCAGGGCTCTACCATTTTATTACCCTCTGAAGAGTTCCAGAGTCCCAAATGTCACTTGCAGAAACTATCTGCAGCTGGCAAAACCTGCTGCTAGAGCGTGAGGCAAATCATAGTCAGCTGTCATAAGGCAGCCCTTTATCCTCACACCTGGGATTAAAACGAAAACATATTCCCATAATAATACTGTGTTTTTAAGGAAAACAAAATTACACAACTCTCACTACAGGTAACTATTTCGCTGAATTTGTAATAAAAAATGTAATAATGTAATCAAACACTCCAGAATGAGAGTGTATTTCCAGCTGTCACCTGGAGTAGAAGATGGTATTAACTTAGGACTTGGTGATATTCTAACGTTAATTTGTAAACTGTTTGGAAGCATTAAATTTAGAACGAAAGCTACCTTTACCTCATATTTTTTAGTCACAGTACACATGAAAATAGCATGTTAGGGGCTGGACAGCTGGCTCAGTGGTTAAGAGCACTGGCTGTTCTCCCAGAGGTCCTGAGTTCAATTCCCAGCAACCACATGGTGGCTCACAACCATGTATAATGAGATCTGATGCCCTCTTCTGGCCTGCAGGTGTACATACAGGAAAAACACTGTATACTTAATAAATAAATAAATAAATAAATAAATAAATAAATCTTTAAGAAAGAAAGAAAGAAAGAAGGAAAATAGCATGTTAAAGAGGCTGGCCAGATGGTTCAGAAGTTAAAGCACTATCTGCTCTTCTAAAGGTCCTGAGTTCAATTCCCAGCAACCACATGGTGGCTCACGACACATTTATAACAAGATCTGGTGCCTTCTTGTGGCGGGCAGAAAACTGTATAAATAATAAATAAATCTTTTTTGGTTTTTTGAGACAGGGTTTCTCTGTGTTAGCAAGATTTGCTTTGTAGACCAGGCTGGTCTCGAACTCACAGCGATCTGCCTGCCTCTGCCTCCCAAGTGCTGGGATTAAAGGCGTGAGCCACCATGCCCAGCTAATAAACAAATCTTTAAAAAATAAAAAAAGGCATGTTAAGGAATATATCTTGCTCCCACTCTTGTTTCTTTATTTTTACTGGCCCTGGGCTGTTGAGCTTAAATGCTTACAGCATGGAGGATAAAGTATCTAGCATCACTGTGATGTTTAGTTTTTTATAGGCCCATTTTCCTTTAAGACTGAAAAGCAGCGAGGGCTACACAGAGAAACCTTGTCTCAAAAAACAAAATAAATGATCGAACAAAATAAGGTTGGAAAATAGAGAGTTGTTAAATGTGACGACTTCTTTTTCCTTTCTGCTCTTACCATGTGTTGCATTCTGAGTTCTAATCCACAAAAGTTCATTTGGATGCAATTTTAAGCCTGAATATTGGGATTAAAGAAACAACCAAACAACACACTAATATCTTCATTATTCTGTGGTATAGCTGAACACAGGAATATTTTGTAGTGTGTGATTAGCTTCTAGAATAACCAGTGTCGTCATCCTGCTTGTAAGTTGCATATGACTGCCGTCTGTCTTTCCAGTTCATGTAACTCTCATTGTTACATTTTTAATCAGACATGTTTTATGTGGACCTAGTTTTAGTCACATTAAAAGGAGGGGAAGATAAAAAGAAAATCATGATTCATTTAAATTAGGTTCATTGTTCCGTCCTTCGACTCCCTCTTTATCTTTATCTTTGACACCATGTTTTGTTCCACAGCTCAGGTTGGTCATGGACTCACACTCTCCTCAATCCTCTTGCTGATTCCTCCTCTCACAGTCCCCCTGCCTCAGCTTCCTCTTCTCACAGTCCCCTGCCTCAGCTTCCTCCTCTCACAGTCCCCTGCCTCAGGTTCTAGAGTGTTGATAGGCATATACCACCAAACCCCACTGTCTTTTGACTTACAATTTTTGTTTCCATCTTTTTCTTTTTTCTTTTTTTAAAATTTAATTTTATTTATTTATTTGCTTTTTGGTTTTTCTGTTTGTTTGTTTGTTTGTTTATTTATTTATTTATTTATTTATTTGGTTTTTTTCAAGACAAGGTTTCTCTGTGTAGCCTTGGCCGTCCTGGACTAACTTTGTAGACCAGGCTGGCCTCGAACTCACAGAGATCCACCCGCCTCTGCCTCCCGAGTGCTGGGATTAAAGGCGTGCGCCACCACCACCCGGCTTCTTTGTCCTGAAACTCACACTCTAGACCAGGTTAGCCTCAAATCCAGAGAGATCTACTTGTCTGTTTCCTGAGGGAATGATTTATTTATGTATTTTATGTGTAGGGGTGCTCTTTGTGCATATATATATGCAGAAGAGGGCGTTGGGTTCCATTATAGATGGTTGTGAGGCATCATGTGGGTGCTGGGAATTGAACTTAGGTCTCTGGAAGAGCAGCCAGTGCTCTTAACTACTGAGCTCTCTTGTTTTCAGTCTTTAAATTTTATGTGTATGAATTTGTCTGGACCATATGCATGTTTTGTCTGCACCATAAACAGGTAGTGCTTGTGGAGTCCAAAAAATGGTATCAGGGCACACACCTTTAATCCGTGAGTTCGAGGCCAGCCTGGTCTACAAAATGAGTCCAGGACACCAGGACAGCCAGGGCTACACAGAGAAATCCTATCTTGAAAAATCAAACCAAAAAAAAAAAAAAAAAAAAAGATGGGTATCAGGTGCCTTGTAACTAGAATTACATACAGTTGTAGGATGGAGCTAAGACTCGGGTCAAGCAGCCAGCACTCTTAATTGTTGAGCCATCTCTCCTGCCCCATTTTCTTTTTCCCCCCCTGAGACTGGGTTTCTCTGTGTAGGCTTGGCTGTCCTGCACCGGCTTTGTAAATCAGGCTGGCCTTGAACTCACAGTGATCCACCTGCGTCTGCCTCCCTGCCTTTTTTCTATTCTTAATTGACTATAAAACTAAAGGGGAGCTGAGCAGTGGTGGCACAGACCTTTAATCCCAGCACTTGGGAGGCAGAGGCAGGCCGATCTTTATGAGTTTGAAGCCAAGCCTGGTCTATAGAGCGAATTCTAGGACAGCCAAAGCTACAGAGAAACCCTGTCATAACCCCATTGCCGCCCCCCCAGAAAACCCTAAACTTATGGGAATATTAAAATCAGTTTAATACAGCCATCTTTGTTGTTGTTGTTATTGTAGATTAAAATAATAATTTCTTGTTGTATTTTCCCTCCACCTTATTGAACTTCCGATAGAGACAAGAATTTTGATGAATTTTCTAAGCACCTTAAGGGTCTTGTTAATCTGTATAACCTTCCAGGAGACAAGTAAGTAATTTTACCATTTATTCATTTATAGTTTCCATTTTGGAAAAAAGTATAAGTCATTTTCTTATTTTTCTGCTGTATGTTTATTCCTGGTTTCCATTCATACTATAATCTATAGTTTAGCTTCTGACTTTAAGTATTTTTTATTTTTAAATTTTTGTTTTTGTATATGGATTTTTTTTTTGTTATTTTTGTCTTTTTGTTTGTTTTGACCTATATGTATTTCTGTGTATCAGATCTGTGCCTGTGGAGGCCAGAAGAGGCCAGATCTCTTAGAATTGGAGTAGCAGGTGGTTGTGAGCTACCTTGTAGGCGCTGGGAATAAACTTGTGTTTCTGGGAGAGCAGGTAGTACTCTTAACGTGGAGTCAGCTCTCTAGTCCCTAAAGTATTTTATTTTATTTTATTTTTTCTGTTTCCTAAGGTATACATCTGAAATGCACATTGTCTGCTTTTTTTTTTTTTTTTTTTTTACATTGCCTGGTTTTAATGACTTAAAATTTGAGAAGACAGAATACAATTATTGAGAAGTTTCATTGTGTTGATTTCCAGGGTATGGGGCTGGCTTCCCGTCCTTATTTTAACCTAACTGGGATTCTACTAAACTGCTTGGTCCTTTTAAGAGGAAATAAATATGAGCTATGGCAGTTCTAAAATAAACTTTGCTTTTAAGAGGAAAAAAAGTATAGTAGCCCAGCCTTGACCTCAATATGTAGCTGAGGATAGACCTGAATTGTTCTGTCCTACACGGGATGATTACAGTAGGCATATGGTGCACTGCCCGGCTTTGTGTGTGTTTGTCTGTATTATTTTATTTAGTTAGTTTTGCTTTTTATAACAGGGTCTCACTGTGTAGCCCTGGCTGTCCTGGAACTCACTGTGTAGACCAAACAGGCTGGCCTCAAACTCACAGAGATCTGCCTCCTGATTGCTAGAGGCCTGGTGTGGCTTTGTGGTTTTTAACTGTTTTTTAAGGTGTAAACCATTTTATTTGCTTCCAACCCTTGAGGGCTTCTATGTCATACCTTCTGGCTGTGTTGTTGTTTTGAGACAGGGTCTCACTGAGTAATCTCAGGCTGCCCTGGCCTCAGAGAGAGCTGCCTCCTCTGCTTCTCGTGTGCTGGGATTAAAAGTGTGCGCCACCGTGCCTGGCCTTTAGCAGTGCTTGTATGTACTTAATTTTTCAACTGTTTAGCTCATTTTCTCCTCTTCTACTCTCTAGCAAACTGAAGACTAAAATGTATTTGGCTCTGCAATCCTTAGAACAGGACCTTTCTAAAATGGCAGTTATGTACTGGTAAGGCGGCTGAAGAAGCCATTCCATGCTTTCTTGGTTTCTCATCCAGGGCATTTTTACTGTCTTGATTTTTACATTTACAGCTGTACTATGGGTATATGTGATTACGTATGTCTGCATATAACTGTGCAGTGTATGTCTGTATTATACACACCTGTCATTTGCTGTTGCTTCCCAGATGATTATTACATGCTTTTTCTGACTATGTTTATTCAGAAATTCATTGATAATTGAAAGATAACTCAAATATCAGAGTTGTTGGTTGTTATTCCATAGACTTTATCTGAAATATTTTCAAATGTGGATTCATTATCTGCTAAATAGTGTGATTTTTTTATTAATTTGGAATGGAGTGTCTCTAGGACACCCAGGCTAGCTGACATGTGGGATGCACCATTGTCAACCCTTCTGGCTATACAGAATTATGGGAATGTACATACCTGGGTTAGCTTTACCTTTTACTACGTTACATACTGATGTTTTCTGGAAAATAGCCCTTTTATTGAAGATGAAATGCACTTTGCATGTGCAATTACAAGGTAGTCATTTTGATAGTATTATAAAACTTGTGTGAGCTTAACTTAGTATCAGCGGTTGACTGAAACTGTCAGGTGCTGAGTCAGTCACACACAGACCATTTATTTGTCTTGTAGGAAAGCAACTAACGCTACTCCCTTGGATAAGATTCTTCATGGAAGTGTTGGCTATCTTACTCCTCGGAGTGGGGGTATGTTATCCTATCTTGATTATTTAAAAAATGTCTAGACTGAGTTTATTTATTTATTTTTTAAAGATTTTTATTTATCTATTACATATACAATATTTTGCCTGCGTGTGCTCCTGCCCCCTCAGAAGAGGGCACCAAATCTCATTGTAGATGGTTGTGAGCCACCATGTGGTTGCTGGGAATTGAACTCAGGACGTTTGGAAGAACAGACAGTGCTCTTAACCTCTGAGCCATCTCTCCAGCCCCCTAGACTGAGTTTAAAGATCACTTTTAAGATCTATGTGAGTGTGGCGTGCACTTTTGTGTGTAGAGGTCAGAGGACGACAGGTGTCCTGTTCTCCACTCTGCCTTATTCTTGGACCTGGACTGGCAGCTAGTAAGTGCCAGTCACCTTCCAGTTCCTACCTACGCAGTGCTGGGAGTACTCGTGTGCAGTGCCATGCCTGACTTGTACCTGAGTGATGAGATCCCAACTCAGGTGTTTGTGCTTGCATGGCAAATGCTCTCACCCACTCACCCATCCCTCCCACAGCCTTATTGCCTTTTTGTTGTTCTTATATAGTGCTGGGCATCAAAACCAGAGCTTTGTGCATGCTGGGCCAGGCATTCCACCACTGAACCACCTGCCCAGCCATGAGGGAATTCATTTTGCTCAGTGAGAAAATTACCATTAGTGTGTAATGATTTCTAAGATGTTAATACTTACTTTCTCCCTTTATTTGTGTGAAATATATTGTTTCCAGAATCAATATTTCAGAATCAATTTGTTATATTTCATAAATTGGCTTAGAACATGACTTGTTACCTCTGTGCAATTCTTTTATTTATTTTATTACATTTACTTGTGTGTGGGTATGGGTGCACATCTGTATATGCTAAGTATGGGGACCTCAGAGGACACTTCATGGGAATCAGTTCTGTCCTTAGAGCATAGTAGGTCCCTGGGAACTCAAGTTGTCAGCTTTCAGGGCAAATGTCCTTATCTGCTAAGTTAGCTCACTGGCCTCTTCTTTTTTTTTTTTTTTTTTTTTTTTGCATATAGGCTTATAGAAATGTAACCCCCCTCCCTTTTTGGTTTTTCCAGACAGTTCTGGCTGTGCTGGAACTTACTTTGTAGACCAGGCTGGCCTTCAGCTCACAGAGATCTGCCTTCTGCCTCCTGAGTGCTGAGATTAAAAGTGTGTGCCACCATACCCCCTAAAAATGTGACTAAAAAAATTTAATTATTTTTGAGTGCTTTGTCTGCATGTACTCATGCATGCCCGGAAGGGCATCAGATCCCATTATAGAAGGTTCTGAACCACCATGTGGGTGCTGGGAATTGAACTCAAGTTCTCTGAAAGAGCAGTAGTGCTCTTAACCTCTGAGCCATCTCTCTAGCCCATGATTTTTAAAAACAAAGTCTCAGTTGGGTGCAGTGATGCACACCTGTAATCTCAGCACTCAGGAGGCAGAGGCTGGCAGATTTCTATAAGTTTGAGGCTAGTCTGGTCTACAAAGTGAGGCCAGGGCTACAAGAGAAACCCTGTCTTTAAAAAAAAAAAAAAAAAAAAAAAAAGATAAAGTCTCTTGTAGCTGAGGCTGATCTCAATCTCATTATGTGCGTATGGTCCTGAACTTCTGGTTCTCTTGCCTCCACCTCATAGTGTTTATGGATGTGGGCTACCATTTCTGCCTTTTCTTCTTTTTTTTTTTTTTTTTTAATGTGTATGGGCTTTTTTTGTACAGGATGTCTGTTGCACTGTTTTCATAGAGGCCAGGGGAGGGCATTCCATCCCCTGGAGCTTGAATTGCACTTGATTGTGAGCCACCTGATGGGTGCTGGGAGTTGAACCTGTGTCCTCTTGGAAAACAGCCTGTGCTCTTAACTGTTGAGACTTCTCTCCAGCCCCATATTCTGAGTTTTATGCAGTGCTGGGGCTCAAACCCAAGGCTTCCGGTGTGCTCAGCAAATGCACTATCAAATGAATTACATTTCTACCCACTTTTTGGTTTTTTGTTTGTTTGTTTGTTTTGTTTTATTTTTTGAGACAGGGTTTCTCTGTGCAGCCTTGGCTTTGTAGACCAGGCTGGCCTCAATCCACCTGCCTCTGCCTCCCAAGTGCTGTGCTACCATACCGGGCTTCCACCTTTTTTTTTTTTACAGTTGAGTCAGTGTTTCACTGTCTCCCAAGGTGGTTTTGAACTTATTATATAACACAGCCTGGAATTCCTCCTGTAATCCCAGGCTAGTGTGAGCTACCAAACTCTTTGTGTGTGTGTGTGTGTGTGTGTGTGTGTGTGTGTGTGTGTGTGTGTGTGTGTGTGTGTGTTTGGGTGTGAGTTATGGGAGAGTTATTAGGGATATAAGCACTCCCAACTGAGCTACCTCCAGCCTTTTGTTAGTTTGAGATAAAGTTTCATATAGTCAAGACTCCTTAGCTGTTTCTTGTCCTTTCCAAGTGCCAAGAGTATAGGTGAGCACCACTACAACTTGTGTGAATGTTTGCTTAAATGTGAATTTATTAATAAGGATGCATTAATTAATAAGTTTCATTTATGGTAGGTCATTTAATGAATCTGAAATACTATGCCTCTCCTTCTGACCTGCTGGATGATAAGACTGCATCTCCTATCGTTTTGCATGAAAAGAATGGTAAGTGTTTGTTGTTGTTTTTCTTCTACTTTGAGACAGCTCTCTTTCTGTAACCTAGCTGTCTGGGAACTCATTATGTAAGGCAGGCTGGCTCTCAAACCTATAGTATAGTGCTCGATCATACATGCCACTTCAGCCTTCCAAGAACGGAGGTTATAGGTGTGAGCTACCATACGCAGCTAGTTGTGTTTTTTTGTGACAGGGTGACCTCAGCCTCTTTAAGTGCTGGTGTTATAGGTATTCACCGCTACGTTCAGCTTTCTCCAATATGTTAAGAATATTTGTAAAATTTGAGTGCCCAACCACCTTCACTAATATTCATAATTTGGTATTTTTAAATGATTTTCCTTTCTTTTATATTGTGTACCAGATATAACACAAACATATATCATATTCCCATATCCATATATGTGTATGTGTGTGTTCCTCACATATATACATGTGTATGTACTTAAGCCTCTGTATGTGTGTGTGTGTGTGCGCGCGCGCGCGCGCGTGTACAATAGTAGCTTAGTAAGTGAGTTAATGATGAAATACAAATTATAGACAAAGTAACCAGATTTCCTTATTACCTGAAGGCTAATTTAAGCTATGTTGTGACAGTCTCCCAGTGATCAAATAAATAAATGAAAAAATAGCAAACAAATAAATAAATGTGGCTAAAACTATGGTAATAAATGGCACTTTGTGTTTAACTTGTTGTTTTTGGTATTTTGAGACAGGATGCCATGTAGCCCCAGCTGGGGGGTGGCAGGGGTTGGGTGGGGTGAGGAGTCAACTGGCCTCAGACCTGTTATGTAACCTATGGTGGACTTGGGACTTCTGTTCCTCTTGGTTCCTGGGTGTGGACCACCACACTTGGCTTGTATTTGGACTAATACAGCCAAGAGCAGCGGAATTAGCCCAATACTTTATTTGACCTCATATAACTTCAGTTATAGTCTCTATCCTGTAATTATAAGCCATTTAAATATATTGTGAAGTTGTGAGTGAAAGTGAATATTGATAGTGAGCTCTTTAAGCCCCCCCCCGCCCCCCAAAACCTTGGGCTACATCGGTTCAATCATTAGCAGAAAGTAATGCTGATTGCCTGTAGAACATAGCTTTTTTGGATTTGGGGGGGGTTGTTAATTGCTTTTCTTTGAGGAGGTCAGGAACTGATGCAGAGACCACGGAGGGATGCTTGCTGGCTTGCTCTTCATGGTTTACTCAACCTGCCTTTTTTTTCTTTTTTTCCATGTGCATTGATGTTTTGCCTGCATGTGTGTCTATATGAGCCTGTCGCATCTCCTAGAACTGCAGTTACAAACAGCTGTTATCTGCTATGTGGGTGCTGGGAATTGAACCCCGGCTCTCTCAAGCTTGCAGCCTTTCTAAATTTTGTGGAATTTAGAATATCTGGATTAATTGTGATTGATAGTACAGGGCTTTTCTTTTGTTTCATTTCGTTTTGTTTTAACATTGTAGTTGTTGGTGGTTGTATTATTTTGGTTCTTCTGAAAAGTAAGGTCTTGCTCCTCAGGCAGGTATCTAACTCACCCTGTAGCCCCCGTTGGTCCTGAACTTGTGATCTTCCCTCAGCCTTCTGTCTGGCCTCTTTCCCCCTTGTGTTTTGTTCTGTTTTTGAGACTAGGTCTAACCTAGTAGTTCAGAGAGGCCTCTAAATTTAGATCCATTTTCTTTCCTCATTCTTCAGAATGCTGGGTTTACAGACACAGGAACACCATTCCTGGCTATTGTTTGTTCTTTAGTGTTGTGATCTTGTCATCTGTATTAGGAGGAAGAATTTTTTTTTTCTTTTTTTTTCTCTATTTCCAGTTCCTCGATCTTTGGGCATGAACGCATCAGTAACAATCGAAGGAACCTCTGCTATGTACAAACTCCCAATTGCCCCATTAATTATGGGGTCACATCCAGCTGACAACAAGTGGTAAGTCAAAACATAATTTTAAAGTAGCAAAGTTAGCAAAGTTCATTGTTTTAGCTTCAAACTCAGTATGAAACATACTTGGCTTTTTTCTCTTACTTGGATTTGTCTATATTGTCCTTTTGCTTCTATCCACTAATTCCTCTTTTATCGTCTATTTGAATGTTACTATTTGGCATCTGCTCACAGAACACATACTTTTATAAGCTTGTTTTTAATTAATTTACTTTTTAAATTCTGCGTACATGTGTTTTGCCTGCATGTGTGCCTGTGTACCATCTTTGTGCCTGGTGCCCTTGGAGACTAGAAGAGCCCATCAGATCCCCTGGAGCTAAAGTTACAGTGGTGTAAGCTGCCATGTGTGTGCTGGGAATCAAATACTAGTCCTTTAGAATACCAGAGAGTGTTCCTAACCACCAAGCTGTGTCAGCATCTCCTATAAATCACATTCTTTGCTCTTAATAAACTTAACTGGATTTTGCTTCTGGCTTTTGGTACTGGGGATTAAACCTAGAGCTGCACATGAGAAGCAACCTCATGCTGAGCTAGAACCTAAGCCCCATTGCAGATGTTTTATTAAGTACTTCATAATTAACAAGATGATGTATATTGAAATTGTGATAAGGATAGTAGAAAAGTGAGCTTTTAATAGACTTTATGGGTCTATGTAATATATACATGCCTAAGAAAAGATGTTCATAGTTTTCAAAATAGAAAATTTAGAAAATTTCCCCCCTCCTTTTTTTTAAGGACCCCTTCTTTCTCTGCAGTCACTAGTGCCAACAGTGTTGATCTTCCTGCTTGTTTCTTCTTGAAATTTCCCCAGCCAATACCAGTGTCTAAAGCATTTGTTCAGAAACTGCAGAACTGCACAGGTAAGCTCTGTTTTTTAAAAATGTTTGCCAAACTGTCATAAAGGTAGGTGTTAGCCACTAAGATAAAACTTACTTGTAATAAACTGTAATAAAAGTAGTTGTGAGCCACTAAGATAAAACTTGTAATAAATGTGATTGAGAAACTTCAGATTATCTTAAGCAGCTTGCAGTCTTTTAGGCCTCAAAGAAGTGCAGATGAGTAGAGACACTGGACAGATGCTATTAAGTACTTTGTAAGTACTTTTAGACTATGTGGGTGGATAAATAGAAAAACCACAAAAGGAGACGCGAGCTGTCACTGTTTTGAACTCAACATGATCATTATAATCAGTCTTTGTATTTTTAGGAATCCCTTTGTTTGAGAGTCCACCGACTTATATACCCCTCTATGAACTCATCACTCAATTTGAGCTATCAAAGGATCCTGACCCACTACCCTTGAATCACAACATGCGATTTTATGCTGTAAGTAGGCCCCGTGGATCGGAACAGTGTTGGCCACTTAGAGCATTAGTGAGGTCTGATAACTTGGTTTCAGATTGTTTAATCATCCTCAGTTGGAGGAAAAAGTCACCTGAAACATACTAAAGTAAAAGGGAATGCCGGGCGTGGTGGCGCACGCCTTTAATCCCAGCACTCGGGAGGCAGAGGCAGGCGGATTACTGTGAGTTCGAGGCCAGCCTGGTCTACAAAGTGAGTCCAGGATGGCCAAGGCTACACAGAGAGACCCTGTCTCAAAAAACCAAAAAAAAGGGAATGAGCTTTTGCATTAAGATGCAACCATGTACATTTCCGTGTATACCTATTTATTTATGTTTATGTGCGCCTGTGTATAAGTATATGCACCACATGCATGCCTGGTGGCTGAAGAAGTCATCTGAACTGGAGTTGTAGGCACTTGTGAGTGGCCACGTGGGTGCTGGGAACTGAACCTGGGTCCTCTGGAAGAGAAGCAAGTGGCTGTTGACCAAGAGCATTCTCTTTTGTTCTCCTTCCTTTTTTCTCTCATGTGACCCAGGCTGGTATTGAACTTAGCAGAGCGTCATCTTAAACCAGTCCTCTTAGACTGCCATGACTATGCATGCTGAGATGTCTTCAGAGAAAGCCAGGACTGGTGGCACAGGCTTAGGGATTCCCTTGACTTAAGAGGCCAACTTGGGCTGTGTATTTAGCAAAACCTTTTCTCAAAAAAGTAAAAGTAAAAACCAACCAACCAAGCTTCAGCTGGGCTCCGCCACAGTGTACGCCTTTAATCCCAGCACTGAGGGAGGCAGAGACAGCCAGATCTCTGTGCGGCCAGCATGTTCTACAAATTGAGTCTAGGACAACCAAGTCTATACAGAGAACCGTGTCTCGGGAAAAAGAAAAAGGAAAAAAAAAAACCCACTAAAGTTTTAATCAGAATTGAAAATGCTATCTTGAGCTTTTAGAAGGTTAAAAGATGTTAAGAATTGTTTTTTTGAGGGCATGGTGCCACACACCTTTGATCCTAGCACTCAGGAAACAGAGACAGGGGATCTCTGAGTTCTAGGCTGTCCTGGTCTACGAGTGAGTCCAGGACAGCCTGGACTACACAGAGAAACCCTGTCTCAGAAAAATAAAAATTTTTAAAAAAGACTTGTTTCTTGGGCCAAGTGTGAACACCGAGACCTTATCTCAAAAGGGAAAAAAATTTTTCCTTTTAACTTACCATTTTTATGTCTGTGAGTGTTTTCCCCGCACGTGTGTTAAGTGTACTACATTTGTGCACCCACGAAGGCCAGAAGAGGGTATTAGCTTCCTCTGGAATTCAAGTTACAGACCGTGTAAACTGTCATTTGAACGGGTGCTGTGACCCAAACCTCAATTGTCAGAGCAGCAAGGGCTTTAACTGCTGAGCTGTCTCTTTAGCTCCTGCTCATTTAAGTGCAAGAATGAGAAAAGGGTCTTTTAAATCCATACGGAGAACAAATGCTGACACGCTTAAGTTATGGAAGGCCCCAATCCTCATCTGGGCTTGACTTTCATATGAATGTTTTAAGTTGATACAGCATAGAAGCCCTTCAATTCTCCCTGGATTGTTACTACATAGGATGCCTTATTTAAAATACAGTTTCTATAATTCTTAGGAACCACTGATGTAAATTTCTGAGATAATTTTGTGTTAGGTACCTCAGGAATCCACCTTAACAGTACCCTTAGAAACAGATAGCTTTTAGCTAAATGAGAAGTAGTTGGCATTCTAATATCAGTTACTGAAGGAGTTCCATGTGTCTATATCTATGTGATATAGATTTCCCTTTTCTCCCCCTTAGTATTCCTCCTGCCCCTCCAGGATAGTTTGTGACTTGGTACAGTGGGTAAGTAAATTTTATCACTTACTTACGTTCCTTTCTTTGCCTAGGCTCTTCCAGGTCAGCAGCACTGCTATTTCCTCAATAAGGATGCTCCTCTTCCAGATGGCCACAGCCTGCAGGGAACACTGGTCAGCAAGATCACCTTTCAGCACCCTGGCCGGGTTCCTCTTATCTTGAATATCATCAGACACCAAGTGGCCTACAACACCTTAATTGGAAGCTGTGTCAAGAGAACTATTTTAGAAGAAGGTACTCTCTCTCCTTGTGATAAATGTACCTGAAGGTTGCTGCTACCTTCTCCAGTGGCTCTTGAATTTGGTAGTTCATTGAAATATCCATGTAGCTTTAAAGACTACAGATGTTTGCTTTCCAAACCCACATAAAAAGAATTAGAATGTCAATGTAAACAATAGGGAATACTTGGAAAAAATTTGTTATAATGGGCATTTAAAATAAAATCCACTGTCTAGTTCTCTGTGTGTGTGTGAAAGAGAGAAACACAGAGACAGACAGACTTAGCATTTTCTATCTTTATTTTTTTAATATTTTTTTCTTTTGTTTTTATTGAGCACATTTTGTAGCCCAGGCTTGCCTTGAACTCACTATGTTCTCTCCAGGCTAGCCTTGAAATTGAGGTAATCCTCCTGCTTCAGCCTCTCATGTGTAATATTAAGGTCTATACCACCACATCCTTCCACTTGTTCTAAATAGAAACACAACTGCACAGTGGTCTCTCCTTTTCTGTTTGGCTGCACTGAGATAGATGGCTTCTTGATACTGAAGTTCACCTTGTTATCAGCGCTGGATCTAGTCCTTAAATACCAGCCTACCCCATTCTTTGGAGAGTTCAGTCATATAACTTTAAAAATCTAAAACCTGCGACCCTTTCTTTTTCTTCCTGGATTCTAAAAGAATGTTTTTTAACATAATTGGCTACTTGATGCTTTGATGCCACTTTGGTTACTGCAGTTGATCAGTTCATTTTTCGCCTTGGTCACACAGCACTCTAGTGATAGCTGTCTAGTGTTTGATTGGTGTCAGTGGAGGCTGTGGGAACAAGAAACAGGGACGCTCAATACAGAGAGCTACTGACAGGCCCTCAGGGGCCCCAGACATGCTTGAGCTGAGTATGCAGTTAAAGCTGCTCTTAAACTTCTCATCCTCCTGCCTCCAAGTCTCACGTGCTGGGATTGTGGGTATGTACTACCATTTCCATTTAAAAATGAGAATTAGAAGGAAATAAAAAACTACTATGTGTTTGGAGGGGGACGGGGTATTTGGGCCTATGCCATTAGAATATTTGACTTAAGAACTAGGTTGCTTGGTGTGGGGGTGCATGCCTTTAACAGCACTTGGGAGGCAGACGTAGGTGGAACTCTGAGCTACACAGAAAAACCCTGTCTCAAAAGAAATAAAGACAAAATAGGCTAAAGCTATATCTTGTAGGTGTAGTTCTTGCCTACCATTGGTAAGGTCATGGGTTCAATTGTCAGCCCTGTTAAAAAAAACAAAGAGAAAAAAAAATCTAAAACCTTTAATGGCGGGATTTCATGTATCTAGTATACGTGTGTGTTTGTGCGTGTGTGCTGTTAGTTTGAGAAAAGGTCTTACTGTGTATCCTTGGTTGACCCAGAACTTGCTATATAGACTAGGCTGCTCTCAGACTCACAGAGGTCTGCCTCCCAGGTGCTGAAATTAAAAGTGTGTGTCAGCATGCCCAACTAGGTTTATCATTTTAGATTGTAGCCCTTCCCTCTCTGCTTACTATATAAAATGCTACATAACTGACAGCTAAATACCTTGATAGAATATAGGTTTTAAGCTGGGCAGTTGTGGCACATGCCTTTAATCCCAGCACTTGGGAAACAGAGCACGTGGATCTTCATGAGTTCGAGGCCAGCCTGGACTACAGACCGAATTCCAGGACAGCCAGAGCTGGTAAACAGAGAAACCCTGTCTCGAAGAAAAAAAAGAAAAGAAAAGAAAGTAGGTTTTAGCCAAGCGTGGTAGCGCACGCCTTTAATCCCAGCATTTGGGAGGTGGAAGCAGGCAGATTGCTGTTAGTTTGAGGCTGGACTGGTCTACAAAGTGAATCTAGGACAACCAAGGCTACACAGAGAAACCCTGTCTCAAAAAACAAAACAAAAAAAGAACGTAGGTTTTATTCTGGCTAAGGTTTTGTGTGACTTTAATCCTAGAACTAGGAGGCAAAGACAGGTAGATATAGATCTACATATTGAGTGTGGGGTCAGCCAGGGCGTTGTGGTGAAACTGTCCCCCCCCCCCAAAAAAAAGAACCAAAAACAACCCACCAAAAAAAGTAAATTTTATAATAGTAATTCTGGGTAGCTAATTCTCAGATGGATTAAAAGTACTCTTCTTGGGCTAGGGAGATGGATCAGTGGTTAAGAGTACTGACAGCTCTTCCCGAGGTCCTGAGTTCAAGTCCTAGCAACCACATGGTGGCTCACAACCATCTATAATGTGATCTAATGTCCCCTTATACATAATAAATAAGTCTTAAAAAAAAAAAAAGAAAAGAAAAAACAAGTGCTCTTCTTGAAAGCTGGGCCTAGTGGTGAGTACCTGGACTCTCAGTACTAGAGAGGCTCCGATGGGAGGATTATGGGTTCAAGGGTAGCCTGAGCTACGCAACAAGACCATATCATAAGTTACAGAATGAAGCAAAAAGCAAAAATCTTTTCTTGGCCAATTTTGTATTCAGGTTTGACTCTCAAAGCAGTGTGTTTATTATTGTTATTGTTTAAGTTTTTTTATGTTTTATTTATTTTATATACATGAATGTTTAGCCTGCCTTTGTGTATGTGTAACTTGTGTGTGCCTGGTGGCTAACTGGCTATTTCACTGTCTATATAAAGGCAATTGTTTATTTGTTTAATGTCTTAAACATGGTCATGATCTTTTCTCTTGTTTTTCTAGATTCTCCTGGACTCCTCCAGTTTGAAGTGTGTCCTCTGTCAGAATCTCGATTCAGTGTATCTTTTCAGCACCCTGTGAACGACTCCCTTGTGTGTGGTGAGTTGTGTGACTGGAAACATCTCTCGAGTTTTTGTTTGTTTTTCAAGACAGGGTTTCTCTGTGTAGCTGTGACTGTTCTGAACTCACTTTGTAGACCAGGCTGGCCTTGAACTCACAGAGATCCGCCTGCCTCTGCCTCCTGAGTGCTGGGATTATAGCCGTGCACTACTGCACCTGGCTGTGTATCTTTTTTTTTTTTTTTTTTTAAGATGAGACCATGAGTGTTTCACAGCTGTCTCTTCTACATCTTGTCTTTCAGTGGTGATGGATGTACAGGACTCAACACATGTGAGCTGTAAACTCTACAAGGGGCTGTCAGATGCACTAATCTGTACAGATGACTTCATTGCTAAAGTTGTTCAAAGGTAGTAGTGGCCTTTTTCTCATAAGATTTGTACAAAGTGTGGATGCTTTTTATTTATTTGTTTGCTTGTTTGTTTATTTTCAAGACAGGATTTCTCTGGCTGTCCTGGAACTAACTGTAGACCAGGCTGGCCATGTGCATCTCTATACCTGGCTATATGCTTTCATTTTTAACATGAATTAAAAGTAAAATAGAAACATTGCCATTTATTTGAATTCTCTGCATTATGGTTTGGGTTAAAAAGAAAAAGATGTGAACATTAGTTGTTATTTAAATATCACTATGAAAGCAATAGGGATTAGGCTGATAATTCTAAGCCTTATTATACTTTAAGATGAGAGAGAGCTGGAAAAATGCACTTCATTTGTTTATTTTTTTTTAAGATGGGATCTCATGGGAGAGAGATGGCTCAGAGGTTAAGAGCAATGGCTGCTCTTCCAGAGGTTCCCAAGTTCAGTTCCCAGCAACCACATGGTGGCTCACAGCCATCTATAATGAGATCTGGTGTCCTCTTCTGGTGTGCAGGCACACATGCAAGCAGATCACTTGTATACATAATAAATAAATAAATCCAAATTCTATTGCTGACATAGAACTTGCTGTTTAGACCAGGTCGGCCTTGAATTCAGAGACTGGCCTGCCTCTGCCTGTGAGTGCTGATGAGAGGGTGAGCCTCACCATGCCTTGCCTAAATTATTATTTTCTTTGGCCTGTCCTCTTCATGTGTACTATGTGGGAAGTTAAAATTTGAACCAGGCAGCTTCCTGGAAACATTAACATGTAATTTTGAAATTTTTCTTTCTAATGTAGGGAGCTCACAGCCTATTTTTAAAAAGTAGATTTTATTTCTTTGAAAATTTTAAAACTTTTGATTCTTTGTGAATTTCAGTCATGTACCCCAACCCTACTCATCTCCCCATCCCTCTACACCCACCGTCTGCCCTTGTAACCTACTCCCCAAAAGTAAAACAAAAACAAAAAGAAGAGAAAAAGAAAAATAATATTAAGGGGGGGAAAAAAAAGCATGTCATTGTGTGACACTCTGGGTGTGTCATACATTATGCCCTTTTACACAAACAGCTTTACTTGAAAATGTTCATTGCCATGAGTCCTTGGTCTGGTTTGAGGCCTCTGTCTTTGGCTGCACCATCAATACTGGATCCTCACTGGTGCTCCTCTTAGATAGCCTGCTGTTGCTCTGTGTCATGGAGCTCCTGAAGCTTTGATTTCAAGGGACTGGGCCCCTTATTTAAGTTTGGAGGCATGGCTTTGTATATTCAAAGCTGGCCTTGATAATGTAACCGAGAATAACCTTTAACTTACACTCATTCTGCCTCAACTTCATGGGTGTTTTCATTAGAGACATGAGCCACTTCACCTGGTTCACTGGGTGCTAGAGACGAACCCCAGGGCGGAGTGCATGGTAGGCAAGCACTGTAACAACCGAATCACACCCTCAGCCTCAGAGTAGATGTTAATGTAGTCACATTCATTTCATTGAGCACTGCTGTTCATTTTACACATCTCTGACAGCTTTCAAGTAAAAATGTCTTTAAGATAGAACACTTAACGGTTTATAATGCCCAAAATACAATTGTTTGGCCTAGAGCAAAATTTGCTGGCATACATAGTAAAGCAAAATGTTTTCAAAAGTATGTTTATAGTTTGTTTTCTTACTAAGTTTATAGTATGCTTTCTTTTCTTTTCTCTTCTTTCTTTCTTTCTTTCTTTCTTTCTTTCTTTCTTTCTTTCTTATTTGTGTGTATGTGTGTGTTCGTTTGTTTTTTGAGATGGGGTTTCTCTGTGTAGTGCTGGCTGTCCTGGACTCACTTTGTAGACCAGGCTGGCCTCGAACTCACAGAGATCCGCCTGCCTCTGCCTCTCGAGTGCTGGGATTAAAGGCGTGTGCCACCTCACCCAGCAATATGTTTTCTTACTAAGTTCCATTATTACTACATTTCTTTCCTTGTCTCTTCCAAGTTCCTTGTTTTGGAGAAAGGGTCTGGTTGTTGTAGTCCAAACTCAAAGTTTTTGTGCCACCTGTGCCTGAGGACTTTCTTTTAGTTCAGAGTAAAATGTTTTTGGACTCTGATTTGGTTTCTGTGTGATTCATAAGCAATTAGTAATTTCCTATTGGATCACAATTCATTTTAGAATCAGTATACAGAAAGCATTGGCATTTGGTAAATTACTCTTGTCTTACAGATTACTAGCCTTATGTGATAACTGCTAACTGCAAGCTTGTGAAGCTTAGTTAAGTCACAGAAAAAAGTAGAGCCCTTTGTTCCAAGTAAATGCAGTGTTAACTTAGCTTTTTTTCCTACTTTCTTACAGATGTATGTCCATCCCTGTGACGATGAGGGCTATTCGGAGGAAGGCTGAAACCATACAGGCTGACACCCCAGCACTGTCCCTCATTGCAGAGACAGTTGAAGACATGGTGAAAAAGAACCTGCCCCCGGCTAGCAGCCCAGGGTATGGCATGAGCACAGGCAACAACCCAATGAGTGGTACCACTACACCAACCAACACCTTTCCGGGGGGTCCCATTACCACCTTGTTTAATATGAGCATGAGCATCAAAGATCGGCATGAGTCGGTGGGCCATGGGGAGGACTTCAGCAAGGTGTCTCAGAACCCAATTCTTACCAGTTTGTTGCAAATCACAGGGAACGGGGGGTCTACCATTGGCTCGAGTCCGACCCCTCCTCATCACACGCCGCCACCTGTCTCTTCGATGGCCGGCAACACCAAGAACCACCCGATGCTCATGAACCTTCTTAAAGATAACCCTGCCCAGGATTTCTCAACCCTTTATGGAAGCAGCCCTTTAGAAAGGCAGAACTCCTCTTCCGGATCACCCCGGATGGAAATATGCTCAGTAAGCAACAAGACCAAGAAGAAGAAGTCATCAAGAGTACCACCTGACAAACCCAAGCACCAAACCGAAGACGATTTTCAGAGGGAGCTCTTTTCAATGGATGTCGACTCACAGAACCCCATGTTTGATGTCAGCATGACAGCTGACGCACTGGATACACCTCATATCACTCCAGCTCCCAGCCAGTGTAGTACTCCCCCAACAACTTATCCACAAGCAGTACCTCACCCCCAACCCAGTATTCAAAGGATGGTCCGACTATCCAGCTCAGACAGCATTGGCCCAGATGTAACTGATATCCTTTCCGACATTGCAGAAGAAGCCTCCAAGCTTCCCAGCACTAGCGATGATTGCCCACCCATTGGCACCCCTGTTCGAGATTCTTCAAGTTCTGGGCATTCTCAGAGTGCCCTCTTTGACTCTGATGTCTTTCAAACTAATAATAATGAAAATCCATACACTGATCCAGCTGACCTTATTGCAGATGCTGCTGGAAGCCCCAGTAGTGATTCTCCTACCAATCATTTTTTCCCTGATGGAGTAGATTTCAATCCTGATTTATTGAACAGCCAAAGCCAAAGTGGTTTTGGAGAAGAATATTTTGATGAAAGTAGCCAAAGTGGGGATAATGACGATTTCAAAGGATTTGCATCTCAGGCATTAAATACTTTGGGGATGCCAATGCTTGGAGGTGATAATGGGGAGTCAAAATTTAAAGGCAGCAGCCAAGCTGACACAGTTGACTTCAGTATTATATCAGTAGCTGGTAAGGCTTTGGGTCCTACAGATCTTATAGAGCATCACAGTGGTAGTCAGAGCCCTTTATTGACCACTGGAGAGTTAGGGAAAGAAAAAACTCAAAAGAGGGTAAAGGAAGGCAACAGTACTGGTGCTGGCAGTGTACCAGGCCCGGGGTCAGACAGCAAACCAGGCAAGCGCAGCCGTACCCCTTCCAATGATGGGAAGAGCAAAGATAAGCCTCCAAAGCGGAAGAAGGCAGACACTGAGGGAAAGTCCCCATCTCACAGTTCTAACAGACCTTTCACCCCGCCTGCCAGTACCGGTGGGTCCAAATCTCCAGGCAGTTCAGGAAGATCCCAGACTCCCCCAGGTGTTGCCACACCGCCCATCCCCAAAATCACTATTCAGATTCCTAAAGGAACAGTAATGGTGGGCAAACCTTCCTCGCATAGTCAGTACACCAGCAGTGGTTCTGTGTCTTCCTCTGGCAGCAAAAGCCACCATAGTCATTCTTCCTCTTCCTCTTCCTCGTCTTCTGCTTCCACCTCAGGCAAGATGAAAAGCAGTAAATCGGAAGGGTCATCAAGTTCCAAGCTAAGCGGCAGTATGTATTCCAGCCAAGGGTCTTCTGGATCCAGCCAGTCCAAAAATTCATCTCAGACTGGGGGGAAGCCAGGCTCCTCTCCCATTACCAAACATGGACTGAGCAGTGGTTCTAGTAGCGCCAAGATGAAGCCTCAAGGCAAGCCATCATCACTTCTGAACCCTTCCATAAGTAAACCAAACATATCCCCTTCTCATTCAAGGCCTCCTGGAGGCTCAGATAAGCTTGCGTCCCCAATGAAGCCTGTTCCTGGCACCCCCCCATCCTCCAAAGCTAAGTCCCCTATCAGTTCAGGTTCTGGTGGTTCCCATATGGCAGGAACTAGCTCAAGCTCTGGTATGAAGTCATCTTCAGGGTCAGGATCCTCAGGCTCATTGTCTCAGAAAACTCCCCCAGCATCTAATTCTTGTACACCATCTTCTTCCTCATTTTCCTCAAGTGGTTCTTCCATGTCATCTTCTCAGAATCAGCATGGGAGTTCCAAAGGAAAATCTCCCAGTAGGAATAAGAAGCCTTCCTTGACAGCGGTCATAGATAAGCTAAAGCATGGGGTTGTTACCAGTGGGCCTGGAGGTGAGGATGCAGTAGACAGTCAGATGGGGGTGAGCACAAACTCCTCCAGCCATCCCATGTCCTCCAAACATAACCTGTCAGGGGGGGAATTCCAGAGCAAGCGTGAGAAAAGCGATAAAGACAAATCCAAGGTCTCCACTGCGGGAGGATCAGTGGATTCCTCTAAGAAGACCTCAGAGTCAAAAAGTGTGGGGAGCACGGGTGTGGCCAAAATTATCATCAGCAAGCATGACGGGGGCTCCCCTAGCATCAAAGCCAAAGTGACCCTGCAGAAGCCTGGGGAAAACAGCTCAGAAGGCCTCAGGCCGCAGATCGCCTCCTCAAAAAGTTATGGGTCTCCACTGATAAGTGGCTCCACTCCAAAGCATGAACGGGGTTCTCCCAGCCACAGTAAGTCACCAGCATATACACCCCAGAATGTGGACAGTGAAAGTGAGTCAGGGTCCTCCATAGCAGAGAAATCCTACCAGAACAGTCCTAGCTCAGATGATGGCGTCCGACCACTTCCGGAATACAGCACAGAGAAGCATAAGAAGCACAAAAAAGAAAAGAAGAAAGTCAAGGACAAAGACAGAGACCGGGACAGAGACAAAGACAGAGACAAGAAAAAATCTCACAGCATCAAGCCAGAGAATTGGTCTAAATCACCCATTTCGTCAGACCAGACAATGTCTATGACAAATAACCCGATCTTACCTGGAGACAGGCCTTCCAGGCTCAGCCCTGACTTTATGATTGGGGAGGAAGATGATGATCTTATGGATGTGGCCCTGATTGGCAATTAACCTTATTTTCTAAACAGACATGTCCACAGAAGAAACTAATGATACATTTACATGTAAACCAACAAAAGGGGTGAGTCAGACAGGCCTGACCTGTGCTTAAGAACCCAACAGGCATGGCCTCTACACCAAGCTGGGTACATCTATAAAAGTATATCTAGACCCTGCTACAGGGACCATGGGCTTGGTGGTTCACCAACAAGTCATATTTCTTTGCCAGAAAGCTTAAGAAAGGGAGGGGGTGGTGGGAGAGGGTATAGAGAGGGAAGGGTGGGAAAATTGTTGTGGGAAATATTCATATATATTTTTCTCCCTTTTTCCATTTTCAGGACATGCTTTAAACTCATTTTAGTGCATGTATTTGAAGGGCTGGGCAGAAATGAAAAAAGCAATACATTCCTTGATGCGCTCGAAGGTTGTTCACCTTTGCTAGTTGTCCATTTGAAGCATGGGCAAGGGAAGGACTTTGGCAGTTTTGGACACTTAAAGCAATGTTTGATGTCTGTTTCATAGGAGTGATTGGGGGAGGGAAAATTATTTTAGCTATTTATTTGTAATATTTTAATCCTTAATGTTTGTTTTTATGCAATGTTTGTTCCTGAATCTATGAAGGTTATGTTCAGAAGGATAGGAGGCAGGAAGGGCAAGGTTTGTGTGGCGGTGGGAAGCCTGCAGCTCTTGCTGATGCTGTAGCATCAAGCCCACAGGCGCTGAGCAGAGCTTTGGAGTTAAATAGAAAAACCAAAACTATTATCTTTGGAGGTTTTTCACAGGGTTCAGACATGATAGGACTATTAGGAGTGACCTCCCTATGCAGTTAAAAGACGTATCTTTTTTCATTAAAAAAGGAAGGGTGGCTTTGGGGTGTATATATATGTTTCAGAATCTATACCCTATGGTACAAAAACCATTACAGAATTAGTAGTTCTCCTAGCTCCACAGTGTGCCAAAAGTCTACATCCCAGCATTTTGTTTACAGGAGAGCTGATGCCATTCCTAAGAGCTGGACTCTTTGTTTCTCTTCATCACAAGGAGGAGGAGTTCAGACTTAAATCACTCCACTGTGTGTCCCCAAGATAAACAGTTTAAAAAGAAAAAGCAGCCATAGTTCACTTAAAACAATTTCAAGCTCACTTGAGGTAATTAGGGGCCTGGACTGCTAAGTGAGCATGAAGATGAGCCTTGCTACCATGTAGCACACAATTGGACCTTTTTGGAGAAACAGGTCTGAGTCTGGATTCGGAGGGACATCAAAAGGAGCCCTTCTCATAAATATAGAAGTCCAGGAGACCATTTTGAGTGCAACAGAAGTTCTCAGTATTTGGAGGGTCCTCTCAAAAATCCGCGGCCTTACTTTGATTTTTGCCACCTGCACTGTGCCATTCCTGACGCTTCCGTTTAGGATCTGTATCAGCGGGATGGGGCATAATCCCCAGCACAACTCTTCTGGATTACAAAAAGAAAAAGAAAAAGAAAAAAAGCCAGGTGATTCATGTTTGTATGTGTTACAAGTGGATGACTTCATCAGATATGGACAATTTCTATATCCAACACTGCACGTTGGAGTTAGCATAGACTTGGAAAATCTACTGTGGCTTTCTTTCCTGACTGTTTCTCATTTCCTTTGGCGTTCTCCCTTCTCTGGTCATTGGTTCTCAACAACTCTGCTATTTCCATGTCCCAAGGCAATAAATAGGAAACAAAACATTGCAAAGTATCTGTTACCCTATCAGAGCCCAGTGTCTTGGGTGACACCATCGAGGACACAGGCAGGGTGACAGTGGAGTGCTTTCTCTTGTGGTGCTGACACAGTAGCCGTGCGTTGTCTCAGATATACAGCCAGGTTGGCTTTCTCAGAAGTTTGCCACCTGGTTCTGAATCCAATCCTCTTAGTTTCTGCAGGAAAATTAAAGTTATATGGTGTTTCAGTTTGTTCTGGGTGGGGACGATCTCATGGGGAAATGTACTGCATAGTATAAGGGGCTCAGTCCCCCCAAGCAGAGCCAACAAATACCAAAATGAGTAAACTGGGAAGCTTTTTCTCTCTTTCTGTCTTCATCCCAGATCAAAGAATCCCGAGTTAGGATCTGGATGAAGGATAAGCCCCTGAATTGTCGATGGGCACACCCCACACAATGACCCAGCATCTGAACTTGCTTAACAGGGAGCCGGGGCTAAACTGCTTCACCCTGCCTGGGAACCCGGGGAGCACTGCATTTCTCCACAGGGTGGAGGAGAAGAGGCAGCATAAACCACGCCTGGGACACCTCCCTCCCTCCAGGTGTACTCACTCTCCTGTTTGAAAAGACTGCAAGGACATGAAGTCAACGACTACCCATTGCTGCTGCTGGAGCTGATGTATTTTTAGTTTGACCTGATTCTTCTGTCTTTTGGCTTCATGTTAAGGGTCTCTGGACAAAATCTGCTCTGATGTACAAGAATATTTCAGAATCTCATTCAGTGTATCTTAAAACAAGTGTTTGCAAGGTGAGGAAGGGGACCTGATGTAATTGCCAAAGCCAGCTTGAGGTTGGTAACTTTTGAATTAGATTTTCCTTTTGTCAGGCCAAGATCTGAAAATCTAGAACAGCGATTTCATGAATTTTCAGAAGAAGCCAGTGAGTCACATAGTATCCACATTGATCACAGCAGATATCAGTATAGACAACATTTACAATCCCTGGTAATCTTATATTCTGTTTTATATTCATTTTTAGCCCTGCCCCTCAATTATGTGTCTTGAAGTTAACTTTTGGAGGGGCAGGAAGAGACTAGGTTGGGAAACATGCTCACCTGTAGAGCTGAGAAATTAAAGTTTGAGTTTAAAATGTACATCAGGAGCAGTGGGAAGGGTCTTTTCTTAAAAGTATTTTTAATTTGATTTTCTGTATGTATGACTGTTCTGTAAATATTTTGGGGTTTTTTTTCTTTTCATTTTTTGAAAGTGGACAAAAATCTGTGGGATTTCCCCCCTAAAACAATACAAAATAAAACTTTCTTTACACACAAATAAACTTCTTTGATAAAAAAGTAATACGCTTCTGTGTAGGTTTTTGTTGTCATTTTGGTTTAAGACAGGATCTCACTATGCAGCCCTGGTTGTCCTGGAACTCAGTGTATAGACCTGGCTGTCCTGATTTTTGAGACTAGGTCTTGAACTCTGTCTTCCTACCTTCCCTTCTCAAGTGCTGGGGTTATGGGCTTTGGTTTGTGGTTTGTATCTTTGAGACAGTATCTCTAGCCCGGGATGATCCTGAACTCAAGTAATCCATACTGCACCAGCCTCCCAAGTTTTAGGATTACAGGATGAATCAACACCATAAAACCTTTGGATGTTTTCATTTGTTAAGCTTCTCAAAAAGCCAAGTTAATTAGAAACAGTAGTTTCCCTGGGCACTATTCTAAATGGGTCCACAGGAATGCACAGTTGGTAGGCACATGCCAGTGGGTTTTGCTTTTGCCTTTCCATATTTGATTTGTCCCTGTGTGCCAGATTTCTCACTCTTTCCTGGATTTTTGCAGTTGTTACAAATTCAGTAATTCTTGCTGGGAGAAAACAGCTTTTGTATGCCACTAAACTTGGCTGTTTTCTAAGTGGTTGAGGTAAATGCTTAAGAGCATGTGGGACTCAAAGAGGATGTAACACATGGGCCTAGGTTTTTGTGTGTCCAAGAACTGACTTCTAAGCTAGTGTGTTTAGGGCTGCCTCTAAGGGAAAAAAGTTTGGCCAGCTGTAATACAAATGTCTTTAATGCTAGAACTGGGGAGGCAGAGGCAAGGGTATCTCTTGAGTTCGAGGCCAGCCAGAGTTTCAGGACAGCTGGGACTATGTAAACCCTGTCACAAAATGGGGCCGGGAGGGGGGGGGGCGGGAAAGAAAGTGTATTGAAAGTACTTTTAAGGGCAATACACAAGGTTTGCAGCACTTTGCTCTTAAATGTTCATCTTGGTCAGATTCTGATGGAAACTGATTATAAAGGATGTGAGGATAAACTCATACAAATTCATAACTGCGTTGAATATACAATCAGAAGCAGTACTGCGGCGTAATCAAGGATGGCTGGGATTTATGACAGTTTTTACTATTGCAGGCTTAGTATATTATGTGATTATTATGTGATTTATTCTTTGAAGGAGCAGTTTCACTCTCGTCTTAATAGATTATAGATTTAGTAGTCTTGGGTGCTGGGGTTAAGATGAAACAGACTAGCTTCTATACTAGGAACCTAGTCCAATAAAAGTCAAGAGTTTCCTATGGGCAAACGCCCCCGCCTACTCGCTCTTACATGCTTGTTTCTCCCGCCGAAATGGCGTCAGGCTGAGGCTCTCACCAACCAGCGCCCTGATTGGAGGGTGGGCAGCCACTACAGTCCATTGGGCGCCACCGGCCAGAGGGGCGGGGAAGCCAGTGGCCCCTGTGCCTAGCCAGCCCCCAGCCCCACCGACGCGGGCCCCTCCCCCGGCCCAAGGAATGGGTGCCAGGCTGGGGCACTACACTCCTGACCCCGAGGTGTAGCCTCGCTGCCAGCTCCTGGGCAGAGCTGGGCGCTAGGTCCGCCTCTTGGCGCAACCAGCTCCTGCCTTCTGGAGCCAGGCATTGAGAGCCGGCCGCCCCGCAGCGGCCCCCTAGGCCTCCCCGCAGCACCCCGTAATGCAATTCACCGGGGCGGGGGAGGCGGCGGCAGCACCTACGGCAGCGGCGGCGGCAGCAGCACTGCCCCAACCTAGAGACGTCTAGAAAGACGAGGAAAATGGCTCCGAGCAGGGACCGCCTGCTGCACTTTGGGTTCAAGGCGACAGTGAGTGATAGAGCATGGGAGCTGGGTGGTCAGGAAGATTTGGGTGCCAGCTCAGGCCGCCGGGGAAGTGACTTAGATTAGGGCTGGGGACACTCGGCTGGAAGCTCAGGTTCCGCGTGGGGCGGTGCGTGCCAGTAAATCCTCGCAGAGGCGGAGGGGGTCCGGTGATGTTCAGTCCCTGCTTTGCTCTTCTCGTCGGTCCGCGAGCACGCGCGCACTCGCACCCGCCCCACAGCTGATCACCCTCCCTCCTCACCCTCCCCCCCCCCCCAGTCATGCACGCACACTTGGGCACTTCCCTGCCTCTCCTTGTTCTGGTGGGCTCGCGCCCGGCCACCCCACGTTCCTGCGGCTCGCGGGCTCACCGTCCGGGGATGCGCCCGGTGGGGGGAGGGGTGGGCTCGCGCCGCCGCCGCCGCCGCCGCCGCCGCCGCGGAGCGCTCCTCCCCTCCCCCGGCGTTCCGTGGCCCGGGCGGCTCTGCCCAATGAGGAGCGGCGTTGCTGGCAGGTGGGGAGTGTTTTTGTTTTGGGTTGAAGTTGAGCCTTTGGAGAGGACCGAGCTAGAGACTGGCAGTCGTCGCGGCAGCGGACGCTGCGGGCGGTGGTGGAGCCCCCACCCCCACCCCCCGCCCCGCGGGACTCGAGCGGTCTCTCCTCCGCGTCGGACGGGCGGGCCTCGCGTTGCCTCCGCCGCCGCCGCCGCCTCCCGCTCCCGGAACTCCCGGGCCTGTCTTTGCACTCCGCACGCCGCAGCGCCCTGCCCGGGCCGCACCCGCTGGCCCCATGAGGAGGGACGTGAACGGAGTGACCAAGAGCAGGTTTGAGGTGTGAGCTCGGAGGGGTCTCGGGCGGCGAGGAAGGCCAGCTCTCGCACCCCCAAACAGTCGCCCTACGGGAGCCGCTTCCCTTGTGCGGCCCGCCACCCGCCCCCGGTGTCCTTCCCTGCTGGCGACCCGAAAGCCCCGCGCACCGGCTCGCCTCGCCTTCCGGGAGGTTCGCCTGCTGCCTCTTCCACCCGCGGGCCCCGGTCGGGATTAGCCCTGGCGCCCTAAATCCCTCCTCCCCCCTCATAACACCCAGCCCTTGGCTAGCCTCCTTCCACCACGCAGTGAAAGCACCCGGTCCCCGACTGGCCAGCGCCTGCTGCCTTCGTAACTGGTTTATCACCTCCCCGAGCGGGAATCGTGAGTCCTCGATGGAAGTAGGAAGTTGGGGGCGGTAAACTGGGATGATCAGAAGCGACTGTGGGGTTTTTGGTGCTGTTTGGATAGTCTTCCAATACTTCCTCTTCCCCGTTTAGTCTATACTTTTGTGGTTCGTTGTTATTGGTAACTTAGATATCTGTTAAAGAGAATGCGAGGAAGGGTCTAAGAGCCGTCGGGGAACCCCGTTCCTGGTTTTGGCTTAAGTTTGTCCCGTGGAAAGGAAGGTTTGTAGTCTTGGAATTGAGCCGTAGACCGTCAGAAATCTCTTTAAAGAGAATTCACACGCTGAGAAAGGGATTCCTATGGGAAGTATTTTAACTTACTGGTGAAATACAATAGTATAGTAATGTGCAAGAAGAAGACTGAGAGACAAAGAAACTTATACAACAAGGGGAAATGTTACCTGGCCTTTCCTGGCAGTGACTCACGCTGGGGTTACTCCAGGCTCAGCGTGCATTTGGTACTTTTCTCACTGTCTCTCCTTCCCTCTCTCGTATTTTTTTTTAAACACCCAGTGTTTTCCTTCAGCTCCCTTTAAAAGATGAAGATAAGACAAAAGTTTGTGGGCTTGGGGGTGAAAGTATTACGTAGGGGTGAAACCTCTGTTTAGTCTTTTGTGTTTTTTTTAAGCATATGAAGAAAAAGTTGAGTTACAAAGAAAGATTAAGGTATGGCAGCTGTGACGGAAATTTCAATTCAGACTTACAGGACTAAGTTGCAGTGAGGACAGGAGAAAATCAGTCACTGGTTACAGTAGAGTTTTCCTGTGTAGCTTAGTGATGGGGGCAATACAGGGGAGGGAAGACGCATAATAAAAAATTACCTGTATACGGGGCTGGAGAGATGGCTCAGCGGTTAAGAGCACTGACTGCTCTTTCAGAGGTCCTGAGTTCAATTTCCAGCAACCACATGGTGGCTCACAACCTTCTATAATGTGATCTGATGCCCTCCTCTGGCCTGCAGATGTACCTGCAGTCAGAGCACTGTATTTGTAATAAATGAATGTTTTAAAATTACCGGATAGGACGATGTATTGCCCTAAAGTAGAAAGTCCAGAAAAGGTAAATTTATGGTGGTTTCAAATTCAGTACTACTGTAGAAGTCCTTACTTTGAAGTTACTAACGACACCTGCCGCTTTCGGGGTGCTCTCAGAGGAGTCCAAAATGATGACGACTGAGTGGGTTGGGGTGGGACCTTTTCAACTTAAGTGCATCCTCTACTAATTTGCTATTCCCTTTTAAGTTGTAGAGTCGTTATTGGGAAAGACTTATTGTCGTTTGTGCTTTAAAACTACTTTGCTGTTTCTTATTTTCAAATGCTTTGTTTTGTTTGGTTTTTCTTGAGACGGGGTCCCCTGCAGCATGGTGGCCTTGAGGTGATCCTCCACCTCCCAAGTGCTCTGCTTCATGATTTTTTGTTTGTTTGTTTGGTTGGTTTGTTTTTGTTTTTGTTTTTCTAGGCAGGGTTTCTTTGTGTAACCCCAGCTGTCCTGGAACTTTGTTCTGTGTAGACCAGGATGGTGTCAAACCCAGAAAAGATCACCTTGCCTCTGCAGTGCCACACCATCCTTCTTGCTTTGTGAATTTTTTTTTCCCCGAGACAGGGTTTCTCTGTGTTAGCCTTGGCTGTCCTGGAGTTGTTTTGTAGACCAGGCTGGCCTCGAACTCACATCGATCCACCTGCCTCTACCTCCGGAGTGCTGGGATTAAAGGCGTGTGCCAGCACACACGGCTGCTTTGTGAATTTTTAAACCCTCAAAATTATAGGCCATTGTACACCTTTAAGCCCAGCACTCCAGAGTTAGAGGCAGGCCAATCTAGTGTGTACATAAGGAGTTCCATCCAGGACACTCAGGGATACATAGAGAGATCCTGTCACAAAAGGAAAAAAAAACAAAAATCCTCAGAACTAAGAAAATCCTTTCTAAAGGGCCAAGTCTTTCTCTTTTTATTGTGTTTTGTTTTGGTTTTTGGTTTTTCAAGACTGTTTCTCTGTGTAATGGCCTTGGCTATCCTGAACTCATTTTGTAGACCAGGCTGGCCTCAAACTCACAGAGAACCACCTGCCTCTGCCTCCCTGACTGCTGGGATCACAGGTGTGTGCTACTGCACCTGGCTACAAGGTGGATTATTTCTAAGTAAGTAGGTGATTGCAGAAGAGAATTTTTCATGAGTTCGGAAAATATGCACAGAAAATAATAGCTAATTTCAGATTCTGATCATGACTAATACAAGTGAAAGACTCTTGCCCCACCCAAGATGAGAGAGACTCAGGTCTTTGCATACTTGGTGCATTATTATAGCCTTTTTATGGGGAATGCTTTAATATTCTCTTTGAGTGGTTTTGTTTTGCCTTCTTAGTACTGGGGACCCAGCATAAGACCCTACAATAGCTACACCCCCAGCCCTTGTTTTGTTTTGTTTTGTTTTGAGACAGGTTCTCAGTATTTAGCCCAAATTGGCCTGGAACTTTCAGTGATCTTCTTCTGCCTTTTGAGTGCTGCAATTCCAGGCACATGGGACAGTTTAGGAATGTTTTCTATACTTTTGACTGTTGAGATCAGAGGCCACATGCTTTATATCTTACTCTCAGAGCCAGAGATACAGAAACTGAGGTCCTGGCACTTTGGGAGACTGAAGCCGGTCCCAGATCATCATCATCACCACCACCACTTCCAGTCGCTTCAGTTTACAGAGAGTTTCAGGCCAGTCTGAGCTGTAGAGCCAGACCCTATTCAGACCTTGTGTCCTCCCGTACTGTCCCTAAGGAAAACTTTAAAGTTCAAACCTAGAGAGATCACTGGTTATGTAAGCCAGATACGCAGCATCCATGTAAAACGGAAGCAGGTGACATTAGGGTAGAGAATGAAAGAGAACTCCACGTTTCTTGCTCTGTTACTCTGGTACTGTACTGTACATTTTAAAGGTACACTTTATGTTTTTATTTTATGATTATTCTCCCTGCATGTATGTGTGTGCGCCTCATGCCTGCCTAGTGTCCACAGAGGTCCCACAGGACCCCCTGGAGCTAGAGTTATATAGATGGCTGTGAGCCACCATGTGGGTGATGGAAACTGAGCTCCTCTTCTCTCGAAGAGCTGGCAGTACTCTTAACCAGCAAGTCATTTCTTCAGCCCTACTTTGTTTTTTACGCATAGCCCAGGATGGCCAGAAACTCAGAGTAGCCCAGGCCAGCGTGGAACTTCCGACAGCTCTCTTACCTCAGACTCCACCACACGTGGTGTCTAAATTTTCATCTTTGTGATTCTGTCTCACGTCCAACGAAAGTTAGGACCCAAGAGGTTACGGTTAAAGTGTTGAATTGTGTGGTTTAACAGCAGAGGGCCGGGATTTGAATCTCTGGGGATGTTTGTTTGTTTGTTTGTTTGCTTAGAGTTTCCTTTTGCGAATACATATGTATGTGTGTGAATGCACATGTGCGTGCATGGGAGTGCAAGTGCCTGTGGAGGTCAGAGACATAGAGTCTCCCTGGATCTAGAGTTATGGAAGACTGAGGTCCCTGACGGCTTGCTCCCCTCCCAGAGCAGTTAAGTTATCTTAGCCGAACCACTGAGCCCACTCTCCGGCTCCCAGTCTCTTACCTTGCTTTTTTTTGTTTTCATTTTGCAAGACAAGATTTCTCTGTGTAGCCTTGCCCGTCCTGGAACTAGCCCTGGAGACCAGGCTGTCCTTGAACTCTCAGAGATCAGCCCGACTCTGCCTCCCCAGTACTGGGATTAAAGGCGTGTGCCATCACCTCCTGACTTTATTTTTTTACACTCAATTTTTTTTTTCAACAAGAGTTTCTGTGTGTTAGCCTTGGCTGTCCTGGACTGTTTTGTAGACCAGGCTAGCTTGAACTCACAGAAATCCTCCTGTCTCTGCCTCCTGAGTGCTGGGCCACCACACCTGGCTACACTCAATATTTTTATCTTGTTCTGTTTTTAGTGTGAGTTCCATGAAGCCTATTAAATGTGTGGAGAAGTGATTTTCCTAAAATTTATTGAATATATTTTATGTTGTGTGTACTGTCAAATTAATGAGTGTATCTTTCATTTTAATTGTGTTAACCGGCATTAACTTTACATTCAGCAAGGTTAACACATTTAAATATCTAGTCTTGCCCTTAGATCCAAATTGAGATTTTTTTTTTCTTCAGTTCAGTCTTTACTTTTTCAGTACAGTCTTTATTATGTCATGCTTCTAATAGGTCCATAATAAAGATAATATAGTACTGGGGAAAGTTCTTACTTGAGTTAACATTTAAAAATTTTTAATTTACAAGTTTTTAAAGATTTATTTATTCATCATGTATACAGTGTTGCCTGCATGTAACGCCTGTAGGCCAGAAGAGGGCACCAGATCACATTATAGATGGTTGTGAGCCACCACGTGGTTGCTAGGAATTAAACTCAGGACCTTTGGAAGAGCAGACAGTGCTCTTAACCTCTGAGCCATCTCTCCAGCCCCTTAATTAACATTTTTAAAAGGCCATAGTGTTACCGTTAGCTGACATTAAGATGCTTTATAATCAGTGCCTGGAGATGTTAAGACCATAAGCTAGGGGATGAAAGGCTCTATTTTGTTGAGTCTATCCTCCGTTTATATCCAGTTATTTTCATATAAATACATAGTACTCCATGCTGAAGTGTCAGTAGGGCTGTCTTTAGTGTTTGGTTTTGTTTGTTTGTTCTGCTTTTGTTACTTCGTCAATTCATTTTATCCAAAGTAATATCCAAAGTCATAATATTGCATGCTAAAAGAACATATTAAACCAGTTTAAGGGACCTAGTTATTAATCTAGGTTTTGCATGAACTATTGACACTTAATTCGTCTGTCCTGGTGATTTTCCTCTTTTACTAAACAATGGAGCTCAAAGCAATTTTTTTTGTTGTTTTGTTTTGGTTTTGGTTTTTGGTTTTTTGAGACAGGGGCTCTCTGTGTTAGCCTTGGCTGTTCTGGACTTGCTTTGTAGACCAGGCTGGCCTCGAACTCACAGTGATCCACCTGCCTCTGCCTTCCGAGTACTGGGATTAAAGGCATGCGCCCAGCTAAAAGCAATTATTTAAGTAACTTTTAGTTCAGTAACCTATGAATCTGTGGTTTAAAAAATAAATAAATAAATTGTATGTACAAAGCCAGATGTCCCTGATAATTTCCTCTCCAACCTCCCAGTATTTTGGTTCAAGCTGGCATGGTGGCACACACCTGTTTTCTGAGGTACTGGGAATTTTGAGGTATGAGGACCACTGGAGTGCATGAATTGGAAATCAGCCTGGACAACATAGACCTAGGCTCCCTCCCAAAATTAAAATTGCCACCTGAGTCTCACAGTACTGCTATGACTTTGGTTTAAAAACAAAACACAAAACCCCAAAGCATTAAAATGCCATTTTTATTCCTTTAAGGTTTTATACCCTCTGCGGAACACTGTGCGCACTACCCATACTTACTGATTTAAAATTTTGTTTTCAATGTTCTGTGTATGATTGCTTTGCCTGCATGTATGTAACTAGACCACAGGTGTGCCAGTGTCCTCTGAGGCCAGAGGAGAGCATCCTATCCCTTGGACTGGAGTTGCACGATTGTGAGTCACCGCGGAGGTGCTGGGAGCTGAGCCTGGGTCCTCTCAAGTGCTGTTAGCCTCTGAGTCCTTTCTGCAGCCTCCTCTTGTGTTTTGTGCATACTTGCATATAGTGTCTTTGTGTGAATACAAGTACCACGGTGTAGGTGTAGAGGTCAGTTGATTCTTCCTACTGTGGGTTCTAGGTTTGAAGGGTCGAACTTGAATTGCGGTGCTGGAATGGACAAGTACTGTCTCTTACTGGGCCGTCTGGCCAGCCCTGGTTTTGAGTTTTTGAGATACGGTGTTAATATAATTCAGGCTGGCCTCAAAATGTACTGTGTAGCCAAAGCTAGCCATGCATTCCTGCTCTTCCTGCCTTATCCTCCCAAGCCAAGGATGAACTGTCATGCCTGGCTTTGTTGTTGTTTGTTGTCTGTTTTGTATTATGTTTTGTTTTGAGGCAGGGTCCCACTGTGCTGCAGCCTTGAAACTCTTATGTAGAGCAGGCTGGTCTCAGACTCAGAGATTTACTTACCTACATCTGCCTCTAAGAGTACTGAGATTAAAGATGTACACCACCAACGCATGGCAAGAACTTATTTTGAAAATTGTTGAGTTTTTTTGTTTGTTTGCTTGCTTTGTTTTTCCAGGAAGGGTTTCTCTGTGTAGTCTTGGCTGCCCTGGACTAGCTTTGTAGACCAGGCTGGCCTCGAACTCACAGAGATCTGCCTGCCTCAGCCTCCCGAGTGCTGGGATTAAAGGCGTGTGCTACCACGCTCTGCCTGTTGAGATTAATTTTGAAAACCGTTTTCTGACAGTCCATTTGTTCATCCTTTCTTTCTTCAGTACCAGGGCTTACACCTAGGACCTCATGTATGCCAGAAGTCCTTTCTGCCTTGAACTGGATTGCCCAACTATCTGACTATCTTCACTGGGCAAAAACTCCACAAAATGTTGGGTGGTGGTGGTGATGTTTGTTTGTTTTATTTTGTTTTTTCTGTTGTTTGCTTTGGTTTTTCGAGACAGGGTCTCTCTATGTAGTCATGGCTGGCCTGGACTCTGTAGCCCAGGCTGGCCTTGAGCTCACAGAGATCTACCAGCCTCTGCCTCCTCAGTGCTGGGATTTACAGGTGTGAGCTACTGTGCCCAACTTATGCTTTTTCTTTTGTTTCCTAGCTGGGCTTTTTTGTTCCATAGCTCAGATTGGCATGGGGCTCACTGTATACCCCAAAATGACTACAAACTCATGATACTCTTTTCAGCCTCCCAAATGCTATGGTGAAGATGTGAGCTGCCATGCTCAAATAAACCATTATTTATGTTAGAAGTAGTCACACTTTCAAACTTTAGTATCCTTTTACTTTAGGCCATTTATCAGTATGCTGTTAAGATTAGTGATGCTGTGAAATCTGTCCCCCGCACCATGCACTTGCTCTCCTAATACTCTACAACCGAGCCCTCTTATTTCTCCTTTGAGACAGGGTCATACTAAGTTGTTCAGACTGGCCTTGAGCCTTCTTGGGGTGCATGAACCGTGGACCCTCATGTACTCCTCAGAAACTGAGGTTACAGACCTGAACCACCAGGCTGGGCAGGTGATGCTGTTGAATCTCTTTTTGTTTTTTGTTTTTGTTTTTGTTTTGTTTTTCTTTTTCTTTTTTTTGAAACAGTCTTACTGTGTATCTTTGCCTGGCCTGGAACTTGCCATGTAGAGAAGGCTGGCCTCAAACTCACGGAGATCTTCCTGCCCCTGCTTCTGGACAGCTAGGATCAAAGGTGTGCACCACCATCCATGCCCAGACTTTGAATGTTTTTTAATTAATTAATTTATTTATTTTGCAAGGCCAGCCTAATTACAATTTTAGGTTGTGTGTCTCCCTGAAGCCGCGCAGCAAAGGTAGATCCCTGTGCAGGCTTCGTGGCCTCCCTGAGCTCTGCCCTGTCCTGGCCCTGAGGCAGCTCCTGCAGTGATGAGGCTGAAACTCAGGGTGAATCAGTAAAGCCAGAGAGATACAAGTCCAGATCTCAGCCCAGGGCCCAGGGAACAAAGGGACCCCCTTCCTTCCCGAGTGTCCCGGTAGATGGCACATGTGGCAGCTATCTGTCCTGGCTCCAGGTGGAAGCCCGGGGCACACCTCCTCCACCAGCAGCCTCTGCAGCTCACGCTGGCAGTCCTGCATGCGCTGGCGGTCAGCACTGTCCACCACCCGGATGGGCCCATCCATGGTCTCAAAGTAGTTCCACCAATAGGAGCGCAGAGATTTCCGGCCACCCACATCCCAGATGTTCAGCTTGAACCCCTGGTGTTCCAGGGTCTTGATGTTGAAGCCCGGTGTTGGGGAGCTGGTGTCCACAGCTTCTGCGCTGAAGTCCTGAGGATGGTTGGGTTTTCCAGGCAGGAACAGCTGCAGCTCTTGCTCTTTCTGCTTCATCTTCTTCATAATGGTCAGAAGCCCCAGGGTCCCGTAGCCCCTTACCAGCCGCCTTTTCTATCTAAATTTATTTTTACTTTTTGTTTGTGTGTGTGTGTTTGTGTGTTTGCATGCGCACGCGCTTGTGCCAGTGTCCGAGGAGGCTGGATAAGATTATCAGATCCTTTAAAGCTGGAGTTACAAGGTGTGTGATGATGGGTGCTGGGAACTGAGTTTTTCTCTGAGCCCAGGTCCTCTGGAAAAGCAGCAAGCTCTCCTGAAAGACCTTCTACCCTGAGCTGAGTGTACAGCTTAATGGGAAAACACTCGCCTAGCATGAGTGAAGCCAGGGTTCATTACCTACTATTTAAAAATAAAAAAATTAAAAAATAGTTTTAACTTCTAAAGTTCTTCCATTTCAAACCTTGGCTTCATTTTACTTGCACATCAATGAGCACTTTTGTTATTGGCTAAAGATCCGTTCCTGTCCCTTCATATACTGTGTCCTAACTTGTGACAAGTTAGAAACTGAATTGAAACTTTCAGTGCTCTAGCTAGGATAGTGCTGTGGTTCTGGAGTAGTATTTTTAGGTATTCAAAGTAAAGTATTCTAAGATACCAGGGAAATCCAAGGGAGAGCTGGGAGAAAGGATCCTCCTCCTGCCTGCCCCTCCTTTCCCCTCCCCCTCCTCCTGCCTGCCCCTCCTTCCCCCTCCCCTTCCTCCTGCCTGCCCCTCCTTCCCCCTCCCCCTCCTCCTGCCTGCCCCTCCTTCCCCCTCCCCCTCCTCCTGCCTGCCCCTCCTTCCCCCTCCCTCTCCCTCTCCCTCCCCCTCCTCCTCCCCACCCCTCCTTTCCCCTGCCCCCCTCCTTCCCCCTCCCCCTCCTCCACTGAGCTTATTTGAGTGTTTCTGCTCAGTGAGTTATGGGGTAGGTCTCACCCAGACACTAACTTAGAAGTAACAAGACATGCAACTGCAATCTCACGGGTTACTTCTTAAAGCCCTTCAGTCTGCTTGATAAAAACTACACAGTGAGTCCAGGACAGTCAGGGCTACACAGAGAAACCTGTCTTGAAAAACAACAAAAAAAAAAGATTCTTCTTCTTCTGTTTTGATTGTTGTTGTTGTGGGGGTAGGGGTGGTTGTTTTGAGACAAAAAAAAGGATTCTAATGTAGTCATAGCTAACAATAGGGTTATATTGGATTGTGGGATTAATTTATGCTTGATTCATTTTTCTTAATTATGCAATTTTAAGAACAAAGATTTACACACACACACACGGCGAGAACTCTTTCCATTGAGCTCTGTCCCTGCCCACGTGCGTTAGCTGTTGAAGACTTTAGATGAACAGAATGACACTAAGGAATAATTTTTTTCTGGGCATATAAATAATTGATAGCATATAAATTACAGGGATGGGTAAATAACCTCTTTATTATCTAAATATTTCTACAAACTTGATATTAAAGTATTATCTTGGCCTTACTGAGGCCAAGGCTGACAGTTGCACTTTAAAATGCTGTTAACATGTTTGCTTAGTCCTATAAATTGCTTTAAAGTTAAAAATCACCTGTTAGATTAGATTATAGTAGACAAGGATTTGGCTAACTATGGAACATATCCGCAGTTTCTTCCATTTACCCTTTAGGCTCAGGAAGTTGTGGGCACACTGAGAAAGAAAAGTGGAACGTAAAAAATGAATAGTAAGTTGACCTTGGGCATACCTTTTTTGTAAGACAGCGATTACATATGGAGATTAAGTTGGCCATATACCAAATGCCTGTCCACATAAAGTACAGTCAGGTATACCAGTTACAGAACTATGGTGTTTGTTGATGTAACTTTAAAAAGATTTTCTTAAGCCCAGTGTGGTAGCACATGCCTTTAATGCCAGCACTCAGTGAGGCAGAGGCAAGCCAATCTCTGTGAGTTCAAGGCCAGCCTGGTTGGTCTACAAAGTAAGTCCAGGACAGCCAAAGCTACACAGAAAAGCCGTGTGTGTGTGTGTGTGTGTGTGTGTGTGTGTGTGTGTGTGTGTGTGTGTGTTTTATTTATATTTATGGGGTTGGGTTGGGAGGTCTTAGAGGTGAAATGACAATTTGCAGGAGTGATTTCTCTCTCATCACATATGGGTCCTGGTGATGGGCCCTAAGCCCTTTACCTGCTGAGCCATCGCGCTGGCCCCTGATCCACTGAAGGGTGCAGATGGAGGAACTAAGACGTACGTAACATTTGCAGTAACCAGATACAGTAGACAGAGCGTATTCTAGTGCTCCATGGTTGCCAAGTGGTTTTGTTGGTGGAAGGACAGCAAAAATAGAAAGATTGCTGGAATAACGCAGACTTGAAATGTACTACTAGTTCTTATACCTATGTGGCCCTTTGTTGGCAGGCACAACACAGTTATTACCAACTCAATATATCCTGAGTTTGTGTGACTCAGAGAGTTACTTTTAGCTGGGCAGTGGTAGCGCAAGCCTTTAATCCCAGCGCTTGGGAGGCAGAGGCAGGCGGATCTCTTGAGTTCAAGCTCTAAAGAGCGAGCCCAGGACAGCCAACGCTACACAGAAACCCTGTCTCAAAAGAAAGAAAGCTGCTTCTACTTTGTTTTCTTCATCCTTTGAAAGTGGGTGAAGACAGGCTGGAGAGATGGCTCAGAGGTTAAGAAGAGCTCTGGCTGCTGTTGCAGAGGACCAGGGTTCGTTCCCAGCACCCACACACAACTTCCATTTCAGGGAATCCAGTGTCCCCTTCTGGCCTCCATGGTCACCAGGCACACAAGTGATGCACGTACATCCACCCAGGCAAAATACTCATATTCATTAAAAGGAAACGGGGCAGGAGAGATGGCTCAAAGAGAAGAAAAAGGAAATGATTTGTAGTTCCTACTAATGAACAGTTAGCTCAAAATGCCAAGTCCAGGATTTGCAGATTTGTGCCGGCACAGCAGTGGGCTGTGGAAGTTTCATGGATGGGAGACAGGAATCATGGGAGAGTGAAGCTGGGCGTGATGGCTCAGGTGATCCTCACGCTCTGGAGGCTGAGGCAGTAGACTCACCGCATTTTCTAGATCAGCCTGAGCTAACATGTAAGATCCAAAGGAGGAAGGAGACCTGTTTCAAAAAACAAAGCACAAAAAATGTTTTCGTTTTGCCCTGTTTTTTGAACCAGCTCATCTATATATTTTAATATTTGGGTTTTGAAATTAAATTTAGTAGGAAAATGAAAATGTTAATGTATCATGCAGTTTATAAAAGGAAATTATTTTTTTTGAATTAATAAAATGTACTTTTGCTAGGTGTGGTGGCACATAGGCCTGTAACCGAGCACAGTGGAGTAGGAGAGTTTTTATAGGCTAGCCTGGGCTACAGAGCTTTACCCTGTCTCAAGGAACATAACAGGACTAGACCATAGTCTAACCTCTTTTGAAACAAGTTTAAACTGTACTGTAAATAGGATTTCCCTGTGTTGTTAGAATCCTTGGGCTCACATCGCTCTCCTACCTCAGCCTCCCGAATAGGTAGGGATTCAAGTGTGTCACTACACTGAGGCTTACAAAGTGTGTGTGGCGCTCAGTGGCTGAGAGCACGCACTGCTCGTCAGTGGATCTAAGTTCTTAAAAGCCATATCCAATGACTCACACCACCTGTAACCCCAGTTCTGGCCTGCTTCGTGCACTGCAATCCTGTACATTTACACATGTATACACAGAGACGTTCATAATTAAAATAAAAATGGAATTCTTTAAAAAGTATTCTTTTTTTAAAAGATTTATTTATTTATTATATATACAGTGCTCTGCCTGTATGTACACCTCCACACCAGAAGAGGGCACCATATTTTATTATACATGGTTGTTGAGCCACCATGTAGTTCCTGGGAATTGAACTTGGGACCTTGGGAAGAATAGCCAGTGCCCTCAACCTCTGAGCCATCTCTCCAGCCCCAAGAATTTTTTGAGGGGGGGGGTTGTTTTTGTTTTTTTGTTTGTTTGGTTTGGTTTGGTTTTTTGAGACAGGGTGTCTCTGTGTAGCATTGGCTGTCCTGGACTCGCTTTGTAGACCAGGCTGGCCTCGAACTCACAGCGATCCGCCTCCAAGCCTGGCTCCCAAGAAGAATTCTTATATGTGTATTTTGTGTTTCTTTGTAAATATTACTCTACATAAGTCTAGTATTACTCACATCACTATTACTTTTGAGTACGTTCCCTTTACTTACAGACTCCATTGTCTAAACTCTGAAGTTCCTTTTACTGTGGTTCTCTGCACAGAGATGATTAATCCATTGCCACTGTCTTTTTTGTTTTGTTTTTCGAGACAGGGTCTCTCTGTGTAGCCTTGGCTGTCCTGGACTAACTTTGTAGACCAGGCTGGCCTCGAACTCACAGAGATCCTCCTGCCTCTGCCTCCCGAGTGCTGGGATTAAAGGCGTGCGCCACCACGCCTGGCTAAAAGTAGACTTTTGAAGGGTGAGTTGGGGGTGAGGGGTGGGGTGGGGTGGGAGGAGTCTGTACCACTAATGACCAAGTAACTGCTTTGCTGAAAGGTAGATAAAGTGGTTGTGTGATGTCCTGGAGTTTGGTATCCTGCGGTTCTTGGTCTTAGTAATTGTGGAATCCTGTTTTTATAAACCGTGTTTGCCAGCATTAGGTTGAAGCCAGAGTGTGAACTGTAGCTTTGCTGCTAACCATCTATGTGACCTTGGTCAAGTTTGTCAGCTTAGTCTCTGTGAGTTTCTGGTTTTCAGTCTCCTTAAGGGAAGTGATACCTCCACCCTGAGCACTAAATTCTAAGTTTGTGGAGCATGAGCAGGCTGCCTGCCAGACAAGGAAGGTGCAGGTGCTTCCGTGCCTGCTGTTGTTACTTTATAGCATACAAGTGTTTATAAATTACCTTTTTGTAACTTAATATTTTAAATACTTTAAAATACCTCAGTTTATTTTTGGTGTTGAGGTTGTATTTTGAGACAGTATCTCACTCTGTAGCCCTGGCTTACTTTCATCTCAGCGTTCCCCTTGCCTTTGCATCCCAGGAATGTGTGGTTTTTGAGAACAAGGCATCATGCATGAGGTTGAAAATGACCTCAAATTTCTGTCTTGCTTTCTCCTCCCAAGTGTTGTAGGTGTGCGACCCTACACTCCCTCTCTTAAGGCTTTGTTTAGAGGAACAGGTCTTTTACAGACTGGGCAATATAACTAGTCATTTCCTAAGTTGATTCAGTTTTCTGTGCTGGGCTTTGTAAACTGCAGTATCTTAGTCTGACGGTAGTGCGGTAGTAATTCAGCAGAGTTTCATTACGGCGGCTGTTGTGCTCACTGTGAGGCCGTCGTGGTAAATGTCGGCTGAGATGAGACCCTGGACCGCGGCTGTAGTCCCAGAAACTGACCGCCCTCTCCTGACTGCAGAACTGAGTGCAGCCAGAGATGCGTTTGCTCTCTGAAGGAGCACACTGTGGTGCTGGTGCCCCAACAGTCATCATCATCAGCTGTTTAAAACTTGTTTTCAAGCATGGAAACATCGCATTACAGCCTATTTCTGCAGTCCACTTGTAGAGTACTGATATTTTGAAATTCTCTTGGGATAAATTAGAATGCGTGTTTAATGATTTAACTTCCTAGTAGGTTATTGTAAACTGTAACTATTTAGTATTCTTAGCAACAGCTCATTTGTTATTAAAAGCCTCTGAAATGTAGACCCACCTTTAGAAGTACAACAAAAAAAGTGCACTTTGCCAAGGTCAGCACACACATTCCTTAAGGAAGACTAGAGGAGAAGGCAATGTGGTGGAGTGAATGTTTGTTTAGCGTGCCCAAAGCCCTGGGTGTGAGTCCTAGTGCCGTATAAACATGGGGAGGTGGAGGCAGGAGGATCAGAGGGCAGGGATATCCTCAGCTGCATAGGAAGTGTAAGGCCAGCACAGGATACTTGAGACCTTGTCTCACAAACGGAACAAACAACGAAAGCAGTCAACACTGGATGAGGCACGAAGGCGGGGGATTGTTGTAATTTTAAGACCAACCTGGGCTATATAGTGAATTCAAGGCCAGCCTGTTTTTTTGTTTGTTTGTCATTTTGGGTTTTTTGGTTTGGTTTGGCTTTGGTTTTTCGAGATAGGGTTTCTCTGTGTAGCCCTAGCTGTCCTGGGATTTACTCTACAGACCAGGCTGGCCTAGAACTCAGAGATCCACCGGCCTCTGCCTCCCAAGTGCTGGGATTACAGGCGTGCGCCACCCCTGGCCAACTAACCTTTGCTTTTTAAGTGAGCCCTAGTACCAAAATACAAGATAATTGTATTTACTGTGTCGAGTTGTGTTGTTTGTTTTTACAGGACTCCATCATGATCTGCCCCTAAGGTGGAACACTCAGTCCACAAGTCGAACAATAACTGTGTTTACAGAGACCTGGTGTTTCTGAAACAGTGGATGACGGGCACTAGTCCTATAAATTGCATATGAGTTTATCACTCTCTTACCCGGACAGAAAGTTGTGATTTAAATATAGGAATCAAGATCTCAGGGGACCTAATGTTGGCACTGCTCTGAACTCACTTTGAGCACTGAGGAAAACCATTTAACTTTGTCTTTGTGGTTGTAAGATAAGATGTCCAGTGTCTGGCTGCTCGTCTAGAGGACCTGAGTTCAATTCCCAGCAACCATATGATGGCTCACAACCATCTATAATGTAATCTGGTGCTCTCTTCTTTTGGGCAGGCACACATACAGACATTTGTATATGTAATAAATAAATAAATCTTTAAAAAAATAAAAGATGGCCAATGTGATAAACATGAATTGAATTGAGGCTACCTAGGAATTAAACACTAGACTCTTGCTACTTGATTGTACTTTCTGAGTTGTGGTAGTATTATTAAGGAGAAAGAGTTGAGAATTAATTTCTTCACTGTAACTCTCTACTTTTCAAAGTAAATGGGGATAGCCGGGTGTGGTGGCACACACCTTTAATCCCAGCACTCGGGAGGCAGAGGCAGGCAGATCGATGTGAGTTCAAGGCCAGCCTGGTCTACAGAGCGAGTTCCAGGACAGCAAGGGCTACACAGAAAAACCCTGTCTCAAAAAAACAAAACAAAACTTAAAAAAAAAAAAGTAAGTGGGGAAACTGTGTGGCCTTTAAATCCAACACAAGTCTTTTACAGCTTGCTTAGCCCGTGAAATAGTGATTCTCAACCTGTGGGTCATGGCTTCTTTGGGGGTCGAACCATCTTTGACAGGTGGTGCAGGTTGCATATCAGGTATTTACATTATGTTTCTTTTGTTGTTGTTAATGTATACAGTGCTCTGTCTACCTGTACGCCTGCAGGCCAGAAGAGGGCACCAGATCTCATTATAGATGGTTGTGAGCCACCATGTGGTTGCTGGGAATTGAACTCAGGACCTTTGGAGAAGCAGTCAGTGCCCTTAACCTCTGAGCCATCTCTCCAGCCCTACATTACGTTTCATAATTAGCAAAATTACAGTTATGAAGTAGCAATGAAAATAATTTTGTGGTTGAGAGTCACTACAACATGAAGAACTGTATTGGGAGGTCGCAGCATTAATAAGGTTGAGAACCATTGCACTCTGTAGAGTAGGCTGGCCTTGAACTCAGAGATTTACCTACCTCTGCCTCCCAAGTGCTGGGGCTAAAGGCGTGAACCACAATGCCCAGGTCAATTTTTTTTTCTGTTTTGTTTTGTTTTTCCACAGGGTTTCTCTGTGTAACCCTGGCTGTCCTGGACTCACTTTGTAGATCAAGCTGGCCTCGAACTCACAGCGATCCACCAGCCTCTTTCTTCCAAGTGCTAGAATTACAGGCGTGCACCACAGTGTGCCCGGCTAAAACACCGCGCTTTTAATGAGACAGCTAATTAACGCTGCTGCTTCTGAGGCTAGACATTCACCTAGATGTAACTAGAAAGAAACAGTGTTAGAAAAAGAGTGCCCAAGGAGTAGCTCTCACTCGCTAGTGAGTCTAGAAATCTATTACATAGTGTATGTGATCATTTACATAGTGTGTGAGTATTTACATTGTGTGTGTGTGTGTGATTATTTATGTAGTATTTTGGGGTTTTTTTCTGGTCTTAAGTACTTTCGGCCTCAAGCACACTAGACAATTGCCCCACCACTGAGCTTTTTTTTTAAGCCAATGAGTATGTTTTATTAAAACAACTTAGGAATTGTTATTTATAATGATGAACCTCACACACAGAATATTTTGCTGATTCTCCTCCAGAAAGTCAGCTATTTTAAACAGTTAGCTCTTAGCTCAGGTAACAATATTTTTAACTTATTTGGTAATTTGGACATATAGCTTCAAGCATTGTATACACACACACAGAGTGCGTGCAAGTGTACATGCATATATGCGTACCTTTTTCTACTGGCCTATATCTCAAGCCCTTGAATAATAAATTAATAGTGTTTGATACATTAAACAGCATGTTCACGTTTATGATTTACTTTGAATTTAATTTGTAAAAACAGAGACTAGGGCTGGAGAGATGACTCAGAGGTTAAGAGCACTGGCTGCTCTTCCAGAGGTCCCGAGTTCAATTCCCAGCAACCAACCTCATCATGGTTCACAACCGTCTATAACGAGATCTGGTGCCCTCTTCTGGTATGCATGCACACATGCAGGTCGAATACTGAGTAGATAATAATTAAATCTTAAAACTAAAACTCTAGAGAATAGTTTATTTTATGAGTGTGAGTGCTACACATTAAATAGTGTGTTCCTACTTATGATTTAATTGAATTTAGTTTTAAAATATCTCTTAGGTAAAGGATACTTTAAATTTTATTTTTATTTTCTGTGTTTGAATATTTTACCTGCATGTATGTCTATGCAACACATACGTGCCTGGCAGGCAGTTGTGAGCTGCCCTGCCATGTGGGAGCTGGAAACGGAACACAGGTCCTTTGTCAGAGCACCAGGTGCTCCCAGCCTCTGAGCCACCTCTCTCCAGCCCCTAACTCTGTTACTCAGAAAACTGATGCTCTAAAAATCTAATTTCCCTGTGTTTAAGATAAGGTTTCATGTAGCCCAGGTTGGCCACAAAGTCAGTGTAGCTGAGGCTGGCCTTGAGCTCCTCATGCTGGGGCTTCCATTTACAAAGTGTTGGGATTACAGGACTATGTGACTGTTTCCAGCCCTTTTTATTTTTCAGGCTTTGGGAGATTGGCTCTCACAGTATAAACCCAGGATAGCCACCTGTGCAGTCACCAGTACTACGTATTCTTTGTATCAGGGTCCGGCTTTGAACTTGCTATGGCCTTGAGCTTACATTCAAAGTGCTGGTGTGGGACCACAGCATGGTGTAGCACCCTGCTTTTCTAGTACACAGGTAGAGCCAGAACCGCTTGCTACAGTTCGGGCCCCTTAACTGGCTTTAGCCATTGAAAGAATGGTACTAATAAATTAATGTGTGTGTACACACACACACACACACACACACACACACACACATACACACGGGGAGGGGAGATGTGCATGCCCACTTGTTCAGCACAGCTTGGTCCTGGAAAGCTGCTGGGGCAGCAAGGTAATGAAGAAACCACAGACACACACAGAAAAGCTGGGGTCAGGGGCTCACGCTTGCTCTGATGGAGCAGCACCAACTGTTCAGCATCCTGGAAGGAACCTCAGCATTCGGTACAAGATGGAGGGGCAGCAGCTCTCTGTAGGGAGCAGTTTCAGGCTGCAGTCATCTTGGAGGAAGATGTTGCAGTTTTACACACACTGGGCAGTTGGTTCAAAAACACTTGTAATCTGCCATGCCTCTGAGACTCCCCCAGAGGAAGTGTTGCCAGTTCTGTGAGTCTGAGGCTTTGGTCCTTGTCAGTACTACACGTTCACTCAGGGCTCCATCCGTTTTGAGTGTCTCCTGAGTGCTAAGATGAAAGGCATACGTGCCACCACACGTATTTTGAGGTACTGTTAACATGTACATTACAATATATATTATATCATTTTTATGTCTGTAAGAGGGGCTGGAGACTTGTGTGCCACAAGGCATATGTGAAAGCCAGAGGACAACTTGAAAGCCTCTTCTTTTTCTCAGTGGGTCCAGGACCCAACACCAGTTGTCAGACAGGCTCTTGCCTGCTTAGTCATCAACTCTGTAGCCAGAGATACAGTTTTTACGGTGGTCATGCTTTGTGGTCCATCTGATCCTTCAGTCTCAGCTTCCCAAATGCTAGGATTATGGCACACAGCACCCCATCCAGTTCAGTAACATTTGCTAATGACTGATGCAGTCATCGAGTATTTACTGAGTATTTTGGATGTGCCTGCAGTTAAGAATACCAGGGGAGGGGCTGGAGAAATGGCTCAGAGGTTAAGAGCACTGCCTGCTCTTCTAAAGGTCCTGAGTTCAATTCCCAGCAACCCCATGGTGGCTCACAACCATCTATAGCAAGATCCGGTGCCCTCTTCTGGCCTGAAGGTGTACATGCAAGCAGAATACTGTATACATAATAATAAATCAATAAATCTTAAAAAAAAAAAAAAGAAGAAGAAGAAGAATACCAGGAGATGTAAAAATGAACAAAACCTTGTCCTGGTGGAGTCTAAAATCTAGTGGAGATGGATAGATAAAAGGACGATATGTAAAATGCTAGTAATTTCTAGGACCAAAACCAAAGGACAGTGGGAATTGCTGCTGTGAGGGCAGGGGCGTGGAGGGGTTAGGGAAGATTGAGGAATGGCCTTGACCTTTAAACTCTCGATTTGTTTCTGGTAAAGTAAACTACAACTACCTGTTTGAGCAGAAGAGGAATATCATACCACTTGTTCTTTGAAAATACCATGTTGATCTCTGCCCACCTCGCATGCATAAAGCCCAAGGTTTGCCTCAGAATTAAAGTCGCACCACTGCTTTCTGAAGACATAATTATATGAAACATTATTCGAGACTACTGTAGAACTTAGACAGAGGCAGTGATATTTTATATCTAATGATTATAGTAGAGATGGAGCGAAATGGCTGGGACTGGCCATGCAGGTCAGGGCCCTTTGCTTGTAGCAGTGGTGGCACATGGCTCTAACCCTGCCACCCCACGGCAGTGGGAGGCTGATTGCCATGAGTGTCAGGCTAAAGGCCACACAGCCACGCCTTGTCTCAGCATAACAGATAAACCTCACACCTTCTGCCTGCGTGGACCCAGCACTGTTTAGTTCTTTATTGAGTTTTGAGATAGGACCAAAGTCCAAACTTGAAATACATTCATCTGTTCTTCCTCCTTCTTCTCCTCCTCCTCTTCTCCTCCTCCTGATCTTTTTTTTTTTTTTTTTTTTTTTTTTTGGTTTTTCGAGACAGGGTTTCTCGGTGTAGCCTTGGCTGTCCTGGACTCGCTTTGTAGACTAGGCTGGCCTCGAACTCACAGCGATCCGCCCGCCTCTGCCTCCCGAGTGCTGGGATTAAAGGCGTGCGACACCACGCCCGGCCTCCTGATCTTCTTGTTCTCCTCCTCTTCCTCCTCCTCCTTCTTCCTCCTCCTTTTTCCTCTTCCTCCTCCTTCCTCCTCCTCCCTCTCCTTCTTCCTTCTCCTTCTTCCTCCATCATCATCTTCTTTTTAGTTTTTCAAGACAGGGTTTCACTGTAACATGAGCCCTGGCTGTCCTGGACTCGATTTATAGACCAGGCTGTCCTCGAACTCACAGCGATCCACTTGCCTCTTCCTCCCGAGTGCTGGGGTTAAAGGTATGCACCACCACCTCCTGGCTCCATAATTTGTTCAAAAGAGCAATTACATTTATTTCTACTAAGGAAAACTTTTGGGTGGAGAAATTGTAAGCTTATTTTCCTTCAGATTTATTTAGCATACAAAAATGTTCTCCCCTTTGGATACTGGCAAGAAAGTCAGCCAACTGGAAAAACATCTGGTGTTGGTTGAGTGAGAGAATGGCATAACATTGTAAAAGCTACTTATAGGAAAAGTGTTTTTAAGAAAATCTTCTCAGCAGGGTAATAGTACACACACCTTTAATCCCAGCACTCAGGGAGGTGGAGGCAGGCAGCTCTTTGTAAATTCAAGGCCAGCCTGGTTTATAGAGTGAGTTAGTTCTAGGATGGCCAAGGCTACACAGAGTAAGCCCTGTTTAGAAAAAAAGAAAGAAAGGAAAAAAAGAAGGAAGAAACATCCAGCTTTAGGTGTGGGCTTCCATCTTAAACTCTCCAGAGTGTTCCTGCTGCTGTAAGATTTGACCTACCATCGGATGTCACAAAGTTTGTTCAAAGTTATGAAAATGAGACCACCAGACGTACATTTTTTCCAATGAAGAACCTTTTTTTCCCCAGTAATTGCTATCCAACACTGCCTGATCCTACATTTAACCTCAGTCACCATAGAGCAGCTTAGAAGAATTAGTTTGCCCTGGTAGCTCCAGTCCTCTTTTTAAAGGTGCCTCGGGAGGCCGCAGCCCTCTGGCAGCTTGGCTACTTCTGGAGTGTGTAATAGGCCATTATTAGAGTATGAGACGCTGGTTTTCCTGCCAGCTGACTCTCTTTCCACAGTGACAGCAGGAGTGATTCAGGAAGGTGCTTTAGTGTTTAAGGCCCTACTTTGGAAGTCATTCATAGTCAGTGTTTGTTTTTAGCCCTTATGTGTTTGAGGCATGTGTTGTGCATACCTATTGTCACGTTCGTCTTTCTGCGTATGCCTGTGTCATGATGGTGCAGGTGCCACCGGGGGCTTGAGAATGTTTGGAGGACAACCTTAGAAGTCAGCCATTTTCATTGTTTGCCACTTTATACACCAGGCTAACTGTTCCGTGGGCTATCTACCCATCTACCTTGAGGTGCTGGACTTCAGGTGCATTGCTTGTCTGGGGGTTTGAACTCACAGCCTTGTGCTTGGGTAGCAAGAGTCCCAGCCACTGAGCAGTCCCAGCAGCCTGTCTTGTGTCTGTTGTTGCTGTTTGTTTTGTGTTTAGTTTGGTTTGCTTTTTTTGTTTTTTGCATGTTTTTGTTTTTTTTTCCCAGACAGGGTTTCTCTGTGTAGCCTTGGCTGTCCTGGACTCACTTTGTAGACCAGGCTGGCCTCAAACTCACATCAATCCACCTGCCTCTGCCTCCCGAGTGCTGGGATTAAAGGCGTGCACCACCATGCCCAGCTTGGTTTGCTTTTTGTAGATAGGGTCTTAGTATTTACCCCAGGCTGGCACCAAACCCATGGTCCTCCTTCATTTGTCTCCCAGATACTGGTGCTGCAGGCAGAACCACATAGCCAGCGGAGAAGTAACTCATCAGCATGTATTTTCATAAAGAAAGTTGGGGTCCCAGAGGCTTCACTTCACCTTGAACTTTCACTTACATACATGTAGCTCATTGTATTATCAGTTCATTTGTAGATGGAAACTTAGGTTATATCTATCTTTGGGTTACTGGGAATAATGCTGAGCCTAACTGTGTATAGCACTTTGATGAAAATACATGTATTTTATTATTTTGTGGCAGGATCTTTCTGTATAACCCTGGCTGGCTTAGCAGTCAATGTAGACCAAGCTAGCTTCGAACTCACAGATTTGCCTGTTTCTGCTTCCTGAGTTCCGGGATTTAAAGTACTTGATAAAAGGTGCTTGATGAAAATATTGACCTGTAGAGTTAAGTATTTTGTTTTGTTTTGTCTTTGGATGTTTCAAGACAGGGTTTCTGTGTGTAGCTCTGGCTGTCCCGGACTCACTTTGTAGACCAGACTAGAGGTAAAGGAAGCTGAGGCAGTGGGATCGCTGTGAGTTCATGTGTTAGAAAGCAGCCCTAGCAACACAGTGAAACTCTGCCTCAAACAGCAAGGAGTAGAACAAATCACTTATCTGTGAAGGTAAACAGACAACCTTTAAAAAGTGGAGGCATCTATGTGTAAGTTGTGTGCTAAGTAAAGCCTCAGTGTATAGGAAGTAAGATAGGACCCTTACTAGTCGGTAAGTCTGGGGCTCGAGGTAGAAGGCTCAGCTGCTATGGGTAAGGGAAGCCTGGGTTCTGCCCCAGCACTGGGCATTATGGTGTAGGCAGAAGTATAGAGAAGAATAGCAATCCTTGTTAGTGATAGAAAGGTAGACTGCCATAGCCGCCTTAGAAATCAACTTAATGGCTCCTTTGAAATTTTATCAAAATGTCATATGACCATAACCCCATTCCTAGATGAATTAAAAATCAGTATTCACACAAATACGTACATAAGAATGCCAAAAAAAAAAAAAAAAAAAAAAAAGCTGGGCCTGGTGGCACATGCCTTTAATCCCAACACTCGGGTAGATCACTGTGAGTCTACAAAGCGAGGCCAGGACAGCCAAGACAACACAGCAGTATTCTGAATATCCAAAAGGCTGTTAAGAACGAAACAATGAATGAATGAACAAGTGAACGAACGAAATGTGGTATATACAGAGAATCTTTTTATTACTTGGCCATAAAAAAGAAAGTACTTCTACAGTGTAAATAAATCCCAGAAATATTGTAAAAAGAGATCAGCGATGCATGAGGCATCACAGTTCAATTCCCTTTATATGAAATAACCAGGCGCAGAAAAATTCATAATCTGAGGAAAATTAGTAGCTGTTGTGGGTTATCAGGGAGCAGCAGAGGGTGCGAGTGGCTGCTTGATGGACAGAGTGTCCTGAGGGCTAAGCACATTGGGAACTAGGAGACTGTAGTAACCCAGCAGCTTTAAGTACGCTCAAAAGCACGCTTCAAAACAGAGGCAGTCAGCAGTGGCACACACCTTTGGTTGCAGCGGAGGCAGAGGTCTGCAGATCTCTGAGTTCAAGGCCAGCCTGCTCTACAGAGCTAGTTCCAGGACAGCCAAGGCTCCATAAAGACCCTGTCCCTGTGGCGGGGGATGGGGGCTTTATAGAGCCAGAGCATGGTAGCACATGTCTTCACTTCCAATATTCAGGAGGCAGAGGCAAGCAGATCTGCGTTTGAGGCAGCCTGGTATACATACCTAGTTTCAGGACAGCCAGAGCAACATAGAGAAACTGTCTCAAAAAAGGAACAAAAAGTCGGTGCCAAAAAATACTTGCGTGAAAGCCAGGCATGGTGGTGCACGCCTTTAATCCCAGCACCCAGGAGGCAAAAGGAGGTGGATGTCTGAGTTTGAGGCCAGCCTGGTCTACAGAATGAGTTCCAGGACAGCCAGGGCTACAGAGAAAAACAAAAGAAAAGTTGAGTGAGTGGTGACACATTCCTTACAATCTTTGCTACTCAAGACCCGGAGGCAAGAAGGTAGCTGGGGTACATCAATGAGACCCTGTCTCAAAAATAAAAAACAAGGACCAACAAGATGTCTTAGCAGTTAAGGTGACTGAGTCCCTGGACTCCATATAGTATAAGACAAGAACCAGTTCCTGTGAACTGCCCTCTGACCCCTATGTGTTTTCTATGGTATCCACCTCTTCATGAACATAAGAAAATAAGTAAATGGGCTGGCTTTTTGCTTCCCCCCCCCCCCCCCCAAGACAGTTTCTCTCTGTGTAGCTCTGGCTGTCCTAGAATCCCTTTGTAGACCAGGCTGGCCTTGAACTCACAGAGATCTGCATGCCTCTGCCTCCCGAGTGCTGGGATTAAAGGTGTGCACCACCATGCCTGGCTAAGTAAATGTTGTTGTTTGTTGTTGTTGTTGTTTTGATTTGTTTTCTTTCGAGACAAGGTTTTTCTTGTAGTCCTGGCTGACCAGGCTTTGTAGACCAAGCTTGCCTTGGACTCACAGTGATCCACTCTGGCTCAAGTTAATGGTTTTTTGTTTGTTTTGTTTTGGTTTTGGTTTTGGTTTTAATTGAGAAGAGTTTTTAAAGGACTGGAGATGAGGAATGCTTGGGTTGTATATGTGAGGCCCTGTGTTTAATCCTTAACTGCCAATAAATTTATGGTGGCTAACTTCATGCGTCAGCTTTAGGGGATTTGTGGAAACTTAAATAAGAAATAAAATATTTCCCAGGCATGGTGGTGCCCCCCCCCACACACCCTTAAATTCCTTTTCTGCTCATGGACATCAGAGCTCCTGGGCTTCTGGGCGCCATCTCTGTAAGGTAGTAATCCCCAGTGTGAGTGGCTTGCTGTCATTCTGTAGACACACAGACATGCACTGAGACTTTCCAGAGAACCCAAGGACATTGTTCAGAAATCGGGGCATGTGAGTTCAAGGCTCACTTGGGCTGTAGATCAAGTCTTTGTTTTAAAAACACAAACCAAACCACAAAATATTAGAGGAAAAAAATTTTAAACTACAATAAGGAAGCACTCCAGAGACAGAAGCAGCTGGATCTCTGAGTTGAGGCCAGCCTGGTCTACAGTTCAAATTCCAGGACAGCCAGGGCTACACAGAGAAACGAAAACCAAAATGTTTTATAAAACTGAGCTGAGTTTTGGTTAAGAGCACTGGCTGCTCCTGTAGAGAACCTAGGTTCAATCCCCAGCACCCCCACATGGCAGCTCACACCTGTCAGTTCCAGAGGACCCATGCACCAGGCATGCATGTGATGCACATATTTATTTATACATGCAGGCAAAACACCCACACACATAAATCTTTTTTTAAAAAAAGGAAGAAAGAGGAAGCTTTGTTCTGGTGCACACCTTTAATCCCAGCACTGGGAGTTCAAGGCCAGACAACATTCCAGGATTCAGGAAGCCCAGTTGCGAGACAAGCTCAGGATTTCAGTTAGTCCTGTCTTCTAATAACCCCAGACACCCACAGCCGGAGAAACTGGAATAGCAACTCAGCAAAGAAGGTCCCTTTCACACACTGTGGCGAGGAGATGCTTCTGAGATCCACGGAGAACCACTGAACTTAGAGGGCAGGGGTTTAGTAGATTGGTGTAGGCACTAGATTAGATGCAACGCTGTTGTGATTTAGGAAGTTGATGTATTGTCCCACCTTACCTTGGGGCTGTGGTTCCTGAGATAAAATTGTCTGGCTTATGAGGCCTAGCATTTGCTCTCTCTGAGCCATCTCTTCAGTCCCCACTACACCTTAATACGCGTGGACTTGTGAGGAAGGTGAGGGGACAGCCTTGAGCCATTGCTTCTCCCCTACCTCACGGCTACCAGAGATGCTTGGCAGCATTTACCTCCTGAGCCGTTTTGCTGGGTCCCCACTGTTTGTTTTTTAACCTTTCTCCTGAGGGACTTGTGAACATGATAAATGTTAATGCCTGATGCAATGACTTTTGTTTTTGTTTTTGTTTTTTTTTTTACAGATGTTCTCAAACAGCGATGAAGCTGTAATCAATAAAAAGCTTCCCAAAGAACTCCTACTAAGGTAAGACTGAGGCCTAATCCTATTTCATTCAGTGGCATACATTATATTTGTGTATTAATAAAACCTTGTTGGCTAGTTTTTATTTGTGATATTTATCATGAGAATCCAATCTTTTGACACCATCATCTACAAGTGTGTTAGGCTGCGCTCACAACCTTCATTGGATCATGCATCAGAAAGTCACAGGTTTCACTTGCTTGTCCATATTATCTGGAATTTTATATTTATTGTAACAATTTTTTAAAAACTTAACAGCAGTGTTTCAACTTAGGCATACATATGACTTTGCTTCTTGCCTTTGCTTTTGCCTCCTTGTAAAACAGATAGAAAAATTTCAGTTCCTCTAAGAGCGGCTCTAGGTCTGCTTTGTGTTTGGGGACGAGCTGCTACTCCCTGTTTTAAAGCATCTTTATGCTGCTGTGGGACAGACTTACACTTTTTATTTATTTACTTGTGGTTTTTTGAGACAGGATTTCTCTGTGTGGCCTAAGCTGGCCTCGAACACACACACATACTTACGCCTCTGCCTCTCAAATGCTAGATCTGAAGATGCGCGTCACTACACCTGGCTCTTTATTTTATTTTTATTTTTTTTAAAGATGTATTTATTTATTTATTATGTATACAGTGCTCTGCCTGCATGTACACCCGAAGGTTGGAAGAGGGCATCAGATCACAGTATAGATGGTTGTGAACCACCATGTGGTTGCTGGGAATTGAACTCAGGTCCTCTGGAGGAACAGTCAATGCTTTTAACCTCTGAGCCATCTCGCCAGCCCTGGCTCTTTATTTTAAAAGTAAAAAGCAGCTGGGCAGTGGTGGCAAGCTTTTAATCCAGCACTCAGGAGGCAGAAGCAGGAGGAATGCTTGAGTTCGAGGCCAGCCTGGTCTATACAGAGTGATTATTGGGACAGCCAGTAAAAAAATCAGTGTTTCTTCTCTTCCCCAGACCATATTTAGGGTTAGGATTTTACAGTACTTTTTTTTTGGTTTTTAACTTAGTGAAACTGTGTTGTAGCATTATCCATGTCACAAAATACAACCTTTACTTTAGAGATTTTTTTTTCAAGACAGGGTTTCTCTGGGTAGAGATCCGCCTACCTCTGCCTCCCTGAGTTCTAGGATTACAGGCATGCACCACCATACCTGGCTACTTTTGAGATATTTAAGAGTTATCTAGGTGCCAGGCTCAGTGCAGGTTCCTGTAATCCCAGCATTCGGGGAGGCAGAGGCAGGCTGATCTCTGTGAGTTCAAGTATAGCCTGCCTGGTCTATAGAGAAGGTTCCAGGACAGCCAAGGCTACACAGAAAAAACCCTGTGTCAAGATAGTAAAGAATCTCGTAGAACTGGGCGTAGTGGTGCACGCCTTTAATCCCAGCACTCAGGAGGCAGAGGCGGGTGGGTTGCAGTGAGTTCAAGGCCAGCCTGGTCTACAAAGTGAGTCTAGGATAGCCAAGGCTAACACAGAAAGACCCTGTCTCAAAAAAACAAACAAAAGAATTACTTAGAAAAATTTGCATTTGGGGAATGAGTTATTTATAGATCCTCTTCTGATTTAGGTATTTAATCAGCATATTTTGTATATTCATTTCTATAGGATATCATAACTGAGAAGGAAAATACACTTTCTTTTGGAGAGTTAACAAATTATTGTGCTCCAGGACAGCTCTTCAGCTGTTTCTTAGTCTAACCCTCCCAGTCCCCCACCTTTGTAGACAGTCTCACTTTGTAGGCCTGGCTGGCCTTGAACTCACTTGAGTACCAATCCTCCTCCCCATTCTGCCTCCCAAGTCCTTGCTCCTAGCCCCTTTTTTGTTTTGTTTTGTTTTTGTTTTTTTTCGAGACAAAGTTTCACTTGGCTGTCTTGGAATTCACTATGTAGACCAGGCTGGCCTTGAACTCACAGAGATCCAGGTGCTGGGATTAAAGGTGTGCACCACCACACCTGGCTTATCTCCAGGTGCTGGAATTAAAGGTATGCACCACCACACCTGGCTTCTCTTAGCCTGAGCTGCTGGCATGTAGTCTCCAGAAGTCAGTCAAGTGTGGATAGAGTTTATGTTCCCTCACTCTGTATCTCTTACTTTCCATTATTTGTGGTTATCTGCGTTTTCTTTCTAAATGCTCCTGCCCCCTGATAATTTATCTTCAGGGTAAAAGACATAAGAACCCTAAAATGTCTTTGTCAGTCTGCTTTACATAAGGGTAACGATCACACAGGTTGTGTGGTATTGAGGTAGGTTGGCGTGCACTAGACACAATCCTCACAGTTTCGGAAGCCAGAGTACAACCGTCTGTCTCTGTTGTCCTCCACGCTACATGTGGCTGCCGGTCACTTTTTGTTGTTGAGTATTTGTTTAGACATCATGGACATGGATCCATTACAGTCCATCTGAAGCTGGTGTGGTGGACCACACCTTTAATCTCCCAGCACTGTGAGGCAGAGGCGGGCGGATCTCAGGCCAGCCTGGTCTAGGAGTGAGTTCCAGGACAGCCAGAGCTATGGAGACCTTGCCTCAAGAAACAAAAAGAAATCAGTCAGAGCTGAGCGTGATGATGGTACCTGGGAGGTGGAGCCAGAAGACGAAAGAATTGAAGGCCATTCTTGGCTATGCAGTAACTTCAAGGCCAGCCTGGGCCAAAGACCCTTCCTCAAAACATGAAACTAAAATAAAAAATTAATATAAGACTGCACATTTTCTTGTTTAATATTAGTGTCCATCTGTTTGTTCGTTTGTTTGTTTCATTTTGGAGACTGGGTCATAGGCCTGGCTGCCCTAAAACTCTGCCTTCACAGTACTGGGATTAGAGGCACACAGCACCCCACTTAGCAGGCAGGATACTCCCAGTGGACTGTTTATTAGTTCCTCGTATTTGAACCAACAGGATGGCTCAGCCCTTGCTACAAACCTGATGACCTGAGCTTGGTCTCCAGACACATGCAGAAGTAGAAAGAGGGAAGAGCTATACACAAGCAGGCTACCATAGCATGCCCCCTCCGGCCCCCAGTCACACACACTGAATAAACGATTTAAAAAGGCTTCTAGAACTAGTGCTTTTACGTGGAAAATTTAAGGTCCAAAGATGGTCAACCATGTTGTGAGTTCAGCATACCACTTACCTTCTTGCTTTTGTTACCCTCTCCATAAAAAAAGCAAAGAGTGGAGGAGGGCTGGTAATTAGGATGAGAAAGTGCAATTCCACCTCAAAACATGGGCTCCAGTTGGAGGCAAGTGTCAGGCCAGCCAGACCTGCACAAACAAAGGTTGAAACCTCTGCTGCCTTTTGCTGCTCTTGTTCAGTGCTAAGACTCAAACCTACAATGGTGAAACGTGCTAGACGAGCACTCTGCCAGTGAGCCACAGCCCAGTTCATTTATACTCATTACATCGTTACTGAGATGATTTGTATGTGATTCTTTGTTTGTTTCTTTGTTTGTTTCTTGATCTTAAGACAGACAGGATTGCCCTGGCTATCCTGAATTCACTGTGTAAACCAGGCTGGCTTCTAACTCACAGGTCCTGCCACCCACCTCCCTATGCCTTCCAAGTCCTGAGCTGCAAGGCAAGTGCCAACACACCCTACTAATGTAATTTTTAAATGAGTTTGTTTTGTGTTTATTATTGTTTTTTATGTAACTCTGTCATAGAGAATGGCTTGCTTTTTTCTTTGCTTGGCTTATTTTTGAGATAGGGTCTCACTGCAGCCTGCTTCTCTGTACTTGATCTTCACATCTCCCAAGTGCGGGGATTACAGGCATCTGCCAGCCTGGTTTTATTTTGTTTTGTTTTTAAATATTTATTTATTATTTATACAGTGTGCATTAGATCACATTATAGATGGCTGTGTGAGCCACCATGTGGTTGCTGAGAGTCTAACTCAGGACCTCTGGAAGAGCTCTTAACCACTGAGCTATCTCTCCAACTCCATGGTTTTGTTTTAATTAATAACAAGACCTGACCCTTCTACCCTCTGCTCAGATGTAGTTGATAGGCAGCTCAGTCTCCTTGTGGGTCCCATAATATGGGGACTGGGGGCTACCTCTGACATGGACTCTGGCCTCACTTCCCCCTGACGAGGCAGCCTTCCCAGGCCACAGAGGAAGAGAATGCAGGCAGTCCAGATGAGACTTGGTAGGGGAGGAGGGATCCCCCTTTCTGAGAACTAGGGGAGGCAGGATGAGGGTGGGAGACCTGGAGGAGACTAGAGAGGGGGCTGTAATCGGGATGTACACACACTGGCGCAGTCTTCTTGTATAGGTCTCCCAGCGCTAAGACTATATATAAGCTACTTAGCTTACTGAAAGTCTTGATAGCTTGAGTTGTTTCCTAGTTTATCTATGTAGTTATGTCACCTATGAAAAAACTTAGCATTTGTAATCTTTACTATCATTTTTTTTTCATTATTTTAGGTAGAATGTTCAAGTCATGTTGAACAAAGATGATTCCTATCTTGCTTCTAACTTTAAAGGCCTTTTTGATGTAATAACCCAACAGCCAGGAGTAGTAACATCTACCCACGTGTTAGCCTGTTAATTTAGAGCATTGCTCACATAACGTATCGTGAACCTGTAGGTAGAGAAAAATAAGTAGAACTTTATGTCATTTTTTTTGTCACTGTATTTCAGGGTGGTGGTGGTGGTTGCTTTGAGACAGGGTTTCTCTGTGTAGCCTTGGCTGTCCTAGACTTACTTTGTAGACCAGGCTGGCCTGGAACTCAGCAATCCACCTGTCTCTGCCTCCCTAGTGCTGGGATTACAGGCGTGTGCCACCATGCCTGGCTTTGTATTTCAGTTTTTACAGTCGGTTACCAACTGTCAGATTTCTAGTTGGGTTTTTTTTTTCCTCTCATTTGCTATAGTAACACAGTTGAGTGATTTTCCTTGAAAGTTTTCTAATCATTCATTAGAGTAACACCCTAGGCATGAATCATTTAGATGAATAGGGTAGACAGGGTGTGGTGGTGCACGCCTGTGATCTCAGCAGGTGGCCAGGCAGATTGAGTTCAAGGACAACCAGTGACACCCTATCCCCTGCCCCCCAAAAAGAAACAAATTTTCTTGAGTAATTTCAAACTTACAGAAAAGTTACAGTACAAAACCCAAACTCTTCCCCACCCCCCTTGGATATGGCGATACCTTCACCCACCTGTAATCTCGCCATCCAGGAGTCTGAGGCCAGGAGATCATGACATTGAGGCCAGCCCGAACTGCATACGGAGACCCTATCTATAAATAAGCAAGCAAACAAAAAACCAGTTGGGTGGGCATGGAATAAAAGAGGGAGATTGGCTTTCATAAATTGCCAGTAGGAATGTAAAACTAGTACAGCCACCATGGAAAAAACAGCCTGGCAGTTCTCAAAAAGCTAAATTTAGAAATACCATATCATCAGCATTTCCACTTTTATAGTTAGAATAATATAATAATAATTGGATTGAGGACCTGTGGAAAGGCTCAGTGAACAGAGGTATTTGCCACCAAGCGTGAAGACCTGTGTTGGGTCTGTGGGAGCCACTGCCCCCAAATAAATAAATAAATGTGATGAAATAGTTGGACTGGTTCTAGCAGCATTACTAGTAATAGTCAAAAAGTGTGTGTGTTTGAAAGAAGTCAAAAGGAAGGGCCTTATTACTTATTTACCTATTCCCATTTTATTATCTTTTTTTTTTTTAAGATTTATTATTTATTTATTATGTATACAGTGTTCTGGCCTGCAAGCCAGAAGAGGGCACCAGATCTCATTATAGATGGTTGTGAATCATCATGTGGTTGCTGGGAATTGAACTCATGACCTTTGGAAGAGCAAGCAAAGGTTGCTCTTAACCTCTGAGCCATCTCTCCAACCCCCCCATCTTATTATCTTATCGAAGTTATTTCCTGGGCTTTTGTTAGGTGTTGTTGCTGACCCTGCAGTATATAGAGCAATTATGTTTGCTCATTCTGTGGCTCCTAGTTTCACCCTTCAACTCAGTACCAATTTTAGTCAGTTTCTCATGTGGAACAAATAAAAATATATCAGAAATCTAAGATGAGCCTGGTAGTTCAGGTGCATGAAGGCTGAGGAGTCAAACGTGCATGTGCTGTAAGAATACAAGTGCTCTTGGCTGCTAGGCCATCCCTCCAGCCCACCTCATGTGTGCCTTTTCTTGGAGGAAGGGAGGTTGAGACAGGGTCTGTCCAAGAGTCTCCGCTTGTCCCTGGACTCTCACTCTGTAAGCCAGGGTGAGCTGAAGGTTCCCTGTGTCAAAAAGTAGAGAGGACTGTGGGTTAACACAGTAGCGCAGAGCCTTTGTATCAGGGAAATTGGTTGTAACCATTCAGTGCTGTTGCTGTTTTCCCTTTTTTTCTCTTTGATGTTGTACAAGTGTTTGAACCATCCAAACCACCTCCCGCAGCTGGGTGGCCGGGTGCACACCTGCAGCTCAGCGTTCTGGAAGATGAGGTGGGAGCTAATGAGCTCACGGATAGCCCTGGCTGTAGAGTGAAGTCCTGTCCTACAGAAGAAAGAGCAAGAAAGCAATGCTGGCTTCAGAACTAAAAAATACTTAAAGTTGTGTGATACTAAAAGAAGACATAAGTGCAGTGGAAAAGGTGGTTAGAACACATTCTCCAACAGGCACGCACGGTCTTGTCAGATGGTGTTGGGAGACGGCTGTCCACACCAGAAGGATGAAGATGGGCTGGAAAATCTAAACGCGCTGCAGCAGCAACTCGTGGGCTTCACGTGCAAGGCCCCGTGTCTGACCCAGCGGCACACGCAGAGTGAAGTCACACTCTTACCGTAGCCAGTGTCTACCTCTAGTACACCCCCCAAACCTCAGCATAATAGGTAAAATTATTTTTTTTAAAAATCACTATAACATAGAGGGATGGCCCCATACCATTGTACCTGGCAGCAATTTCTTGAATATGAAACCCCAAACTCAGGAAATGAGAGAAAAATATGTAACTTGGTCTGCACCATAACTTAAAGCTTTTAGGCATTAAAAGAGGCTGCAGCAGTGACAAGGTATGGAAGAAAAATGCGTGTGTGAGGAAAGACTGTGCTCTTGGATGCACAAAGAGCCTCACAGTGATGTCAAAATGACTACTAGACATGGTGCTTTTCTGGTCTTGTCTTTGTTTTTTAAGACAGATCTCTACATATTTTGTTTGTTTGTTTGGTTTGGTTTGGTTTTTGTTACTGTTCTTGTTGTTGTTGTTGTTTGGTTTTGGTTTTTTGAGACAGGGTTTCTCTGTGTAGCCTTGGCTGTCCTGGACTCACTTTGTAGACCAGGCTGGCCTCGAACTCACAGCGGTGTGCCTGTCTCTGCCTCCCGAGTGCTGGGATTAAAGGCGTGCGCCACCACACCCAGCACAAGTAGGTGCCTTTCTGAAGAAAATGTACAAATAACCAAGAAGCACATCAGAAATTCTCAAGCTTTGTGTGGTGACTTAAATGTATTGCCTAGGAGTCCAAGGCAGGAGAATTGTGAGTTTGAGGCCAAGCTAGTCTACAGCATCAACTACAGAGGCACATAGAGATACCAGTTCTTACTTCCCAGCCATTAGTGTGGCTGTAAAAAACAAAAACAAAAACAAAAAAACAAGAGGAAATAATAAATGATAGCAAAGATGGAGCTATTGGAACTCAGGATTTCTCTGTGTAGCCTTGGCTGTCCTGGACTCACTTTGTAGATCAATCTGGCCTCGAACTCACAGAGATCTGCCTGCCTCTGCCTCCCAAGTGCTGGAATTACAGGCATGCGCCACCACACCCTGCTTGGATTGGAACATTTTTGCACTGGTAAATAGGTGTTTAAAATGGTACAACTAGCCATGCATGGTAGAACACGCCTTTAATCCCAGCACTCAGGGAGGTAGAGGCTGGCGGATCACTGTGAGTTTGAGGGCAGCCAAGTTTACACAGAGAAATCCTGTCTTGAAGATGGATGGATGGATGGATGGATGGATGGATGGATGGATGGATGGATGAGATGGTACAGCTGATAACATAGCAGAACAAGAGTTCTGTGAAACAAACAGTGATGGTCCAGAAGTTCTTCTTCTGGCTATACACCTGAAATAATTTAAATCAGCGATTAAAACAGGTATTTGTGTTTATAATAACAGAATTTGTAATAACCAGTTGAGGAAAGTAACCCAGGTATTCACCAATGCATGTGCAGAATGTGGTATTTGTATATAATAAACTATTCTTGTCCTTACAAATAAAATAATACCAAGTACCTGTCCAGAGAGAAGGGAGAATGGTGGTTGCCGAGAGCTAAGGGAGAGGTGATGGCAAAGTACTATTAAATATGAAGCTTTGGTTAGACCACACAAGGCTTCAGAGGTTGGTGGTAATGATTACATAGGAGGAGCCAGTACTCAATGCTGCTAAGCTATATACACTTCATATAGTTAGGTTGGAGGCTGACCCTCGACTGCTATGTCTTTCAGTGTAGGAAAAGCTAGCTTTGCAAATTACTCAGGGTTTGTTTGTATTTGTTTGAAAGACCTTCTGCCTCTGGGTGCTGGAGGTGTCCTGTGTGTATGGTGCTGTGTGTTCATCATTATAGGCTACATCCACGAGAAACTTCTGATCGACTGTTAGGGGGTGGGAAAGGGGAGAAGGGGGAGGCCGGCAAGAGGGGGCACTAGAGGGATTGGCCGCTGGCATGGACAGTGATTTCTGTAGATGAAAAGATAATGACACCTATTTTGCACACTATAACAATTAAAACACACACCAAAACAACCCTAGACACTGTGTTTGCACACCTGGACGCCCCCCCCCTCCTGTTGCGTGAGGATCCTGAGCTCAAGGTCATCCTGGACAGCAAGATGGGGTGGGCTGGAGAGACTACGGAAGAGACAGAATACCTAAAAGAGAGAGAAATGGTAAAATCTTGTCCCCCTCTCTTCTCTTCTTAGGATATTTTCTTTCCTGGATGTTGTCACCCTGTGTCGCTGTGCTCAGGTCTCAAGGGTAAGATGGCTGACATGGTTACAGAGGACCATTTCCTGGCACTGGGGCTGGTAGCCTCTGTAGCGGCTGTTATTTTAGGTGTTGCTTATATATTTTACAGAAGATACTATTTCACTCAAAACCGCATCCATGCGGTGTGACTCTATGGTTGCTTTCTGTTGTGTGTACTGTTCTAACATTTGTATGAGGGTGCTTTACATTGAATGCATGGACTAAGGAATCATATCTTGCTACTTTTTAAAGTTCATTTTCTACCAATACATAGACACGCACATGAATATATTAAAGGCTCTTGAGCATCTAATTCTCACGTTATCGCCACATAGTCTTTCCTTCAAAAATGGCAGGAGGGAGGAAAAAGTTACAGAGCATCACTAATAAAGGTCCATAAAGTACAGTTTCCATGTTAGGTGAACCCAGGTGCCTCTTCACGTCCTCAGTATAAATGCCGCCACCACTGTATTTGAAAAACCAAGAACCTTAATGTAGAAATTTCCCCTTTATGGTAATTTTAGAGTAAATTCTCCATCCTAAAAGTTATACTTAAGTGCATATCCACTGTTTTGGAAACAGTGAGCCGTGCTGTGATTTCTTCAGCAGCTGTATGGTCTTTTAAGCATCCTTACAAACAAGCACATTTTCCTCGCTGACTCCATACAAACTGAAGTCATCCAGTGGTGTGCGCAAGGGAGCTTTAGTTGTGGTGTTCACTTACGGAAGGGAAGGAGGTAACTGTGCCAGGTCTCACCAGCTCTGGAGTGTTGGTGCCTTGGTCTCTGTTGTTCTGGTGTGGATTGTATCGGAGGGAGACACTTGCTCTTGTGCCACATGCCAGGACTTTGAGGGTTTTTTGTTTTGTTTTTAATGCAGACGCTAGGGAGGAACCTGTCATTTCTAACTTTAGGCTGAGTTCTGCCCATTTCCTCCTCAGTGAAGAACCTGGCAAGGACTAGCACATAATCAGATATATTTAGCCCAAGAATCTCTTAAACATGTGGCTTTTTAAGAGTTTTATTTGTTACTTCCCATGGCTAACTATTTAAAAGAAGTAGAAAAAAACAAAACAAACAACAAAATAACACTGGAGGAGGGCTGGAGAGATGTCTCAGAGGTTAAGGTTGCTTTTCCAAAAGTCCTGAGTTTAATTCCCAGCAACCACATGGTGGCTCATAACCATCTATAATGAGATCTGGTGCCCTCTTCTGGTATACATGTAGGCAAAACACTGTGTATATATTATAAATAAATCTAAATTAAAAGAATAAAATAACACTGGGAAAATTGAAAGCCACAAAGAAAAAGGTAACATTGACTGTGTGAGAAACTTCCCTAGCTTTAGAATAACTGCTTGCTTACCCTCACTCCCTGTAAGGATTCTTGCTGACCATTTGACAGCTACCCTTGGGTTTCTAGGAATATCCAGAATTTTGGTGTTGGAAATTTTGGAGAAAAGTGGGACATGGTGGCCCAAGCCCTTAATCTCATCAGTTGGCAGCCAGAGGCTGAGGGGTCTCTAAAGAGTTCAGCTCACCCGGTTGTACAGTGAGACCCTGCCTCCAAAAAAGTTGTTTTTCAGAGAAATCGCTATAAGTATAACCTTCATTAGATTGCTTTTTAAATTTGTTGTTATAAAGAGCACTCTAGATCTGGATATGGTGGCTTATGCCTTTAGTCCTGGCTCTTGAGTGTCTTGGGTTTGAGAACACCCTGGGCTTCATAGTGATACCTCGTCTCAAACACACACAGTAGACTGCCCATTTTGTTCTGAACAATATGTGGCTTCTGTTACCTAATTAGGTGAAGCTTTTAAAGGCTTTAACACCAAAAAATCCACAACAAATGAGCTGAATGTTGGAAAATTTAATAAACTTTCTTGATTCCTCCAGTTGATGGAAGAGACATCTAAACAGGTTTAAGTTGGCAGTTTTAAAATGAACATGAGCCCTGGACCTGGCGTCCCAGGACGGTTGAGGCCGAAGCAGGAGATCGAGAGTTGGAGGCCGGACGGGCCTGCACAATAAGACCTTTCCTAAACAAACAGCTCGGTGCAGCTCAGTGGTAGAATGCTTGCCTAGCATGTACAGGGCCACAAGGCCCTGGATCTGATCCCCAGTGAGACAAACAATAAAATAACATCGTCGCTGAGTCAAGTTGGACAGAATATTGATTGATTGCAAAGCATAGCTGAGTGAGTGTGTTGATGAGGAGAACTCATCAGAGAAAGACAGGGCGCCGCCAGGCTTTCTGCGCTGCCCCCAGTGCCGCACCACCACGCTGCTGGTTGATGGGGGATACTGGCAGGGAGTGAGGGCGGTTCTGCCCAATCTCAATTATTTGTTGGTTGAATTGTGAAATTAAATATTACAGCTTCTGTTTTGATTTCAACCTGTTCATCTGTCATATCTTTTTATTCAAAATAGGCCTGGAATGTCCTAGCTCTGGATGGCAGTAACTGGCAACGAATTGACCTGTTTGATTTCCAGAGGGATATTGAGGTATAATTATGTGGTGTGTGGCCTCGTTTATCTCATTAGTAGTTACAGCACTAATGCCAGCCATTAAATCTTTTTCCGCTGAAGAAGCATTTATTTTTGGTACAGCAAGCTTGCTTCATGGAAGCCTCCAACGTTCTCAGAGAGGATTTTCCTAGCTAGGTGTGGTAGCAATGGCCTTTAATCTCAGTAGAGTTAGGCAAACCAATGTGAGCTGGAGGCCCTGTCTCAAAACAAAATGATGGCAACAACAACAAAGTGTTTCTTGAGCTTTGGGAAGAGGGTACTAGGATTCAAACCTAGGCAGCATGCACAATAGGCCACACTCGGCTACTGGCCTGTCTGTCTGCCCCTAATTTCCTTCAATTTTTGAGGATAAGTGGAATTAGTTTCTGAAATAACACTAAATTCTTTAATAACTTTAATCCTGAACTGAGACCAAGGGTTTTGTTTGTAGTTTTTGTTCATGTAAAGCAGCTATTTTATATTTGTTTATTGTGTAGTAAGTAGGCTTAAACTTGTTGGAATGGTATTTGTGTTTATTTTTTAATGTGTGTTTTGATTCTTGGGGGAGCAAAATTGATAATTTTTATGGAAAATGAAGAATGGATAAAGCTAAAATTATTAAAATTGTTTTTATAATGAGTCAGTTTCCTTGCATATGAGGGTTCTGTTTTTTCTCATTTAACCTTTTGGTATAGCCTGGTACCTTTAAATACACAAGTATAATAAAAGTGTGCATCCAAGCATGCCACTCCCAGCACATAGAGAGCACAGAAGAAAAGAAAGAAGTGTGCTGTTGGGTTGGGAGACGGCTCAGATGGTAAAGCCTATGCTATATAAGCATGAGGACCTGAGTTCAGATCCCCAGCATCTGTGTACAAGTCAAGACCGGAGGTTCTGTAACTCCAGAACTGAAGGAGGGCAGATGGAGATGGATCCAGCTAGGCGTGTGGCGCACGCTTTTAATCCCAGCACTCGGGAGGCAGAGGCAGGTGGATCAATGTGAATTCGAGGCCAGCCGGGTTTACAAAGTGAGTCCAGCACAGCCAAGGCTATACAGAGAAACCCTGTCTAGAAAAACCAAAACCAAACAAAATACCAAAAAAAAAAAAGACAGATGCATCCTAGAAGCTTGCTGGCTAGCCATAGTGGAAGCTCTAGGTTCAGAGACGAGTCCTATTGTTACAAAGAGGAAGAAGAGGGGGAGCAGTTAGAGAAGACACCCGACAACAGCCCCTGGCCTCTGTGCACACCTGCTCACATGCATGCAGGGTCACCCGCCTCTGCACAGTACTCGCAGAGCTGAGGAAACGGCTCAGTAGTTAAGAACACGGGCTGCTCTTCTAGAGGACCTTGGCCTGATTCCCAGCGTCCACATGGCAGCTCAGCTCACACCTCTCTCTAACTCCAGTTTCAAGGAACCAGGCTTCCTCTTTTGGCCTCCACAGGCACTGCATACATGTACTGTGCAGGCATACATGTAACCAGAACACCCATACAATTAAAATTAAAATAAAATTTAAAAACCTCACCAACATACTGCATTTACCCCATAATTCTCTGATCTCAAAGATAGTATCTACTTTTAAAATGTGGCCCATAGATTGATTCATCAAGATGGTAAGTGCGCACTGAGTTCCTGCTATGTGTGAAATGCTATGCTAGTTCTCTAAAAGGACAGGAAAGTAAAGATGGAAGGGTATAGCGTTGCCTTGCTGTGGTTACCCCAGGTGAACCACACACAGCACATAGAGTTCTTCAAGGACAAGATGGCATCAATCCTCAAATACAGGTTACCTACAAGTTAAACAAAATAAGAGTATAGACTGTAGAACAGTGTTTCGAGTAGATGGGTAATCAGAAAGGCTTTCTCAGAGTAAATTGACATTTTCTTAGAATTTTCTTACTTAAAAGTCTTTCTCTTCCTGGATAGTGGTGGTGCACGCTTTTAATCTCAGTGCCCAGGAGACAGACAGGTGGGTCTCTGTGAGTTTGAGGCCAGCCTGATCTACAAAGTTACAGGAGGGCCAGGGCTACAGAGAAACCCCGTCTTAAAATAACAAAAACAAAAAAAGAAGTCTTTCTCTCTTTTTCTAAGTGGTTTTTTAAAAGATGTATTTTTGTCAAAAGTAACCTAGGCTATCTTTTTGCCTGTCTCCTTATAGGGCCGAGTAGTGGAAAATATTTCAAAACGATGTGGAGGCTTTTTACGGAAGTTAAGTCTTCGTGGGTGTCTCGGAGTAGGAGACAATGCATTAAGGTAAAAAAAAAAAAAAAGACTTAAAAAATTTTTTTTTGGCTAGGTGTGGTGGCACACGCCTTTGATCCCAAGCAGAGGCAGGCAGATCACTGTGAGTTCAAGGCCAGCCTGATCTACAAAGTGAGTCCAGGACAGCCAAGGTTACACAGAGAAACCCATTCTCAGAAAACAAAACAAAAAATAACTTTTAATCTTTTAGATTGAAGTAAAAAACAGCATTGTCTGAGAAAAGGCAAAACACTAAAGTAGCTTTTAAATTTCCAAGCTGTTAGAAATGCAAGCATATATATTGGTTATGACAAAACTACCTAGTAGGAACCCAGTAGGGGACCCAGGGCATAGAAGCGTACCCTAATAATCCCAGCATTCAGTAGGTGCAGGGCGGAGACTCTGAGTCAGCCTGGGCTACATAGCTGGCCGAATAGAAAAGAGATGAGGTTTCAAAATGCTCTCCATTAAAATAGTTCTTTGGGGACCTTGAGTAAGTTGGTTTTTTTAGGCTTTTATTAACTCAAAGATGAATTTCATTTTCAGCTTTTGTTAACACGAAAATCAATGTTTAATCCCAGAAACTGAGAGGTTAAGGCAGAAGGACTACAAGTCAAGGTCAGCCAGGGCTACACAGTAAGACCTTTCTGAGATGACTGAAAGAAGAAAATGTTTACAGCTGTAAAGAACAGTTTGTGGAGCTGGCTACAGTGGGGTATACCTTTCAGGAGGCAGAGGCAGGTGGATCTCTGTGAGTTCGAGACCAGCCTGGTCTACAGAATGAGTTCCGGGACAGCCAGCACTGCACAGAAAAAAGCATGTCTTGAAAAATCAAAAATAAAAAGAACAGTTTTGAGAGGGTGTGGTGGCACACTCCTTTAATCCCAGCGCTCGGGAGGCAGAGGCAGGCGGATCACTGTGAGTTCGAGGACAGCCTGGTCTACAAAGCGAGTCCAGGATGGCCAGGATAACATAGAGAAACCCTGTCTCGAAAACACAGAAACAAAAACAAACAAACAAACAAAAAAACAGTTTGTGGGAAATTAATTTCTTTAGACCCACCAGCTACTTGGTGCTCTGTTGAATTCACACCTCACACAACAGATACATAAGTTTGTTTTTATTACTCCCAACAGCAAGTTCTTTGATTTTTTTCCCCCCAGATACTGACTAGGTGTTTCCATTCACTGCCGACACTAACTGTCCACAGTGAGCTCAGACCCTGCAGGCTGCCAGCGCAGGCGCAGTAGTTAACCGCTACTTCAGATGCCAGGTGCAAGTCCCACATGACTGCGCTTCTGTGAACAGCCCACCCAAGCAGGTGCTACCAGGTCTCCTTCCCCACATTTTCTGGTTTGCTAGAGTGAGCCTGATAATTCAGGAAAGAATTTTAGGTACTGTTGACAGTTTAATTAAAGCCCGTGAGTAAATGGCTAGAGGAAGTGCTACACGAGGCAGGGTTAGAAGTGTCTGGACAGGAGCACCTGCCCTTACGGGGTTGGCATGCCACCAGCCCGGAAGCCCGGGTCCCATTGTTCAGGGTTGTATTACAAAGATCAAAAATGAGAACAAATTTCCTGTTACTCAGGAAATTACAAAGGTCTTAAGATCTCTATCCTGGAAACTAGGGTTAAAACCAAATCTGTATTTTGCATATTATGACATCATAGAAGTCAACAACCAGTATTATTTTATGCATTTTTCAATATCTAAAATCTTGCCTAGTGTATTTGTAACCTTTTTTTCTCCCCCTCCCATAAAGGACATTTGCACAAAACTGTAGGAATATTGAAGTACTGAGTCTCAATGGATGTACAAAGACGACAGATGCGTGAGTATTGGGTTTTAGGAGAATACGTCATAATCTATAGTCTGTCCTACTCCAGCTTTGACTGTAGGCTGCGGACCATGTTGAATGTCGGGCTTACGATACTGGGAATGAACCCAGGGTCTTGCACTATACTCCTGAGCTCTATCCCCAGTCCCACAAGACTGGTTTTGGTTTTGGTCTATGTTATCTTGGCTGTCCTGGACTCTCTTTGTAGACCAGGCTGGCCTCCAACTCACCAAGAACTGCCTGCCTCTGCCTCCCGAGTGCTGGGATTAAAGGCGTGCACCACCACACCCAGCAGAAGAAAAAATCTAAAAGAAAAAAGTGGTGGTGGCAGCACACACCTTTACTCCTAGCACTGAGGAGGCAGAGGCAGGTGGATCGCTATGAGTTCAAGGCCAGCCTGGTCCACAAAGTGAGTCCAGGACAGCCAAGGCTATGCAGAGAAAAACCACTGTTTTGGAAAACCAAAAGGGGGGGGGGGTCTTTAACAGAAGAAAATCTCAGAAAAGGCCAACAATTAAAAATTTAAGGCATAATACATATAAATAACCCAAAAGTTAAAGACAAAAAAAAAATTTTAAATCTTTTCAGTTGGATGGAAATAAGATAGTCAGACATGCCAGGTGTGGTGGCACACACCTTTAATCCCAGCACTAGGGAGGCAGAGGCAGGTGGATCACTGTGAGTTCAAGGACAGCCAGGGTTACACGGACAAACCAATTCTTGAAGAAGGAAAAAAAAAAAAAAAAACAAGATAGCCAGACATGATGATTCATAGCTGTGGTCTGCAGTTAGGAGGCTGTGGCAGGACTGTTGCCTGGAGTTTGAGTGATTGCCCAACTTACACGAATTTATGAAACTATCTTAAAGAAAAACAGAACAAAAAGATACCAACTAAATATAATTTTTACATGTCATAAAAGGGTCTTTATTTTCTTATAAGGGATCAAGCACAAAAACATATAAAACCAAGCCAGGCATGGAATCCCAGCAATTAGGAGGAAGAGGTAGGAAGAGTTAGCAGCCAGCCTGCTCTACATAGTGAGTGCCAAGAAAGCCAGAGAGATCCTGTTAAAACAAAAACAAGAGCCGGGTGTGGTGCCGCACACCTTTAGTCCCAGCATTAGGGAGGCAGATCTCTGTGAAGTTCTAGGCCAGCCTGGTCTACAAAGTGAGTCCAGGACAGCCAAGACTACACACAAAAACAGCAGCAACAACAACAATGCAAACACACACCTTTAGTCCTAGCACTCGGGAGGCAGAGGCTGGTGGATCTCATGAGGTTTAGGCCACCCTGGTCTACAGAGTGAGTTCTAGGATAGCCAAGGATACACAGAGAAACCCTGTCTTGAAAAAACAAAACAAAACAAGAAGATGGAAGCATTTGATGCAGTTCTAAGTCAATTTTATTATTTTTTTAAAAAATTGTGAGCTCCTGTTTATTTTTATGGGTGTTTTGCTTTAATCTCAGCACTCAGGGAGGCAGTGTCTAGACCACATTTGAGCCTGGTGCCTGTGATGGTCAGAATAGGGCATCAGATCAGATCCCCTGGAACTGGTATTATAGACTTTCATGAGTGGGTGCTGGGAATTGGACCTAGGTCCTCTAGAAGAGCAGCCAGTGCTTTTAACTGCTGAGTCATTTCTTCAGTCTCGAGATTATATTTTTACAAAATTCATGGGCTCAGCTTGGCTGTGCAAGCCTGAGTTTAATCTCTAGAAAACATGGTGGAAACAGAAAGCCCACGCCTAAAGGTTGACCTCTGACCTCTGCCTATAGGCTGTAGGAATGCTTTCACACATGTGTACACACTCATGAACACCATATACATACACAATAGTAAATGAAAATCTTACATTAAATATATTCCTATAGGGTATTGTGTACATCCCCATAGCACATGTAACACCCTGGGGGATCCCCAGCATCACACACACAAAAACCATAAACTACTGGACAGTACAGTAATACTGTAATTTGTTAATTTGGGATCCCAATCTTTCCTCTGTGTATACCTTGTAAACGTCCAGCTTTTTGCAGGAGGAGAGATCCTTTTGAGACAGGGTCTCTCTGTGTGGCCTTGGCTGTCCTGGACTTGCTTTGTAGACCAGGCTGGCCTCGGACTCACAATGATCCACCTGCCTCTGCCCCCCCAGTGCTGGGATTAAAGGCGTGCGCCACCACGCCCAGCCAGGTCCATCTCTTTCATTCCTGCCTTGTGAAGCCTTTTCTGAATAGAAAGTTGGTGAGAACAGAAGTAGAGGATTTGGGGTTTTGTTTTAAGATTTACTTATTATATATTCAGTATTCTGCCTGCCACAAGAAGGCACCAGATCTCATTACAGAAGCTCGTGAGCCACCATGTGGTTGCTGGGAATTGAACTCAGGGCCTTTGGAAGAGCAGACTGAATCATCTCTCCAGCCCCAGAAGTAGAGTTTTGGATGCTAGGTTTCCGGTGTTTCTGGGTTTATAGACCTCTTAGCACTCACTTACATACTTAGTATGCTGTCCCTAGCTCACTGTATTTCCAAATCTAAATTAAACACCCTTATCTTGTGGTGCAAATTATACAGCACAGCTTATCTTTTGCCTTGTAAATGATTGCTATCTGCCTTTTCCTCTACAGTAAGATTCTAGGGTTTATAGGTGCATTTGCATGCTATGAAAATTTTACAGTTCTGATATACACACGCATATTTACTGAGAAAGGTGTGTGGTACACTACACATTTAGACTGTTGGACTTGCTTATATATCATCAAGTGCCTTATTTAAATTTTATTTTTATGTGTCTGGGAATACAGCCACACAATTGCTACAGCACGAACGTGAGGGCAGAGGACAGCTTTGGGGAGGGGTCTGTGCTTTTCCCTGCTGAGCCATCCCAGCGCCCACGTGTGTTCTTATTTTAAATGTGTGTTCATTTCTTTTTCTGTTTGCAGTACCTGTACTAGCCTTAGCAAGTTCTGCTCCAAACTCAGGCACCTTGACTTGGCTTCCTGTACATCGATAACAAATATGTCTCTCAAAGCTCTGAGGTAACTTTTCTATAACACATACAATACTTTGAAAAGAATAACCAATAGTACAGTTGGGATTGACGTCAGCGATGTTTTATGGTTGTGTCCTGTAGTTCCCAGGGGACCTTTTCTCCTGCCCCTGCTCACAGCAACGTCATAGGCTGCTACATGAGTATGAAGTGTCCAGGGGTAACTAGGATTTGAACAGCAGTGTGTGATGTCCATTAATGGTCAGATGTTCATGAAAAGAAAGGGCGTGTGTTGCTACAGCTTAGTGCTTAAAGTGGAGTCTGGAGCCAGGCTATCGTCTGAACACAGCCCCGAAGAGCTTTCCTTGTGATGTTGTAGCACTGCTCCTAGGATTACATGACAAGCTATAGGAACTGTAGAAAACTGTAGAAAGTTTTGCCTGTATTTAGCTGTTTTTAGGTTGAAGGCCTTCTTGTGCTTTAGCCTAACGTATATAAAGGGCTTTAAAAGCCCCTGGAATGTGGCAATAACTGGTCACTGTTTCAGTGTTCTCATGTTTACGTACTTTAAAGCTGGAGTTTATTCACACCCATAATCCCAGCACATGGAAGGCTCGGGCAAAAAGGTCATCAGTTCAAGGCCAGCCTGTATTTAAAAGTGAGATAGATGTTCTCAAACTTAATGATAGAGAGTCCAGAACACAGACAGGTTTCACTAGGTCTGTGCACGGGCACAGCAAGTGCTGCCGCTAAGATTCATGCCCAGCCTCCCTTCTCTTCCCTTTCTCGTTTTTGTTTTCAGACAGGTCTCATTCTGAACTCACTATGGAGACCAAGCTGTCCTTGAACTCACTCTATAGTCCAGGAAGGCTTTGAATTTATGATCCTCTTGTCTCAGCCTCTCAAGTAGCTAAGATTACAAAGTGCTACCAGGCCCAATTTAGGGAAGAAAATTTAAGGCAGCACATCAGATATTCCAACCCGGCCTTGAATTTTTTGACTGTAGATGACACTGAACTTCTGAAACTCCTGCCTCAGTTGCCAAATAAAAATGTGTTTTAAAAGAGTGAAATATTCACTCCACTTGGAAATCTACTTTTTAACTAGACTTTGCTAAATAATTAGGCCACTGTGTGTTGGTTCTGTTTGCACACATTAGGAACTAAGCTGTTACAGCCGGGCCTGGTGGCGCACACCTATAATCCCAGCACTCAGGGAGGCAGAGGCAGGGGCATCACTGTGAGTTCGAGGCCAGCCTGGTCTACAAAGGGAGTCCAGGACAAAGCAAAGAAATAAAGAACAACAACAACAACAACAAAAAGAATTAAGCTGTTAGCTTTTATATTATGGTGCTGCTTGCCTATAATCCTGCCATTAAGGGAGACTGAGGCAGTATCAGTGCTGCAAGGTCAGTCCCAGCCGAGCCTGCAGAGTATTAAGCCAGCCAAGGCTGCTTATCAAGACCTGCTCAGAAAGAGAATTAGTGATGAAGCACATGCTCTTTTCACACAGCCAGGCATGGTGGCACATGCCTGTAATCCCAGCACGCTGGGAGGCAGAAACAGGCAAATCTCTATGAGTTCAAGGCCAGCTCAGTCTACAAAGTGAGTCCAGGACAGTTAAGACCATACACAGAAGCCCTGTCTCAAATAAATAAAAGAAAGAAAGATGGTCTCATTTATTGAAGACTTTAAGCAGCAGATAGGACGAGCATTTACAGGTTTTTTAAAAATCTAAGTATCTGTAATGTGCTGGGTACTACTGAAACAGCCATGAAATGTGACTCTGATGTGCCCATAAGTTTCTCAGAGGCCACAATGGAAAGGACTTATAAGCAGATACTGTGCTAGCTGGGGATAGAGGGGCGTGTCTCCGTCTACATGAGCCCGGGACCAGACACTGATCTTACACTGAGAGGTTCAGAGAGGCTTCAGTGACCCTGTTTATGTTGAGGATGAGCTTAAACCTAGTCCTAGGCTTTATGTAATCTCTTTTCTATAAGCAGAATACTTAAAACCGTTCAAGCAGTTCAAGCCAGCTGTGTTCTGGGTAGGACTGTTTAAACAGCAGAGCTGAAGCTGCTGTGCTGCACGCAGAAGCTGAGCGTGGTGTCCTTACCTCAGCCGGCAGAGACAGCACTCTGTAAGAGACCAAGATGAAGAAGTACATAGAGCCTTTGTGAGTTTTTTGTTTTTTAAATAAAAATTTGAAAGTGTAGCAGGCATGGTGGCGCACACCTTTAATCCCAGCAGTCTGAGGCAGACACAGGCAGATCACTGAGTTCGAGGCCAGCCTGGTCTAGTCCAAGATAGCCAAGGCTACACAGAGAAAACAAAAACAAAAAAAATTTTTTTTGAAAGTGTAATAGAACTGTGATACTAGTAAAATTCCTTGATGGAAAATCTGAGCTTGAATCTGAACTGTCTTTAGTTACTCTATAAATTCAAACTAGTCGTTTAATTTCCATTTCCAATCCATATCTGAAAAGCAATATGTGTTTTGTACTTGTTGGGTAAACTGGACTTAAAACACCCTGCCTACTGATGTAACCCTGCGTGACCACCACAAAGATGAGCCTGTGGCAGCTTTGGGATTGGAGGTAGTGACATGCTTGTCTTATTTTGTTTTATCCTAAGTGAGGGGTGTCCACTGTTGGAGCAGTTGAACATTTCCTGGTGTGACCAAGTAACCAAGGATGGCATTCAAGCACTAGTGAGAGGCTGTGGGGGTCTCAAGGCCTTATTCTTAAAAGGCTGCACTCAGGTAATACTCCGTGTAGTGCTCGTGAAAGTCAGAGGAGCCATGCCCTCCTTGTAGGGATTCCCAAGACGGTTTTCTTAAGTACAGTGGGAGTTGTAGATGCTGCTAACTGTGAAGACACATCCTTCCAAAAGTTATAATGTCTCCCTTAGAACTGAAGAATGGAAAGAATTAATATCTGACTGAAGTGTAAACGGGGGAGAGAGTGCAGTTTATCTGTACTGAAAAGAAAAACGTATTTACTCTTTATTCTATTCTGAATAGGCAAGAAAGGCAATCTTGGCAGTTTACACTTATATAACCAGCTGGAATTATATGCAGTATATGGCAACTGCATTTTAAAGGCTTCATTTTACCTCTTGCTGTAATCTCACAAATATAGTACTTTTTTTTTTTTTCATTAAAAAAAAATTCACAAACCAGGGCTGGAGAGATAGCTCAGAGGTTAAGAGCACTGGTTGCTTTCCCAGAGGTCCTGAGTTCAATTCCCAGCAACTACATGATGTCTCATAACCATCTAAATTGAGATCTGGTGCCCCCTTCTGGCCTACAGGTGTATATGCAGGCAGAACATTGTGTACATGATAAATAAATAAATCTTTAATTTTTTTTTTTTTTTTTTTTTTTTTTTACAATCCCAGGCATGGTGGTACATCCCTATAATCCTAGCATTTGGGAGGCTGAGACAGGAGGATCCCTTTGAGTTCAAAGCTAGCTTGGGCTACATCATAAGACTGTGTCTTAAGAAAAAAAAAGTAATAATAAAACTCAATTTCTCTGGCTAAAAAAAGTAAGCTGATCAAACACCATTAGAAAGAAATAGGGCTGAAGAGATGGCTCAGAGGTTAAGAGCACAGTCTGTTCTTCCAAAGGTCCTGAGTTCAATTCCCAGCAGCCACCTGGTGGCTCAGGACCATCTATAATGTGATCTGGGGCCCTCTTCTGGCCTGCATGCACACATGCAGGCACAATACTGTATAAATAATAAATAAATCTTAAGAAAAGGAAATGATGAGAGCACGGATGGAGTTAGATGTGACTGGCCTCTTCCCGTGGTTGCTAGAGCAGCACCATGCTTTGTCATGAGAGAAGGATCCCGCTGTTTGAAACAGAACTTTGGCAGTCTGGTTGCCTCAGACAGCGCCTTGAGCTGTATGTAGCTTGTTGATGGGGATGCTTCACTGTGGCCAGCCGCTGAGGTCTGCCCCTGATCCTCACCATAGATAGACACTGCCGAGTCTGGTCTTAGCACCTCCTCCCAAAAGCTTGTTCAAAAAGAAAGCAAAAACTGAATGTGGGTTGTAGAAGTGTGAAAATTGCTTTGCCTTTGTAATCTTTCCACAACATATCATGGCTACTTAATTTGTTAGAAATAAAATGCATATCCAAACGTGGCACAAGCCTGTAATCAGGAGTAAAGGTCAAGGCCAGCCTGGTCTACAAAGGGAGTCCAGAGCACCCAGGACTACACAGTTAGACCTTCACTTCCTGCTTAGCCCTTTTCTGCATTGGTACTAGTAATAAGAAATTTGTTATGACAAGAACTGACTTCTGAAAGTCTTGGTAACTACTACTATTAGGAATGAGGTGTGGCCTTTTTGTTTTTGATTTTGGGCTACCTATATTGAGAATGTATTGATAAATGTGTCCAGCCTTTCCGCTTTGAAACAATATCAGTAATCTCTTGTTTTTTTAATTTTTGCAGCTGGAAGATGAAGCTCTCAAGTACATAGGTGCACACTGCCCTGAGCTGGTGACTTTGAACTTGCAAACTTGCTTAGTAAGCACTCCCTTCCCAGAATGCTTCTGTAATAGTAATTCCTCCTGGTAACATTATTATAAAAGTTTCATCACAAAGAGTGGCTTACATGCACAGTGACGCACATCTATGCTCCCCAGGCTGAAACCCCAGCACTGAGCAGACTGGGGCAAGGGGATCATGAGTAGAAAGCCAGGCTGTGTTAGGTAGCAAGTTCTAGAGCAGACAAGGCTGCACAGTGGAAGGGGTGTGATGACTCACGCCCGTGACCTTGGCATTTGAAAGCCTAAAACAAGAAGAATTACCAAGAATTCAAGGCAAACCTGAGTTACATAGTGAGACCACACAAATGTTTCTATATCCCTCATAGTCTGATTATGTAGCCCAGGATGGCCTTGAACTTGAGACCCTCCTGCTCTGTCCTTCCAGTGTTTGGTCATTGGTGTAATGCCCATACATCCAACTCTGACCTTTTACTTAATTATAACATGTTTGAAATTTCAAACTGTTACGTCAATTCAAAATTATTTAAAATGAACTAAACACATCTGTTTAGTTGCATAAATTGTGATATTCTATTTTGTTTTTTGTTTTTAGTTTTTTGAGTTCTGTGTAGCCTTGGCTGTCCTGGACTCACTTTGTAGACCAGGCTGGCCTCGAACTCACAGCGATCCGCCTGTGTCTGCCTCTCAAGTGCTGGGATTAAAGGCGTGTGCCACCACGCCCGGCTAATTGTGATATTCTAAAGTAGCCAAGGCTACACAGAGAGACCCTGTCTCTTGGGGGGGAAATTGTAACTGTCCTTGTAAATATATTTATACTATTAAAAAACTACTGTTCTGGCTGAGCATAGAGGCACATGCCATTAATTCCAGCACTCAAGAGGCAGATCTCTGTGAGTTTTCACTCAGCCTGATCTACAGAGTGAGTTCCAGGGCAGCCAAAGCTACACAGAGAAACAGAGAAAAGACTGATCTCAGTCACTTTCTAGGTTTTAAAGCTTTTTATTGCACCCTCACCATGATGTGCCCCCATGCTGTTCCCAGCACCATTAGGTTAGGAAGAGTCCAGCAGGAGCTAGGAGAGAAAATTTAGCTTTAGGCTTCGGGTGTGTGGTGGATGCTGGGGCTGGGGCTCTGAGTGCTGCTACTTCCCAGACGTGGTTGGGTTTTTTTGGTTTATTTTTTCTGTAAGTAATGCACATTGATTTTCCTCACTTTTGTGTTTGTTTTAGCAAATCACAGATGAAGGTCTCATCACCATATGCAGAGGGTGTCATAAGCTGCAGTCCCTCTGTGCCTCTGGGTGCTCCAATATCACAGATGCCATCCTGAACGCTCTAGGGCAGAACTGCCCTCGGCTTAGGTAAACGTTGTTTATTCAGCTCAAAAAAATCAAAGGGAGAAGAAGCTGTTGTCATTCATGGTTTCCCCTTGGAGTTTGGACTCTTCAAGCTCACCACAATGCCACCACCTTCTAGCTGACTGCCTACTACTGGCTTTGTACTGATGACATGTAAATGACAAATCAAGACGAGATCTCACTGGTCATAGTAGAAAGAAATAACACTATTTTCTTTCTCTTCAAGACATGGTTTCTCATCTGGGCGGTGGTGGCGCACACCTTTAATCCCAGCACCCGAGAGGCTAGGGCAGGCAGATTCCTGTGAGTTCCAGGCCAGCCTGGTCTACAAGTGAGTCCAGGACAGCCAAGGCTACACAGAGAAACCCTGTCTCAAAATACCAAACAAAAAAGACATAGTTTCTCTATTTAGCCTTGGCTGTCCTGGATTTGCTTTATAGACGAGCCTGGCCTCTAACTCACAGAAATCCACCTGCCTCTGCCTCTGCCTCTGCGTGCTGGGATTGCAGGCATGTGCCACCATGCCCAGCTTAATACTTTCTTTAAATTCCTTTCTCTGCTTTTTAAAAGATGATTTATTTATTTTATTAGTATTAGTGTTTTGCCTGCATGCATGTCTGTGAGAGGGTGTCCGATCTTCTGGAACTGGAGTTAAGACAGTTGTGAGCTGCCATTGGGGGCCAGGAATTGAACTCAGGTCCTCTGGAAGAACAGCCAGTGCTCTTAACCACTGAGCCCCCTTTCTCCACTTTTTAAAGCCCATCCTAAGGCCATTTGTGCTGGTGTAATCTACAGAGAGAAATCTTCTTAACTTAGTTCTGCAGTAGAACATCGTTTGTTTGTTTGTTTGTTTGTTTGTTTGTTTTGGGGCTGGGTCTCTGTTATATAGCCCTGGCTGTCCTGAAACTCATAATGTAAACTAGGCTGGCTCAAACTCCGAGATTCACCTGCCACTGCTTCCTATGTGTGGAATTAAAGGCATGTGCCACCATGCTTACCCATGTTTATCATCTTTTAGCACAGCTTTGTTAGCCAGACAGCCTAGCTTAATGCATTGAGAGCCTTTAGACCATTGTGATGGTCAGAGGCTATCTTGTCAGACCATGTCCATCCTATAATGTTAGTTTCTGGCTATTTGGCTATGATTTATTGTGTTTGGCTTTACCTTTTAACTTTAGTTGTAAGGGTTTTTAAGGAAACTTAATCTTTGGTGCCATCATATAGCACAGCAATTACCAGACTTTACACAGAAAGAGCAGATTTCATCTCCCAGTCCTGTGGGTGCTGTGAGGTAGTGGTTAACAGTTGCTGAACAGAATGGCTGCCATCCTGCCTTCCTTTTGCACACCACAGGAGCCTGTGGGAGGAGACAGAGAGCTTCCATCATAGAGTTGTATATTGAGACAGGCCTGGGCCCCAGCAGTCCTCTTCTGCAGAGAGCTACATGAAAGTCAGAAAGTAGTTACTTCAGCAACAGATCTGAAACCGAGTATTTATCTCCATTTCCTTTGTTTTCTAGGAGCAGGCTGCCCTTTGTGGCAAGCAATATGCCATCAAGAAGGCTTTTAATGCAATTTGGCATTAACTACAATTCCTCTATATTCTTTAATTGCATGAAATGTGAAAAACAGCAAGATCTGTATACAAACCTGTGTAGTTATTAATGTCGCTCTATATTATGAGATGACAGAGGATCAAAGATTACTTTGTCAAATTATTGCTGTTGTAGTAAAACCAGGTTCAGGAACCAAGAGCCTAACTTTCTTTTCACTTTGTTCTTTGTACAGAATATTAGAAGTGGCCAGATGTTCCCAGTTAACAGATGTGGGCTTCACTACCCTGGCCAGGGTAAGTGCTTCTCTAGGCTCTGTGGTTTTTTGAGGGGGAGGCATATTTCAGAGGAAGCAGCAAAAAGAGAAACTAACATGGCAACAGAAATAGGTGTGAGGCAGGAGACCACACGTGGCTGCCTGAGCCTCTTGTGCTAAAGCCACAGACTTGGCTCCAGCGGAAGCAACAAGCGGGCTTGTATGTGCAGACATTTGTTGGCAAATGTGATGCTCTTTGGTGAGATTTGAGTTCTCCACAGTTTCATTAAGACAGTAAATTATACTGGGCGGTGGTGGCACATGCCTTTAATCCCAGCACTCGGGGAGGCAAGACAAACAGATCTCTGTGAGTTCAAGGCCAGCCTGGTCTACAAAATCCAGGACAGCCAAGACTACACAGAAAAACCCTGTCTCAAAAAGCCAAAAAAGAAAAAAAAAAAGTCCTTATGAAACATCTGACTAATCCCAGGGATGATGGTGTACGTTTATAATCAGCCTCAGCCCTTATGTGTTTGAAGACAGCCTGGACCACAGGGGAAAACCCTATTTTAAAGAACAAAGTATAGTAGAAGGGGGCAATAGGCCAACAGCTGCTCTGATTTGGTCCGTTTGTTTCATGCAGTTTCTCAGGGGGTTGGGTTTGTTGTTGTTTGGTTTTTGGTGGGTTTGGGGGTGCTTTTATAATGTGTCAATATTTTAAAACTTTGTACTGAATTATGTGGCGCTATCCTTCCTAGAATTGCCATGAGCTTGAAAAGATGGACCTAGAAGAATGTGTTCAGGTAAGGCTGTGTTTCATTCACAGCAAGCTTGTGACGGAAACTGTGTATGTTGCAGAGTGCCTAAGCCTCGCCTGTGCAGACCGCCAGAGCACCTGGCAGGGGCACTGACCCTCCACTTACTGAGGCATCCTTCAGGCACACCAGGGTGTGGTGTGTGCAAAAGTAAAATCATTAGCCAGACACTACATCACAGCTACTGTTTACTATTAAATTAATATCCGCCCTCATCTCTTCCCTCTTGTTTATGCCTAAGTGCTCTCTGTGTTTTTTCTACCATTAGTCCCTCTGACTCTGCCCTCTACACTAAGCATTTCTCAGATCATCTAGCGCCCTGGGTAGTAGAAATAAAGGTTGGGGAGGAGACTGAAAGGAGGCACGGTTTAGTTTTAGTCCTGGGATTCTAGGGCCTGTTATTTAATGGTTCCTGACTAGAAGTATAGTTGTGTGGAGTATAATTCATGAATTGTACCTCAGTTGATACACAATTTCACCTACAACAAACTTACTTGGTTTTTTAGATCACAGATAGCACATTAATTCAGCTTTCTATACACTGTCCTCGGCTTCAAGTATTGGTAAGTTTGACTTTCACAGTTTTGCTTTTAAATTTATTTATTCCAAAAATTAGATTTATTTATTTTACTTTTTGTTTATATTTGTGGTTTTTTGCCTGCACACGTGGATATGCACCATTTTTGTTTTTTACTGTTGGATCCTGTGGAACTGGGATTATGGGTGGCTGTAAGCCGCCATATGGGTGCTGGGAGTTGAATTCAGGCTCTCTTTAATATATTAGTGTGTATGTGTGTGCATGTACATAATGTGTGTGCGGACACATGGTCAGAGGAGAACTTTCTAGAGTAAATTTCCTCTTGCCACCTCTATGTGGGTTCTAGGGAACAAATTCAGGTCACCAGGCTAGGAAGCAAAATTCTTTTACCCACTGAGTCATCTCATTATCCCCAATTTACACTGTTTTAGGTGTTATTGGTTTTTTTGGTTTTGGTTCTTGAGGGTTTGGTTGGTGGGTTGGGTTGGTTTTTTTTTTTTTTTTTTTTTTTTGAGACAGGGTTTCTCTGTGTAGCCTTGGCTGTCCTGGAACTGACTCTGTAGACCAGGCTGGCCTCAAACTCACAGAGATCCGCTTGCCTCTGCCTCCCCGAGTTCTGGTGGTGGTATATGCCTGTAATTGCAGCACTCAGGAAATTGAGGCAGGAGGATAACCTGGAGTTTGAGACCAACCTGGAGTGTATAGTAATGTGCATTTGCAGAACAAAAGCCTAGAATGAACCGATATTTAACAGGACAAGTTCCTCTGGCTCTGGCCTGGGGTGCATCCTTGGCCATATTTTGCTTGATGGTTCTATCCTGAGCAGAATACAGAACACTTTTCTGTTTCCTGAATCAGTACTATCCAAAACTGGGTCAGGTGGTCTGAGTCTCCCAGCACTAGTGTCTAAGGAAAATTGGTCAGAGTATCTGTGAGACACTAGTACCTCATAGCTGTAAAAATCATCTTAGCAGCCAGGCATGGTGGGACACTCCTTTAATCCCAGCACTCAGGAGGCAGAGGCAAGAGGATCGTTGTGATTTCGAAGCTAGCCTGATCTACAAAGTGAGTCCAGAACAAGCAAAACTACACAGAGAAACCCTGTCTGAAAACAAAACAGAAATCATCTTAGCTAATTATTGATTGTGTCCTGAATCAGATATTCAATATTTAGTTCCAATTTCCTAAAATTCTGTATAGGAGAATCTTGAGTCCAGTTTTGCTCCTTAGATTTAAAAAAAGTGTTAAAAAGTTAATTTAGGGAATTGATTTTTTTTTTTTTTTCTGGAGACACCGTGATCTCACTATGTATATAGCTCTGGCTGTCCTGGAATTTGCTATGTAGACCAGATTGGCCTTGAACTCACAGGAGTTCTTTCTGCCTCTGCTGAAATTAAAGGGGTGTTTGCCTCCATACCTCATGGAGGTGGGTAATTTTTGAAGCTGTCTTATTTTGCCTGTAAAATAGTTCACATTCATTATGAATTCACAACATAAATTTAGAATTATACCAAAGGTGGGGGAGGGGAATCAACCGTAGATGCTGAAAGTGGAGGGCCAATCGCCAGCGACTGTAGATGGCTTTGCATTCAGCAAGATCAACCAGAAAGGCCTGTGCTCAGATTTGACATAAGTCTGTGGCAAGAGGAATGCCAGAAGCTACTTGGTTGTCCATCTTTGCTGTCTTTGGTTTCAGAGTCTTTCTCACTGTGAGCTCATCACAGATGATGGGATTCGTCACCTAGGGAACGGGGCCTGCGCCCACGACCAGCTGGAGGTGATTGAGCTGGACAACTGCCCACTAATCACCGATGCATCCCTAGAGCACTTGAAGAGCTGTCACAGCCTCGAGCGCATAGAACTCTATGACTGCCAGCAGATCACGCGGGCTGGGATCAAGAGACTCAGGGTAAAGCCACGCGGCTGCGGCCCCGCCTTCCCTCACCTCTCCCATGTTTGTTTGTTTGTTTGTTTTGTCTCACCTGTTTTGTTTTCTTTTTTCAGATTTAGATTCTCATGATTTCTGTTTTAATTAACTTGGATATACAGCAAGTAAGCCTCAGGGTAGATTCCGCCCGTTCTTGAGCTAGAAGTAGTAGGGAAGTGTCGACTGAAGAGAAGCAAGGCCTCACCCAGGGGAATGTGTGCTGTAACGTCCAGGCCTTCACCAGTCCCCTGAGCACAGACCAAACTAACAGCCAAGAAAGACCCCATGGTTCTAAAGGAAAGAGAGGCATGACAGAGAAAATGCCTGGCAGGCCTGGTGTGCACCCCGATAACCAGGAGGCTGAGGGGAGACTAGCGGGAGCTCACCATCCAGGGGGCTGGGGATGTAGTTCAGAGCTAAACAGCTTGCCCACCACAGACAAGGGAGAGGTGGGGAGAGACAGACATTGGAGATTGGTGCAGCTCCACCATTGCCTCAGGATGGCTCCTCCCACAGTAGAGAAGTAGCGGAGGCTTTGCGTGGACAGGACATTAGTCACCAGCTGGCTAAAGCACCTGTGCTTACTGGCATTTTAAGCTAGGGTATCATGTAGCCCAGGCTGGCTTTGGATCCAGTGTGTGGTAGGTGACCTTGACATACTTTTCCTGCCTCCTCCTCTTAGTGCTGACACTCCAGGCTGCACCACAGGCCTGGCTTAGAGCCTCTTCCGTGGCTGCCTGTGTGGTCCCTGGACCTGACTGTCCCTCTGAGTCTTCAGACTGATTCATTTTTTGAGTCCTGGAATAACTTTTTTTTTTTTTTTACTTAGCTATTGAGAGGTGTCTAAAGATAATGAGGTCCTAAACATAGGCTCCCCATCTTTGTACCCTCTCAATAAGGAACATACTGTCTTAAAGTATTGAGACAAAGATTAGAAACATATTTTAATTCTAAAGTAATTATTTCAAATTTGTCTAGCTTCTTCCAGCTATAGGATTCCAACTGGGAATCCCTTTGGTACAAGATGAAAAAGTAAAATTGTTTTAATTTCCTTCCCTTCCACAGAACAGAGTAGCACCTGGGCCTCCACACACCCTAAGTAGTGCTTGTTACCCCTGCTCTCCTATCATTCAACAGTGCTCCTTCTGTGTAAGCGCATTCTTAGTAATGTTTCTGTCTTGTTTCAGACCCATTTACCCAATATTAAAGTCCACGCCTACTTCGCACCAGTCACTCCACCCCCATCAGTAGGGGGCAGCAGACAGCGCTTCTGCAGATGCTGCATCATCCTATGACAGTGGAGGTGGTCAACTCTGTGAACTGAGTATTTAATGACACTTCTAGACTTACCGTGGAGTCTCTTCAGTGGAAGCTGACCCCAGCATTCTGGGCAATGGTTACAAAGCGAGGGCAGCGTCCAGATCCCCAGAGCCACACATAACACAGGCACACGCCCTCACCCCCATCCGCTGTAGTTCTGTGACCATGGCACTGAAGTTCATATCGGCTGTAACAAGTGGATTGGTAAAACTTAACCATTCCTGTTGGACATGCCCAGAAGAAATCCTAGGCCATGGGAGAGGGAGGGGACATTCCAGCAAAACCCAGTGTTTCCGCTACTGTGGTTTCTTTATTTTATTAAGGAGCTTCCTTGGGGATTTTGAAACAGTAACTGCAGTCCTCCAGGGTGAATGAGAGCATGGAAAAACAATATATGATGTATCCAGGGACCAGAAAGAAAATATCTTTGCATCCCAGAAATGGTAGCCATCCATTGGAAGATGCCTACACTGTTTCTGTGCTTCCTTGTTTCCATGCCAACATGCTGAGCACGCTCACGAAGAAGGCTTGTCCATTCATCTGGTGTGTTAGTATTTGGCCCAGAGGTTTGTGGGGTTTTTTTTTTTTTTAGCAGCTTCACTGAAAATCACTGGGGTCCAAATATGACTTCTCTTACTTCTCTGCCCAGTCTGTCACTGTATGTCACTGTGCACCCGTCTTCCCCTCTCCTGCTGGTTGTTGCGCTCTTGGTCAGTCTGTCCCTGATCACAGTCCGCTGCTCACACTCAATTGTTACTCTTCTGCTGTTGTGTTTACAGTTTGCATTTTGGATGATTAGTTGGGGTTACCAAACATTTTTAAAAGAAAACATCAATAAATATTTTTTTAATCTAAATATTACCATTAGGGGACCCTGCCTGAATCTTTGCCAGTCTGGAAGGAAACTTTTAGGAAAGCAGGAAAGTTATGATAAATAGTTGAACTGTTTGGATAAAAAGAAACTTTGCCTTTTGGTTTCTGTTGTATCTTATGCTGTACGCTCGTTTGCATGGTATGCTCATTGTCCCCCTGCGCATTTCCTTTCTTCCAAATTCACTGAGCTTACTAAGAAAACAGAAGTGCATTATTAGCGTGGAGTGATGGCCAAGACCCAAAGTGAGCCTGGATGTCCCCATTCCCCAAGCGCAAGCACAAATGACCAGCGTTGTCCTGTGCTGACAGGAATGTGAGTGTGCTCTCTGCCCTGTCTGGAGTTACTTGAGTTACTTGCTTTGCAGCAGTGCTGCTGGAGGGAGGGGGGCTGCACTTAGTTCCCTGAGCCCCTCCCACATTTAATCCCACTGCGGATACAAGAAGAGCCCTGTGATGGCTGACTGCCTGTGTGTAACGGGGTCACGGTGTTGGCACCTCAGCAGACCTGAGCATACCGCCCATCTCTCTGCAGACTTCCTCTGAATGGGGTATGAAGGCAGCCAGGTAGGGGCATTGGGGCAGCCAGAGAGCCCAGAGAGGGAGTAGCAGCTCAGTGTCTATACCACGCCTGTGCATCTGACACCAGAGCTGAGGGAACGTGTTTAATAGCTGTGGCACAGAGTCAAGAAAAAGCCTCTTCAAAGAAACTCACAGAAAATGAGCAAAATTAAGTGAGTTTCTAAGGCATATTTCTAAACCCCAGTGGTAGAGGCCTTGTGTGATATTTTTTAGGGTTCAGGGGGAAAGGGCTTTTAGAACATAAATTGCAAGCCTATGATCCCAGGACGTTAGAGGAGCTGTTTTAATGTATAGGTACAGGTTCTGCCAGAATATATAGGAACATAGTCTGATTTATTTCTCCATTAATGTAGAAAACAATCAGATGAAAAGGTCCTATTCTATATTTCCCAGATTTATTTATGGTGTTAAACTTATTTAAAATCTTATTTTATTATGCTCTTTTGAAAGCTAAATTACTTGTGTTTTTTATTCCTTCCCTCCTTTATGTTCAAATTACCTTGCAAATTACCTTTTCCTCTGAGACTGACTTGTTAAGTTGCCCAGCTGACTAGTCTCAGGCACTTGGGCTACAGTTACCCTCCACCTCAGCCAGCACCCTGAGTGAACGGGACTGGGGTAGCTAATACTACTTTACCAGGCAGGAATATTTGTGTGTGCACGTGCACCCAAACACACACACACACACACACACACACACACACACACACACACACACACACGACAAAAATCTCATTCTGTAGCCCTGCCTGACCTGGAGTTTATGGTTATCTTTCTGCCTCAGCCTCCCAAGTGCTGGGATTATAAGTGTGAGCAACCATACCAAATCCATTATACTTTTAAAGTTAGACTTAGTGAACATGTACTTGTATACACACTTCCAAATATATTTAGATTTATATTTCTAGGTCTTTCAAACAAAGCCAAAAGAAATTGAGGGACTGTCAGCTCTAAACTATGTTGTTCGGTTTTTCTTCCCCTAAGTGCCTAACAAGTTGACAGTGGCCCTGAGTCCCAGCCGTAGTGGGCATAGATTTGAAGCTGCTCTAGTCTGAGTCATCGGGGACTTCTGCTTTCCATTAAAGTTTGATTGCGTCTCTTACTCACCAGTATGTCGAGTCTTGAAAATGAGTCTGTCTTCTCAGAGTGTATTGCCGCAGGCAGGTTCTTTTCTCTTGGTGGCCCCTGCTGGTCAGGCAGATTCCAACCTTTCTGGGCCAAGAACCCAAGTCAAAAGGAGGAAGTCTATGAGTGTGCAGCCCTGGCTGCATGCGGTCAGGCACGAGACATGTTTCTTTCTCAAGTAAAATCAGGCCCACCGTACTTGGAGGAAAACAGGTGTTTTTTCAGATGTTGAGGAACACTTCTAAGGATTTGGTAGGGTCTTGGTTTGCTTGGATGGATTTGGGGTTTTTAGGGCTGTGGATGAAGCCCAGGGTCTTCACATGAACTAAGCAAGTGCTCTACCACTGAGTTAAATCTCCAGCGCTAATGAAGCTTAATTTGAAATTTTCCCCTTTTGTGAGTCGGGCGTGGTGGCGCATGCCTTTAATCCCAGCACTCTGGAGGCAGAGGCAGGCTGTGAGTTCGAGGCCAGCCTGGTCTACAAAGTGAGTCCAGGAGAGGCAAGGCTACACAGAGAGACCCTGTCTCAAAAAAAGCAAAAACAAAAATTAAAAAGAAAAAAGAAAAAAGAAAAAGCCTGTTAGGGGCTTCCAAGGTGGCTCTGAAGGTAAAAGTGTGTTCCATGGAACCCTAATAGAGTCTGGCCTTCAGAACGCCCCGAAAGATGCGGGTGTAGTGTTGTGCGTCTGTAATTCTGGCATGCCTGTCCCAGATGGGAGGGGGAGACGAGAGTAGTCCAGCAGCTTGAGGCCAGCCGTCCTGGAGCACACAGCTGGCCCTAACAAGGTGTGGACAGAGGGGACCACTCCAGGAAGTTAGGTGTGGCATGTGTGTGCCTGCAGTGAGAAGGTAGCCAGGAAGAAACGAAAAACACTGGGAGCCAGGTGTGGGGGTTTGTGCCCGCGATCTCAACACAAAAGATGTAGAGGCAGGAGGATTGCTGCAAGTACTAGGCCAGGTTGGGATACAAAGCAAGGGATTGTCTGGGAGAGGGGGACCATTGGTCCATTTGTCTAATTTTACACCCACTCCAGAATATGCCTTTCACATGGGGGGGCGGGATCAGTGGCAGAAATGATCTAGAATGAGATGGTGCCTGCAGTCTCAGATCTGAGATGAAAAGGCTCTTGAGTTTGAGGTCAGCCTTGGCTGTACAGTAATATTCCCTTTCGCAAGCCAAGAACAAAGAATAAGGCACCCTCAAAGTGCCCCAAGCCTCTGGGTGGACAAGAGGGATTACTGGGAAATGTCTGGAGAAAGTTCTTGAATATGTAGATAATCTCATTTGTAGGCAGCGCTCCCCTGTGTCTGTCCATCCCGCCATCATTGCTGCTGCATCCTTATTAGCCCTACAGGGTTAACCGGCTCTTCCAGCTCCCGCCCTGGTCACAGCAAGCTGTCCCGGGCAGCACTGACCACGGTACCCATCGGGTGGAAGCGGCTGGGGTCACTTCTTAGGTGATTTCCTTGCTGTTTGGTTTTTGGGTTTGAGTTGAATTTGAGGTCAAGCTGGCTCCAAGGAATAAAGAGACCTGACTGTCTCCCTCAGTATTTGGGATATGAAAACATGCTGCTTAATTTTTTCATGCATTTTACTGTTCCTACTCTCACCTTTACGGCTTTTCTGGATATAAAAGCATCCATCAAATCATTTTTTGTAAATTTCTGGTTGGATTTCTATGTCCACTGGGTTGATTTACAGGCATGTGAGTCAGAAATGGTGTTTGAAGCATTTTCCAGGGACAGTTGGTGAGGAGTGTGCCGTGCTGTATAGAGTCTTGCTTGGAGCTGGGAGCCACTGAGACCCATTTGCTTTTTTCCAGGTGTCCTGTTTGCAACATGCCTTGACCTGTCATAGGTAGGAAGTGTTGGTTGTCACTGGAAAGAGGAGAGTTACTTCCTGCTGCATGGGCAGCCTCCTACGTGACAGTGTTGAGGCTTGAAGGCCTCATAAATCCAGATCGATCTTTGGCTGTTGAGATGGCTCAGCAGATAAAAGGCTGTTTGCCGGACGAGTCTTGACAGTCTGAGTCATGACAGAGAAGACAGAACTGGCTGCCAGGGTAGTTGTCTGACTTCTTTGTACACGCGAGTGCACACACACATCCACTACAATAGATAATAATAGAAGATTATTAAGAATAAAGTTTATTGCTTTTAAGGTCAGGCAGCATATCAGTGAGCAGGTGGACAAGGAAAGGCGCTGTTGGGGCTTTTCTGCGTTGTGCAGGTGGGTTTCTGTCCTGTGGTTCCTGCAGGGAAAAGAGCTAGCACATGTTTGCTTGGAGGCCTTGAAGCAGAAACTCTCGTATGACCCGAGGACAAAGTAATTCCAAATCAGAAGGATGAGGGGCAGTAGGAATCTTGCACTTGCTCACCTTTATTTTTATCTTCAATCTGCATCAGAAGATACAGAAAGCAGTTTATCAATAGGGTGTGATTAGCCCTGCTGTTTGGAGGATAAAGTTTGCCTGTAAATGCTGTATCCAAATGTCCTGGCTTTGCATCTTCCTTCTCCAGCGAAGAACATAGGCTATTTAAGCACCAGCTGCTGTGACCCTGCCTTCTTCCTGGTACCTGCAGGAACGGCCATGGAGGCAGGCAGGTTTCTATCTGAAGGGCTTCTGCAGTTCCCATAGGAGCCAGGTCTGCTGTGTTGGCTACTTTATTTGTCAGCACATCAGTCCTGCGTCTCTGAAAGCTTTGGTCCGTAGGCTTTCAGTCGTCAGCCTCTCACGAGTCTGAACAAGTCTTGCTGATTCAAGAAAGTTACATGTAGCCAGGCGTGGTGGATCGCTGTGAGTTCGAGGCCAGCCTGATCTACAAAGTGAGTCCAGCTAAGGCTATACAGAGAAACCCTGTCTCAGAAAAAAGAAAGGAAGTTACATGTAATATTCAAGAGGAAAAAGCTGCAATTCTTTGATCTCTGCCACTTGGGTGTTTTCTCTAAGGCTTTGTGGAGTTGCATTTACAAAAGCTTGTTGGTGCTTCTCGGCCAGAGTGGCTTCTAGAACAAGAACAATGAGCAAGCAGAAATATAGTGAGCCTTTCCACTGTATTCTCCCATGGAGAAATGGACAAGGCTCGCGAAGGTTGTTGTAGAACTGGGATGGTTTGCCTCAGGAAGAGCATCTGTCCTGGACTCATAGGACTGTTGCTTCCCGTATGACACATTTACTGTTTCCTTCATCTCATCAACTCCATGCCCCTTTCATGGCTAGAAGGGCTTCCTTGCTGCTTCTGGGCACGGTGTTAGTAACAGGCAGGAGTGTGGGACAGTGGACAGCAGTCTTTCCCCCAGGAAGAGGTCATGGGAGACCGGTGTCTTCTATCAGATCCCATGAGATCTGGAGTCTTTGAAAGTTATGTCCTTTTGCCCCGCCCACATTGCTGCTTGCCCGTTTCTTCCCATAGCCTAACATCTCTCAGCTCCTGAAAATGCTCATCTACTCACTTTAGAAAATCAACTTGAAACCAACTGTGAGTGGTGTGGCTCCTCTCCCTCCCCGCCCCCAACCCCACCCCCACCCTCACAGGGATGCAGCAGGACTTCAGCAGATGGAGCCCGCTGCAGCGTTCTGGGTGTCCCTGTCAGGGTCGTTTCTCCCATATTACTGACGACTGTTAATTTACAACACGTACAAGAACTAGCCTGGTTTCTTTGACTCCTCCTTCTCACACTCACATATGACACGCTGACTGCCTAGATCCTGTTGTCACACCCCAGAATCTTTAGGCCAGCTCCTCCTCCCTGGGCCTGACCCCAAGAACCAGTGGTCACCTACGCCAAAGGGCATCTGGAGGAGGCTCCGACTGAACTTCCTCCGTCTCTGTTCTATCCGCTCTGGCTGCCTCCTTTTTCCTCCCAGGAATTATTTCCAGTTACTGTTCCCTGGTGGTTCTGCTCGCCTTTGCCCCCCTCCCAGTGGTCCTGAGAGCACAGACCTGGGTCGTGTGGCCTGTGCAGAGCTCAGACCACTGTGAGGACTTCCTGCCAGGCTGCTCAGGGACAGGGGTGGATTGGTACCTGGTGCTGTCTGCGGGACACTGTGGACCTCACTCCTGCACCCCGACTCCTGCTGCCTCCTTGCTGGGTGGCAGGCGGTCACCTCCGTATGATCCCTGCGCCCCGGCTGCTGGGCCTGACCTGGACTGTGTTGTATGGGGGCTGCTGCTTGCTTGTTGTCACCAGGCCTGCACCGACACTCGGCCACTCCCCAGGCCCCGCACTGTTCCCCAGTGGGGACTTGACACCATGTTCCATTAGCTAAGTGACTGTCTGTGTACACCTCATACTTCCAGCATCCAAGGATGTGGGGGTGAGGAGGATTGTTTTAAATAAATAAAATCTAAGGAGGCAGTAGACCATTCTTTTTGCTTTAAAATCTTTGGACTAAAGATATGTTTTTATATATATAAATATATAAAGTAAATTGTTATGTAACTATTATTGTTTCCTGTATGTTCTAATTTTTGTTTTATGATGTAATTAAAGAAAATAAGCTGTGAAGACTTTTTATTTTCCTGTGGAAACAGCCTGACTTCGAGCTGTGATTCCTAAATGTGGATCCTAGAACTGCAAAGGCTCTTGAGCTTTTGGGGGGGGGGGCATTGTCTTTTATTGTTTTTATTTTTTATTTTATTTTATTGATTTTTCACAACAGGATTTCTCTGTGTAGCCTCGGACTCACTTTGTAGACCAGGCTGGCCTTGAACTCACAGCAATCTGCCAGCCTCTGCCACCAGAGTACTGGGATTAAAGGCGTGCGCCACCACACCCGGCTGCATTGTTGCTTTTTAAATACTGTTTACTGTCTTTACTTAAATCTCATTAATTCACTTCAGAACTTTAGTCAGACCCCTCTAATTATTATTTAATGTCCCAACTCCAGGAGACTTCAAGGGGCATAAAGGACATGGAGCTGCCGTAACTAGGTTCACCCAGAGGACTGGAGAGATGGCTCAGCACTTAAGAGCGCTTGCTACTGTTGCAAAGAAACAGGGACAGGGTGGCGCTCAACTGCCAGTGACTCCATTCCCAGGGGATATGATGCCCTCTGCTGACCTCCACAGGCACCATGTGCACTCCTTCATGTGGACAGTTGTGAGCCTCATGTGGAGCCTCTGTAAAAGCAAGCGCTCATAACCTCTGAGCTACCTCTCCAGCTCCACCCACCCTACCCTCTGAGCCACCCTTCCAGCTCCGCCCACCCCACCCTCTGAACCGCCCTTCCAGCTCCACCCACCCCACCCTTTGAGCCACCTCTCCAGCTCCGCCCACCCCACCCTCTGAGCCGCCCCTCCAGCTCCGCCCACCCCACCCCACGCCCCTTTTGACACAGTCTCACTACGTATCTTTAACTTAGCTGGAACTTACTATGCAGACCAGGCTGGCATCAAACTCAAAAGATCTGCCCACCTCTGCCTCCTGAGTTCTGTGATTGAGGGTGTGTGCCACCATCCCTGGCCTTAGTACCTTTTTTGGTTTTTTGTTTTTGGTTTTGTTTTTTCCAGATAAAGTTTCTCTGTGTAGCTCTGGCTGTCCTGGACTCACTTTGTAGACCAGGCTGGCCTTGAACTCACAGAGATCCGCCTGCCTCTGCCTCCCGAGTGCTAGGTTTAAAGGCGTGCACCACCACTCCTGACTTTTTTTTTTTTAACCTGAAGTCTTGGTATGTAAAGCAGTGTAATGTCAGTGTGGGTCTGTGTGCCTGGGTTCAGCCCCAGGACGGGCCCCTGCAAAAGAATCCCATGACCTCAATCCCTGATATCTATGCAGGGTTTACTTTTCCCTTGTCAAGGAAGGGTGAGTTCAGATGGTGTGGGGGCAGAGATGCATGCAGGTGCAGACATTGGAATGTCCAGGCCCCAATTGGTAGCATGCGCTGCCCATGTGACTTCAGACAACACTTGGCTCCACTAGCGGTATTGAATACAGGTCTGGGAAGTAAACGGCACAAGGCTGACACCAGTGTAGTGGCTGCTTTAATTGGCTTCATTTTGGCAAGTATTCCAGTAGCCAGCGTGTGCTAAAGGTTTTAAGAGACACACAGGTAAGTCGAGCAGATCTCTGACACTTCGGCAGAGACGATTAGGTCAGATTTGCTCTTGGCTTGGCAAGGTGATCGATGCATTCCTGACATTTGGAAGGTAGAGGTGGTTGGGATCCTGAGGCCGGCTTGAGTGAAGCCCTTTCTTAAAAGCTGAGAGCGGTGGCACACGCATTTAATCCCAGCACTCAGGAGGCAGAGGTAGATGGATCACTGTGAGGCCCGCCAGGTCTACAAGGCAAGTTTAAAACAACCAAGGCTAATAGAGATCCTATCTCGGAAAAAACAAAAGCAAAAAAAACAAGGGCTTGGGCCTGGAGTGAGGACTCTGTGGTTAAGAGTACTTGGTTGAGTTGGGCATGATGCGCATGCCTTTAATCCCAGTACTTGGGAGGCAGAGGTGGACGCATCACTGTGAGTTCGAGGCCACCCTGGTCTATAAAGTGAGTTAGAAGAGCCAAGGCTACACAGAGAAACCCTGTGGGGGGGGGGGGAAGAATACTTAAAAAAGAAAGAAAGAAAAAAAGAAAAAGAATACTTGTTGCTCTTGGAGAAGACCTGGGTTTGATTCCCAGCACCCACATCCCAGGGCTCACAACCACCTGTGGCTTCCGTTCCAGCAGATCAGGTGTGGTCTCTTTCCCTCTGCTGACAGGATATGATGCACATCCCGTGCATCTAAGAACTCAAACACGGGAAAAGCAAAACTAGAGGCAGGAGGGTCAGGAGCGCAAGGTCATCCTAGGCTGTGTGACAAATTTGAAGTGAGCCTGGGCTACGTGACACTCTACTCCAGACCACAAAAGGGGGCTCTGAGGAGGCAGAGCACTTGCCTAGCACGTGAGAGACACTTGATTCAATAAACATTTTTAAAATCTGGAGTACCACGAAAGTCCCTTGAGGCCTATGAAATCATAAATCCATTTGACGTCCACGCCCCAGACACAGACGTTTTTTGGTTGGTTGGTTGGTTTGGTTTTTCGAGACAGGGTTTCTCTGTGTAAGAGCTCTGGCTGTCCTGGAACTCGCTCTGTAGTCGAGGTTGGCCTCGAACTCATGAAGATCCACTTGCCTCTGCCTCCCCAGTGCTGGGATTAAAGGCGTGCACCACCACCACCCAGCCACACACACAGACCTTTAAAAGCAGTTTCTTGTTAGGTATCCCAGGCGAGTGTCAAAATGAAGTTCTTGTGACCCAGCCTGCTGATTGCTGGAATTACAGGGTGTGTGACATCTATTTTGTATGCTGCATGAAGGGCAGATGAGGTTTGAATGTGTCATCTGTGGGCCGTGCAGTCCCTGTGAGGGATGCAAGCAGAGGTGTCCGCCTGGCTGGCCGTTGACTCGGTCATCCCTTAGCTTTCAGGAGACACCGCCAGAGTCCTGAGATAGCCAAGCTTTTCTTCCCCTCTGTCAGTCCAGCCAGGATTGATTTGTCGTGGTTCCCACCTGCTTTGCCTAACCAGAGCCCACCAAGGTTTAAGATTCAACACGGCAGTGAATATGAGCAGAGGAAGTGTCATAATGAAACCTGTTATTTTTGAGCCCTAAGAATGTTTCAGAGGATGGTTGATAGGATTTCTGTGGGGGGGGGGGGGTGGGGTAAAGGTGCCTGCTGCCAGTGCTGCCAATCTGAGTTCCCATGGTAGAAGGAGAGAACCAACTCATACGAGTTGTCCTCTGACTGCCACACTGTGGCACGTGCACACCCTACCCACTAAAGACAATTTAAATTTTCTAGTTGAAAAAATGCATGAGGCTGAGTGTGTAGCTCAGTGGTAGAGCACCTCCAAGGCTGTGTCCAGTCTACAGAGCTGCAACGAGAACGGCACATAGGAAGTTATATTTATAGCCTTAATATGAAGAAAGATTGCTTAAGGCTTGAAAACATTTAACAGCCTCATTCTGTTAAAGGTAGGTGCCGATGGCTTCAGCGGTTGCATGTGCAAAGCCTGGGTCTGACCCACATCTCTGCTTTATAGTCTCAGTGCTGGGGAGCAGCTATGTCAGTACCCAGGTCTCTGGAGCTAGCTTTAAATTGGCCTGGGAGATGGGATTATTGAGTAGTCTTTCAGAGGCTGTAGGATTTGGTTTTTGCCCAAACCAACTGAGTAGAGGGGGAGTCCAGCCAGAATGATTTTTACCCAAAACCACATCCCTTTACCTGTTCAAGAATTTAAAGAGTCTAAAGCCAATAAAACTGAACATTAGGCTTTTAACAGTTAACTTTTTGAGCGGGGCATAATAGTGCACACCTTTAATCCCAGCACTTGGGAGGCAGATGCAGGTGGCTCGCTGTGAGTTCAAGGCCAGCCTGGTCTACAAAGCAAGTCCAGGACAGCCAAGGTTACACAGAGAAACCCTGTCTCGAGGGGGAAAGTTTTGAACTGGAGAGATGGCTCAGGGATTAAGAGCACTTGCCGTTCTTGCAGAAGACACAGGTTCGGTTCACAGCACCTACATGATGGTTCCCACCTGTCAGTAACTGATTCCCTGGGAGCTGACAGTTTGTCTCACTTGGCACCAGGTATACATATGGAGCACAGAGAAACATTCCAGCAAAATCTGTTTGCTTGCTTGATTTAAGGTTTTTATTTATTATGTATACAGTGCTCTGTCTGCATAAATGACAGAAGAGGGCATTAGATCTCATTATAGATGGTTGTGAGCCACCATGTGGTTGCTGGGAATTGAACTCAGGACCTCTGGAAGAGCAGCAACCTCTTTTTTGTTTCGTTTTTTGAGACAAGGTTTCTCTGTGTAGCCTTGGCTGTCCTGTACTTGCTTTGTAGACCAGGCTGGCCTCGAACTCACAGCGATCCGCCTGCCTCTGCCTCCCAAGTACTGGGATTACTGGCGTGCGCCTCCACCACCACCTGGCCTGAGCAGCAACTTCTTGAGCCATCTCTCCAGCCCCTAGATGCTAATTTTTAATTTAAAACTTTACAATTAATGAGTAAGTAAAATGTTTAGCTAACACAGTGTTGAGCAGCCAATACTCCCCATGTGAAATGCTCTCGATTTGGTCTGTGTTGCCAGAGAGTTCTTGCCTCTTCAGCTTGGACAGTTCAGAGGACAATGACAAGGGAGGCTGTGTCCAGAGTTCAGCAGTTTCTCCTGCACAGAAAGCAAAAGGAACCTAGAGACTCCGTGTCTTCTCCATGATTGACTCGCAACCTGGCACCTGGGGGTCAGCTGGGCACGGTAACAGGGCCTCTGGGCACACAGTCGAGGCGCGCTGCCATCAACCCTGCATTCAGGTCAGAATCTAGTACCAAGTCATCTAAAATCTCCTCCCAAAATAACATTGCCGTGTCCACGATACCTGTGATGGATCCCGACGCTCTCCTGAACCGGAGGGTCTTGTAGACTCACTTCAGAGCCAACCCTCTTCCTAACCTCATCCAGGCACTGCCAGCCATAAGGGCCGGAAAGGCCTCGCCTGCCCTGTGTCATCCAAAAGGCTAAATGGCCCTGTCACACTCTCTAGGCCAGACACTCCTCTCCCTCCAAAACCCACTTATTTTGTTCTTGAAAACAGTCTTACTGGGCAGCACAGGCCGGCCTTGCACCCAGGATCCTTCGGCCCCGCACCTCTGCCTCATGGGTCTTAGGATCCAGGTGTGTGCAGGAATCAACCCAGCTAAAGGGCACCTTGACCTTGCTAATTTACCACAGCCACAAAGTGAGATTCATCTTTCAGGGCTCAGGAACACCTGAAACAGCAAAGAGGCAGGGAGACAGATACATCTTTGGAGCCAAATGGAGTCCAAGTAAGAAAGAAAGCTGGGCCTGAGTCAGCAAGGGACCAGGGCCTCCCTGAGAACATGCAGCTGCCACCTGCCCTTCTACCTGCTTCCTGAGAACAAGGATGCCCCCAGGGCCCTGGTCAAAAAGGTGGTGAATCTGATTAGCCGGAGGGCCAGGCCCTCAGCCAATTTTCCAAGCAGCTCTACAGCACTGAGTTCAGAGAGACCTCTTGATAGAAGCCTGGGGGATGGGTAGCTCGAGCAGAGGCCAGAAGGATGGTGATTCCTGGGGGAGAGAGGGATCAGGGTGACCACCTCACCTCAGGGAGTGAGGGCAAGATAAGAGGATAAATGAGAAAAACAGTAGCAACTTTAATGTCATCCAGTCTCCGCCCCGCCCCCCCCCCAAGAGATTGGACGCTTACCTGTGAGTGCCTGGACACCAGGCACAGTAAGAACTGGCAGTCAGGAGGTGGTAGGAAAGTGTCACAGTGGGATGAACTGCAGAGACATTCTGGGAGGACAGAGAACCCCAGGAGGTGGGGAATGGAGGAGGGGCAACCCCCTCTCTCCAGCCCAGAAGGAGTGTCTTCCATAAAGAGATGAAAACCTCACCTGGCCTGGGTGTCTCCAGGGCCTGTTCTCTTGTCAAGGGGCCTCCGAAGCCACAGGGAAAGCCAGCGGTGCCAGGTGGGGTTGGGCCAGGAAAAGCCCATCAGCTCCTTCCGAACTGGACAGCGTCCACTCACTGCTCAGTTGCTATGCCTAAGAGACTCTACCTCCCAGATCACTAGGGAAGGACCTTACTGAGTGGCTTCTTGGGTACTTGATGAATGCTGACCCTGGGATGTAGGAAAAACAAGAAGATCTCATCCTCAAGTGATGCCAGTGGTGTGACTATAGAAAAAGGGAAGTCGTGGAGTCCTTTTAGTTGTCAGTGTTGAGGATCAAAGCCTGGGCCTGGAGAAAGTCCTGAGCATACAACTCTGCTCTTGAGCTGAGTGTAGAGCCCCGAGCTAAGTTCTCAGCCCATTCCTGCCAGCCTCGTTCTGTGGCTTCGGACTGCCTCTGAGTCTTTCCCTCTAGAAGAGCAAAGCGGAAAGCTTTTTATACTGTATAATCCCAGGCCTAGGCTGAGGGAGGCAGGAGGATCAGGAGTTCAAAGCTATCCTTGTCTACATAGTGAGTTTGAGGTCAGCCTGGGCTACCTGAGACTGTTGGGGAGATGGGGCATGACTCTTAAGTGGCCACTAAGGTTCCTTCTGCCTCAAACATTTTATGAAACACCATAGCCTGGATGGTAATGACAACTCCAGGGGGAAGGAGACCTTGGTTGGCAGTGCCCAGATCCTGACTCTAAGAGTATTGAAGGGGGGACAGGGCAGAGGGGCTGGAGAGATGGCTCAGAGGTTAAGAGCACTGGCTGTTCTTCCAAAGGTCCTGAGTTCAATTCCCAGCAACCACATGATGGCTCACAACCATCTATAATGGGATCTAATGCCCTCTTCTGGTCTGCAGGCACACATGCAGGCAGAACACTGTATACATAATAAATAAACCTTAAAAAGAAAAAAAAAGGTGTGTCCCATTGACAGAATCACAGTGGTGGTGCATGCCTTTAATCTCAGCACTCGGGAGGCAGAGGCAGGCAGGATCGCTGTGAGTTCAAGGCCAGCCTGGTCTACAAAGCGAGTCCAGGACAGCCAAGACTGCACAGAAGAAACCCTGTCTCGAAAAACAAAAAGAAGAAAAAAACAAACAACAACAAAAAAGACAGTATCACCCATCTGAATGAGATCCCAGCGAATGAGCTTCAACAAATCAGTTCCTACAGAGTCAGGCAGGACCAGTGTGGTTCTCCTCTTCTCTGGGGGGCTAATAGCCACCAGCCAACCGAGGCAAGAGGTGCACAAGATGAGACACAGGGCCTGGCAGGCCATAAGCACAACAGAGATGGAACACTCTGGGAACCACTTCAGGAGATAGTTCAACTTACTCTGAGAGAACAAAGGCCATATACATATATAAGCCTTGGGGAGTGAGTGGGGGCTTCCAGGATAGGCATTCATAATTGGTTGGAACCAGGCACTTTAAAGATGCTTGGTTCCAGCCAAGTATGGTGGTGCACACCTTTAATCCCAGCACTCGGAGGCAGAGGCGGGTAGATCTCTATGACTTCGAGGCCAGCCTGGTCTACAAAGCGAGTCTGGGACAGCCAGGGATGCTATGCAGAGAAACCGTGCATCAAAAATGTAAAAAACAAAACAAAACAAAACAAAAAACTTGTTTTGCATTTGACAGCGCGCAGGAGGGGAGAGTTAGCAGGGGAGCTATGTCAAGGGCCGTATATCAAATGTAGTTCTTCTTCTGCAGGGAGGCAGAGAGCCCTGCTGGGGAGAGGGAGTCCTGCACCTAACTGAGCTCAGAGTGGCTTGTAACCTCAAACAGCAGAGTTTCCAACAGACCAGGTTGGGGGAAGGATTCTGGGGTTGAGGATGGGAGGTAGGACACAGCCCATTAACCCACAGGGAGCCCTAACATGTCCAGACATGGAGGTAAGATGTAGATCCGAATCCAAGGTCATCAGCCACTTTTCGCTGTATGTCCTTGAGTTCATTAACATTTCTGGACCTTGTCCCCAAGGGATAATGCATGTTATATGTAACACATGGACAGAAAGCTAGGCACAGTACTGCCACGTAGCCCATGGTCCTCAGTAAAGGTTAGCTGAAGGACACACAGCAAACCTGAGAGAGAGCTTTTCTTCCTGAGTGCCCACCCTTGGGTGCTTACAGTTCCAGTCTCCGTGAGACGCCAACCCCACCAGTAAAGTTGGCCACTATCCCACAGCCGCTGGAGAACCAGTGTGGATGCAGCCACAGCTTCGTCTCAGAAATGGAGTCTCTGGAGCTGAGGTAACCCTAGGAGCCCCGGATTAACTGAGGGATGGAGACTGATCCCACGCTTAGAGACTCAAAGCCTGAGAGGCATGCTGTTTTTTTTTTTTATGGTTTTTTGAGACAGGGTTTCTCTGTGTAGCCTTGGCTGTCCTGGACTCGCTTTGTAGACCAGGCTGGCCTTGAACTCACAGCGATCCACCTGCCTCTGCCTCCCGAGTGCTGGGACTAAAGGCGTGCGCCACCACGCCCAGCTTGAGAGGCATACTGTATCCTTGCCGTTTGGCGTAGTCTGTGGCCATACCATATTTGGCCACCAGGAGGCAGAAACAACCTGCTCTGGAGAATGAGAAGATGCCAGACAGCTTTTTTTTTTTTTTTTTTTTTTTTTTTTTGGTTTTTCGAGACAGGGTCTCTCTGTGTAGCCTTGGCTGTCCTAGACTCACTTTGTAGACCCGGCTGGCCTCGAACTCACAGCGATCCGTCTACCTCTGCCTCCCAAGTGCTGGGATTAAAGGCGTGCGCCACCACCGCCCGGCCAGCTTTTTTTTTTTTTTTTCCCCTCTCGAGACAGGGTTTCTCCGTGTAGCCTTAGCTGTCCTGGACTCTCTTTGTAGACCAGGCTGGCCTTGCCTTGAACTCACAGCAATTTGTCTGCCTCTGCCTCTCGAGTGCTGGGATTAAATGTGCGCCACCACACCCACCAGCCTGCCTTATGGCTTTTAAGATAGGGTTTCGGAAATTGGAAAAAGAGGCTGCAGTTCAGCTTGACTACACCCAGAAGGATCCAAGTGAACCTCTGAAGACCAGAGCCTGTGTCTCAGGGCCTCTGTGGAGTAGTGCGGCCAGCCAGGATCCAAGACACCCCTGGCACCCCTCACCTCCCCCACCCCTCCGACCTCCACCCCGTGTCAGGCTTTAGCGCACACTGTCCCTGCCCTCCCCTAGTCCGGCCTCCATTCTCACACCCCAGGGGCTAACACAGGCACATCCCACGCTCACCTCTCTGGAGCCATGAGCTTGCAAGTCGGAGAAGAAGAGCTCAGAGCCAGGTGGGGCCCCGCAGTAGGGCATGGGCCACAGAAGCAGGAGGTGGCAAATAGCACTGAGGCCCGGGGCTTTTCGAGGGCCGCGGTGGGGTCCTTGAAGGAATTCCAGGGGCCAGGTCAATGTTTCATGAGGAAGAAGCAACCTGTCACAAGTCTAGGAGTGGAGGAGGTAGCCAAGAAGTGACAATGGGCAAGGGGTGGCAGGACGCAGGACTGGCCTCCTGAAGGCTCAGCTGCTGGAAACCTCGGGAAATAGGATCTGTCCATTGCAGGAATAGCACAGCCGTGGATGAACAGCAAGAGTGATGTGGGCGGAACCGAGGGGCAGAAGAGTCCTCTGGCAGCCACAGTCTTCGGGGCCTCGATGTCAGGTAGGACCTTTGTCCTGCCTTTGCAGTGAGGGCAGGCCCCAAAGAACACTGTCATGGAGCCAGGCAGTGGTGGCACACACCTCTAATTCCAGCACTTGGGAGGCAGAGGCATGTAGGTTGCTATGAGTTCAAGGCCAGCCTGGTCTACAGAGAGAGTTCCAGGACAGCTAAGGATACCCAGAGAAACCGTGTCTCTAAAAAACCGAAAGATAAAAATTTTTAAAAAGTCCATCACAGGCTGTCTGATGCTTGTCTCTCAGACAAGGCCTATTTCCCAAGCACCTCCAGGTCAATCAGTGACAAAGACTTGTAGCTGCCTGCTTGACCTGCCCACACCTCTCCTCAGGGGCTTCTATTGGGTGAGCACTAAGAGGGCAAACCCTGAGACTTTTGTTTTTGCTTTGTATTTAGTTTTTCAAGACAGGGTTTCTCTGTGCAGCCCTGGCTATCCCAGAACTCACTCTGTAGACCACGCTGGCCTTGAACTCAGAGAGTCTCCTGCCTTTGCCTGCCAGAATTAAAGGCTTGGGCCACCATTGCCCAGTATGCCTTTTTGGTTGTTGTTGTTGTTTTAGTAATTTATTAACTTTTATTTATGTGCATTAATGTGAAGGTGTCAGATCCCTTGGAACTGGAGTTGCAGACAGTTGTGAGCTGCCATGTGGGTGCTGGGAATTGAACCCAGGTTCTTTGGAAGAACAAACAGTGTTCTTAACCACTGGGCCATTTCTCCAGCCCCTGGTTTTTGTTTGTTTGTTTTGTTGTTTTTTAAAGACAGAGTCAGCTGGGCATAGTGGTGCTCACCTTTAATCCCAGCATTCAGGAAGCAGAGTCACGTGGTCTACAAAGCAAGTCCCAGGACAGCCAGGGCTACCCAGGGAAGACCTGTCTTGAAAACAAGAAGAAGAAGGGAAAAAAAAAAGACTGAGTCATTGCCCAGTGAGCCCCAGACAACCTCTCCAGCTCTGAGATGACAAATACAGACCACCATATCTCCGCCGTGTGTGTGTGTGTGTGTGTGTGTGTGTGTGTGTGTGTGTGTGTGTGTACACAGGTGTACTTGTGGAAGTCAAAGGTTAGCGGCAAGTCTGAGACCAGCTTGGACTCCATAGTGAGTTCCAAATCACAATGAGTGGTTAACAACCCTGTCTCGAAACAAGCAACCGATGTGAGTTTGTCTGCCCTGATCACTCACGCACGGTCTTACATTTGAGGTACAGTCTCTCCCTGGAACTCAGAGTACACCAATTCATCGTCTATCTGGCTTGTTCCATCTTCTCCTGCAGAGTGCTAGGAGTTACAGGTGGCCTGCACACCCGCCAGTGCTTACTTGGCTCCTGGGAATCCATCTTCCTCACGGTTGCTCAGCAACCATTTGCCCACTGAGCTTTCTCTCCAGCCTCAAATTTTTGAGCCTCCTGCCTCAACCTCCCAAGTGCTGGAATGATGGCTGTTGTTACCACACCCAATTATACCATTCTTGTTTGGTTTTTGGCACAGGATAGGAGTGTCTGTCCGTCTGTCAATTAGCCCAGTCTGATGTGAAACTCACTGTGTAGTCCAAGGTGGTATCAGACTTGCAGCCATCCTCCTGCCTCTGCCTTCAGCCTTTCGAACTGTTTTTTGTTTTTGTTTTTGTTTTTGGGAGGGGGAGGTTATTGGAGGTTTTTTTTGTTTTTTGTTTTGGGAGATTTGTTGTTTGGTTGGGTTTTTGTTTGGTTGGTTTTTGTTGTTGTTGTTGTTGTTTTTTTAAGACAGGGTTTCTCTGCATAGCCTTGGCTGTCCTAGAATTCACTCTAGTGCATGCTGGCCTTGAACTCACAGAGATCCACCTGCCTCTGCCTCCCAAGTGTTGGGATTAATGGTGTGTGCTGCTGCCACCACCACCGTGGCACCAAACTACATGCTTTGAAGATATTTTTAGTTATGTGCATATGTGCATATGTGGTCATGTGTGCTCAGGTACCTGAGAAGTCCAAAAGTGTTGGATCCCTTGGGGCTAGAGTAATAGGTAGTTGTGAGCCATTCACCAAGGGTGCTGGGAACAGAAATCTGGGCCTCTGCAAAAACAAGAAAAACTCTTAACCACTAGGCCAGCCCTCCAGCCCTCTTGACCTACTGTCCTTTTAATCAAGCTACCTCCTACCTTGCTTCCTAATTTCTTCCACTGCTTATATATTTCAGGCGTGTTAAGGCTCAGACGGCGTGTATGTTTTCAGTCCAGGGCGCTCTCACAGATGAGCTTTCCCTCATCTTCATCCAGCTCTGACAAGCTCCGCCTCTGTCCTGCCCTGCTGCTCCCCCTCTGGCCCCAGCCTTCTCCTGAGCCTTTAGCCTCACCTGCAAGAACAGGGAAGTCCCCTCAGCTGAGTCTCTGTGGACCGCTACCACACTGCCACGTTTAAGTCTAGAGAGTGGCACTTGTTCTCCATCACTCCCACAGACAACGGCGGCACATCTGCAGGCACAGGGCGACAGCCAAGGGGCCAGGACTCAGCCTGCCCTGTCCGCAAAGATTTTCGAGCCAGGGAACAGGAAGGGCACCTCAGCCCATACAATGCTGCAGGAAAAACACAGGCACTCTGCTTCTGCAGGCGCAGGAGGGAGTGGCCTAAAAAAGTGACCGGTGGCTGCCTGGGAAACACCAGTCGGCTACAGTAACCTTCCCACTTTCTCCCCACGTTGACTTTGTCACTAATATTGAGACTCTGGGTCCCCATATCCATGTTTAGATAGGAACTGTGCTACTGGGAACATGACCAATATAACCTGGACCCCCCGAGTGTCCATGTCCTCTGTCACGTGGAGGCGGTATACCCTCCCACACTTTTTTTTTTTTGAGACAGGATCTCGCTGTGTAGCCTTGCGTGTCCTGGACTCGCTTTGTAGACCAGGCTAGCCTCAATCGAACTTCACAGCGATCTGCCTGCCTCTGCCTCCCGAGGGGTGGGATTAAAAGCACATGCGCCACCACGCCGGCTCACCCTCCCACACTATTATCCTGCCTCTTTCTCTGCACCATGTCCCACTCATGTGCTCGCTCTCCTATATTTCTAGAAAGCAGGGCCTCCTGAGGGCAGAACCACCTCCCTCCTTACGACCCAGTCCCTCAATCACAGAACAACACAGAGTGTAAACCAGGGCCAGCCTGGTCTACAGAGTGAGTTCCAGGACAGCCAGAATGTGACTCAGAATGGCCACTAACTAGGCCATGCATGAGCGTATCTCTGTGTCAGCATATTTTCAAATCTCAGCTCTGCTCCCCGACCTGACTCCGTGTCCTTGAGAAAAGTCCTCAACATTTCTGGGCTCGTTTACTTAACAGCTCCCACCTGCCCACCCAGTTCTGAGCTACAGCAAGGGTCAAATTAAATAACGGATTCCAGAGAGTTCGACATCACAGTGACATCACAGTGGTGACATTGGCTTCCTGCCCAGAGGAACAGTCATACTTAGCGTTTGCCAACTCTAGAGGATTGGGGGTAGGGGTAGCTACCTACAGCAGCTGGGGGTGCTGAGTGACATCACCCAACTTGGAGTGGTGGATGGGTATCTCATAGGACTGACCTGGGAGAGGTTAGCTGACCATGAACCCCATGCTGAGAGGCACAGCCCATGTGTCCCTTCCAGCCCACCCTGAGCCCCTTTCCCAAGTTTAAATCCTCTCCTCTCCGCCAATGCAGCTTCCCCTAGCTCAGGAAGGCGAGGGTCTCCTGTTGCTTCCTGGCGAGCCAGGTGGTGGGAGACAGCGTTGGGAACTACGGACAGAGTTCCTGCTTCGAATAGGGCAGGGCCTCGGTGACAGAGAGAGAGCACCACCTCTTCCCGCCATGTCTGTCCCATCCTGTAAGGGTCTCTGCCTTCTTCCTCAAAGAACCTGTGGCTTCCTGTAGCAGCACCCCAAGAGTCATCAGTGCCAGACTGCCCTCAACCAGTGCCGCTGGCCTCCAGCTCCCAGGTTAATGTCACTCAACCACGGCCTTTATTCCCTGCTTTTGTAACTCCTAAGGCTTTTTTAACACCCAGCCATGCCAACAATAACCCAGGAGAATGGGAGGTAGGGTGTTTTTGAGATGTCCCAGCGCCTAATAATGCACTACTTTCCAAAAAAGCTCAAGCACAGCAAGCCTGTACCCTCAGCTTGTGAACAAGGCCTTGAAGACCCAACACTCTACCTGAGCAGGCTGCTGAAGGGGACCGCACGGCTCCCCAACACTCTACCTGAGCAGGCTGCTGAAGGGGACCACACAGCTCCCCAACACTCTACCTGAGCTGTTTGTTTGTTTGTTTGTTTGGGGTTTTTTGTTTTTGTTTGTGTTTTGGGATTTTTGTTTTTTGTTGTTGGTTTTGTTTGTTTTTCGAGACAGGGTCTCTCAGTGTTAGCCTTGGCTATTCTGGACTCACTTTGTAGACCAGGCTGGCCTTGAACTCACAGCGATCCGCCTGCCTCTGCCTCCCGAGTGCTGGGATTAAAGGCGTGCGCCACCACTGCTGGACTAAGACCTTATCTTAAAATAGCAGCTAGGAGCCAAGTGTGGTGGCACAGGCATGTAATTCCAGAACTCAGGGAGTCAGAAGCAAGCAGATCTCTGTGCATTCGAGGCCAGCCTGGTCTACAAAGCGAGTCCAGGACAGTCAAGGCTACACAGAGACACCCTGTCTTGAAAAAGCAAAAAAAAAAAAAAAAAAAAAAAAAGTAAATAAATGAAAGATAGCGAGAGGTGTGTGTGTGTGAGAGAGAGAGAGAGAGAGAGAGAGAGAGAGAGAGAGAGAGAGCACCGAGAGGGACAGTCCTTCCTTTGTGACTGGGACATTCAGTCAACAAAAGGTTAGTTAGTTAGTTAGTTAGTTAGTTAGTTAGTTAGTTAGTTAGTTAGTGCCTGCATCTTGCCAGCTCCCTCTGGACCTTGTTGGGTGGAATCCAGGGCTCCATGCTTCCTCACCAGCAGCAAGAGGGCTGGGCCCTGAGCTCCAGGCAAATGATCAAAACAGGAGAAAAGCATGTGAGCTTTACAAATCTTGTACTCACAGGTGTGTGCACATCAACATACAAACTTGAAAACACCACAAATGCCCCACACCTCAGGGTTCTCTAAGGACAGACACTGGGTCTGCCTCTGAGAGCCTCTCCGCCTCACAGGGCCCTCGTCCACGCTTCAGAGCAGGGACTCCTAGTTCTCTCCCAGCCCAGCTGGTTTGTGCACCTGTTCGCCAAGCCCTGTGTGTTTCAGAGTACTACAAAATCCCTGCCCGCAGACACCCTATATATAGTTGTGTGGTGTGTGTGTGTGTGTAGTTATTTGTTTTTTATTTTTGGGTTTTTTGTTTGGTGTTTTGTTTTGTTTTAATTTATTTATTTTTATTTTATGTGCATTGTATGTCTACGGGTGTCAGATTTTAGAGCTTTTTGTGGACAGTTGTGAGCTGCCATGTGGCTCTGGGAATTGAACCCGGGTCCTCTGGAAGAAGAGTCAGTGCTCTCAACCGCTGAGCTATCTCTCCAACCCCAGTTTTTTGGTTTTTGGAGACAGGGTTTCTCTGTGTAGCCTTGGCTGTCCTGGAATCACTTTGTAGTAGACCAGGCAGGTCTCAAACTCACAACAATCCACCTGCTTCTGCCTCCCGAGTGCTGGGATTAAAGTCGTGTGCCACCATGCCCGGTATCTGTGTGGTTTTTTTGAGACAGGGCTTCGCTGTGTAGCCCTGGCTGTTCTGGAACTCAATCATAGAATTATTAACACTTAAAAATTTAGGTTTAGTTGAGCGGTGGTGGCACATGCCTTTAATCCCAGCACTTGGGAGGCAGAGGCAAGCGGATTACTGTGAGTTCGAGGCCAGCCTGGCCTACAAAGTGAGTCCAAGACAGCTACGGTGACACAGAGAAACCCTGTCTCAAAAAACCAAAAGAAAGAAAGAAAAAAAAAAGGAAGAAAAGAAAAAGAAAAAAGTACAGGTTTAAGCCAGTCGGTGGTGGTGCACACTTTTAATCCCACTACTCAGGAGGCAGCAGCAGGTGGATCTCTATGTGAGGCCAGCCTGGTCTACAGATTGAGTTCCAGAACAGCCATGGATACCCAGAGAAACCCTGTCTCAAAAAAAAAAATATCATCAACAACAATAATAATAGGAGATCCAAGATGGCGGCACCGTGGCATTAGATCAACAGAACAGCAGCGGTTGCAGAGTGATGGACAGGCCGTGACCGTGGACCCCAAAACTCCAGCATCTCTGCTTCCCAGCTACAAACCAGAAACAACCCAGATGTCCTTCAACCGAAGAATGGATGAAGAAACCGGTACATCTACACAATGGAATACTATTCAGCTATTAAAGAGAAGGGCATCATAAAATTCGCAGGCAAATGGATGGAGCTGGAAAAGATCATCACGAGTGAAGTAACCCAGACCCAGAAGGACATTCATGGTTTACCCTCACTTATAAGTGAGTATTAGCCATATAATACAGGATAACCATAGGACAATCCACAGACCTAAAGAAGCTAAGTAACAAGGAGGACCCCAGGGAGGATGCTTACTTCTCACTCAGAAGGGCAAACAGAATAGACCCTGGAGGCTGTTGAAGAGAGGAGCCTACAAGAGTTGTCCTCTGAAGGACTCCACCCAAGGCCGGGCGTGGTGGTGCACACCTTTAATCCCAGCACTCGGGAGGCAGAGGCAGGTGGATCGCTGTGAGTTCGAGGCCAGCCTGGTCTACAAAGTGAGTCCAGGACAGTCAAGGCTACACAGAGAGACCTTGTCTCGAAAAAAAAAAGGACTCCACCCAGCAGGGGGTTGAAGCAGATGCTGAGTCTCACAGCCAAACTTAGGGCAGAGCACAGGGAGTCTTCTAGAAGAGTGGGGGGTGGGGGGATAGAAGGATCTGGAGGGGCAGGAGCTCCACAAGGAGAACCAGCATAGGCAACACATCTGGGCCCAGGGGCGCTGGCGGAAACTGATTAACCAAACAGGGACCATGCGTGGAGAGGAAGGACCTAGGCCCCCTGCTCAGATGTGTTAGGCAGCTCGGTCTCCATGTGGGCTCCTTAGTAAGGTCCCATGGACTCTGTTGCCTGCACTTTGGTCACTTCCCCCCTGGTGGGGCAGCCTTACCATGCCACAGAGGGAGAGGATGCAGGCGGTCCTGGTGAGACTTGATAGGCTGGGGTCGGTTGGTAGGGGAAAGGGGCTCCCCTTCTCTGAGGACGGGGGGAGGGGAATAGAGGGGAAGAGGAAAGGAGGGTGGGACCAGGAGGAGAAGACGAAGGAGGCTATGGTTGGGATGTAAAGTAAATAATGTTTTTTGTTTTGTTTTGTTTTGGTTTTTCGAGACAGGGTTTCTCTGTGCAGCCTTGACTACCTAGACTTACTTTGTAGACCAGGCTGGCCTCGAACTCACATCACTCCATCTGCCTCTGCCTCCTGAGTGCTCGGGATTAAAGGTGTGCGCCACCACGCCCTGCTATAAGTAAATAACGTTTTAAAATTAATTAATATAATAATAATAAAGTGTGTGTGTTTACACTCAGGAGGTGAAGGCAGAAGGATGCCCAGCTTAAGGCTAGCCTCTGCTACATAACAAGACTCCTTTCAAAAAATCTATATGTGTGTATATGTGTTTTTCTAGCCTTCATCTCATAAGGGTCTATTTTCTTGTTATGGAATAGGATCTCAGAGGTTTTGTTTTGTTTTGATGGTTTTTTGAGACTGGGTTTCTCTGTGTAGCCTTGGCTGTCCTAGACTCACTTTGTAGGCCAGGCTGGCCTCCAACTCACAGCAATCCTCCTGCCTCTGCCTCCTAGTGCTGAGATTAAAGGCGTGCTCCACCACACCTGGCCAGAGTTCTTTTCAAACGTTCTGTCTCATGTCGCAGATGCTTTTTTTCCTCTTCACTCACCTTCCCCAAAGATGGGGAAACTGAGGCTCCAGAGAAGTTCAGTAGCGAGCTCAAGCTTACATAGTTAGGAGGGATCAGGTTTTGAGCTACAGTCCCCACCTCTCTGTCCTCACCCAGCCCCACCCCCAGCCCCACCCCGGCTCCTAGTCCCTTCCCTTTGCCCAACTCTGTCAGACAATTGCAAGTAGAGCTTTGAAGCCAGTGCCAGTCACTGGAGAGTGAGGGAAATAGTTCTCCTGTGCTCACTGGCTCACTCGCACTCATTCCCTCCCTCATCCACTTCCTCCTTCACTAAGTCTCACATTTGCTCCCTTGGTCACTCACTCATTCAAAAAAAATCTACAAAGAACCATCAGACTCAGCAATGGTAACCCCTGGGGGAACCCACCCAGTATCAGCCTCTCTAGCTGCAAAATGAGGACAAAATATTTGCATTTTGCTCCTGGGCTGTGAGCCCTGCTGGTGAGTAATACAGGACAGGGGCCTGGTAGATGACAATGACGTGGGGGAGGCAGATTTGCATATTTTCCTAGTGGCTAGAATGGGTCAGGGATTCCCTCAGGATGGGGGGGGGATGCAGGCTAGGGGGCGGGGTCCTGGGTGGCATGTAGGAGAGGCACTGCAGGGCAGGAAGGCAAAGGGAACAGGGAGCCCTGAGAGGGTCAGCTTACACCATCTTGGGAGAAGCCCAGACCCAGTGTTTATTTCCAACCAATCAGTGAGGTAGGGCAGTCAAGGAAACAGGTGTTCATCTTGTCCAAAGTCATAAGCTAATGACCACCACGAAAGACTGCCCACGTCACTCCTCTGAAGAAAACCCACTGTGGCGTCTAGTCACTAAACACCATTCTTTCCTATTAGCCGGGTGGTAGTGGTGGCGGCGGCGGCGGCGGCGGCGGCGGCGCACACCTTAGTCCCAGCACTCAGAAGGCAGAAGCAGGTGGATCCCTGTGAGTTCGAGGCCAGCCTTCCTTACTAGCAACTAAATTAAGCAGACCGTTCTGTTTTCATACCCTGAGCCTTCGCCTGTTCCTTCTGCTAAGGCTGTTCCCTCTACCGAGATTATCCTGGTCCCTTCTGCCTTACAATTCCCTAATGGCTTCTTTCAGCCTGGCTCTGTGTGCCCAGGATGGAAGGGGCCTCTATCATGATGTCTGTTGGCTCAGGATCTACAGGAGAGCCTTGATACAGGCACCAGTCACCCCACTGCCACTACCTTTCCATTTGGTACTTAGGACCTCCTAGCTTAGCTGTCCAGCACTGCTTGGACACTGGCCTCAAGCACTAAGATGCTGCAGCTGGGCCTAGACTCTGCCAGCCATGCCCGGAGCCCTTCCTGTGGAGGCAGGCTGAGAGAGGAGTCGAAGGCAGGCATCCTGATGGCCGAGCTTCTGCCCAGCGCTTGGCTGGAGGCACCCTCACCTCTAACACACAGCATGTCTGCACCCACATAGCCTCCTCCTTTCTCTTGGTCTGCTGGAAGTGAAGGCCCAGCCCAGGCTGTCCTAGCACCCCCACCTCTTCAGCACAAGGTCATCCTCACAATGCTCATCCCCCCCAAATTCTAGCCCCTAACCTCCCTCCCTTTCCACAGGGCTCTCCTCCCTCACTACCCTCAAACTGATAACATTGCTGTTACCTTGGTAACAGATGCTTTGTAGGTGGGTGGGGGAAATGGAGAAAGAAGGCTGTGGTTCGAGACACTCTGAGAAGTACAGGGAACTGGGGTTAGCATCCCACCACCAGGCCAGGGGAGGGCTGTTAGGACAATGGCCCTATACAGCCTTGTCAGTCTATATCCTGAGCCCCAGGAAAAGAGAAACAGCAACAGACATCTTTGGGAGAGAGGGAGTTGTTTCTCTGAGAAGGAAACTTCCCCACCTCCAAGTCCCCTCACACAGAACACTGTCTCCTGAGGTTTTGGTGAGTGTGGGGGCAGCAGGGAGGAGGATGGGCTTGTACACTGGCGCTCATGTTGTTCCCTTCAGAATGCCTGGGGCACATGGGGCCCAGAGACAGCTCACTCACACTGGGTTAGGGACAGTGCCACAGGCAGTAGGAAGGCAGTTCTGAGCCAACAACCCGAGTGCCAGAGGCTGGTGGCAGCAGGAGCTGGCAGGGGCCCTCCTCCAGCCCCTGGGGACCTGACTGTCCCAGATGCCACAGCCGGGAAGTGTGTCAGGTACTTGCGTAAGAGCCTTCTGTGTTCCCATAAAATCATAATTACTGCTGCCTGCCATGGGCCTCAGCTCATGACAGTGGTATCTGCCTCTGGGGTCCTAGGCCAGCTGGTGGGGAAGGTAGGGGAGGTTGGGGTGAGGCCAAGCCTTGCTCAGTACTCTCTACACAGTACACTGCCTTCTCCCCAGCTGGGAGATGGAGTTCGTTAGGACTCCACTCCCAGCCAGGATGAACTTCTCCAGCTTAGACACCCACTTTAAAAAAAAAAAAAAAGCTGTTGTCTCCTGAGGTGTTCTTTTTTTTTTTTTTTTTTTTTTTAAATTTATGTGCTTTGGTGCAAGGGTGTGAGGGTGTCAGATCTTGGAGTTACAGACAGTTGTGAGCGCTGGGAATTGAACCCGGGCCCTTTCAAAGAGCAGGCAGTGCTCTTAGCTACTGCCCATCTCTCCAGCCACCTCCCCCCCTTTTTTGTTGTTGTTGTTTGTTTTTTTGAGACAGGCTTTCTCTGTGTAGCCTTGGCTGTCCTGGACTCACTTTGTAGACCAGGCTGGCCTCAAACTCACAGTGATCCACCTGCCTCTGCCTCCCAAGTGCTGGGATTAAAAGCATGGGCTACCATGTCACCATGTGACCATGGCTGGCTCTTGCCCAGAGATTTTTAGTCTTTCAAGGATTTCAGATTCTCTGAGGAGCGGGTGGAAAGCTCTGGACTCCCAGAGGCAGGTAGGCCACCTGCTGTCCATTTTGTGTTCTTCCTCCCAGACAATGTTTACTAGCTCCCCCAAACCTACTCAGCTTCAAGGGGTCGGCAGACACCCTGAAGCTCAACCATAAGCTGAAGGCTAAGGGTTCCCAAGAATAACAATAATAGCCACTCACCTTGTTCTTCCTAGAACCAGCTTTTTGTTTTGTTGTTTTGTTTGCTTCTGTTTTTCGAGACAGGGGTTTCTCTGTGTAGCCCTGGTTGTCCTGGACTCAACTTTGTAGACCAGGCTGGCCTCGAACACACAGTGATCCGCCTGCCTCTGCCTCCCGAGTGCTCGGATTATAGACCTGCGCCACCACACCTGGCAGAAATTCTTAAAAAGAATGCCAAGATATACAACGTTATCACACACACAAACCACTTTATCTTTTATGTATGTGAGGGGTAAAATTGACACAATCTCACTCTCTAGTGTGTGCTACCCTGGAACTCACTCTACAACCATTTTAGTTTGCTTCCTGTTGCTGTGATAAACACCATGACGTAAGCAACTTGGGGAAGAAAAGATTCAGTTCACCTTACACTTTACAGTCCACCACTGAAGGAACGGAAGCCAGGCACTGAAGACAGGACAGCTCCCTGCGGCTGCTCAGCGGGCTCCCTTATATAACCCTGGGCCACGTGCCTAGGGGATGGCTACGCCCTCCTCCACCAATCAGCACTCAAGAAAATGCGATACAGACACGCCCACAGGCCAATCTGATGGAGGCAGGCTCTCCATTGATGGTCCCTCTTTCCAGGTGTGCCCAGCCGGCAACTAAGATTAGCCATCAGAGTAAACTAGGCTAGACTACAACATCCCTCTGCCTCTGTTTCCCCTCCAGAGTTCTTGGATTGCAAGCGTGGACCGCCACCCTCAGTTTCCAATTCAGTTCACTCCAACCTAATCCAATCCAGTTCAGCCACTCTTAAAAAAAAAAAAAAAAAAAAAAAAAGTACTCCCAAACCAAGACTCTATCTAAAGCCTTGAAGGGGGGAACAAAGGAATAAGAATGTCATCCTTGCGTCCTTACATGGATCTGAAGTCATCTGGCCCACCCGCACCCCACCCCCACCCCCGTGTCTCAGGTCTCCCAAGTGTTTCAGCCACTCACATCGCTCTACTGTCCTATTAAGAAGCAGCCAGCAATCCCGGGGGCCCAGTCCCCTCGCCCCTTCTGAGGGGGGGGGGGGCCTTCCCAGGCCCCTGGCTGGCTCGGTGCTCTGTCTCTGTCTCTCTGTCTCTGTCTCTGTCTCTGTCTCTGTCTCTGTCTCTCTGTCTCTCTCTCTCTCTCTCTCTCTCTCTCTCTCTCTCTCTCTCTCTCTCTCTCTCTCTCTCTCTGCCCACTCCACATCTGAGCAGGGACACTGGCTCTCCTTCCTCTCGGCTGCTTCAGGCCTGTCCCTGAGCCACTGCAGTGGGAGTAGTCAGCTCTGAAAGCAATGACTCACACTTGGTTCATGAAAGACTGCTCTGAAATACAAAAGCTGCAGCCAGGAAGGACATCCAGAGGTCATGAGATCCAGCCCCCTACCTCCTCCACTGTGGCCCTACAGAGGCCTAGACCAGAAAGGCCCTGGGGGGCCCACCGACTCCCGCCCCCCCCCGGGGGGGGGGTTTCCTTGGTGAGTGGTGCTGATGGTTCCCCTGGGAATTCTCCGCTATGATTAGTCAGACTCTCTCTGCATACGGATGGCCACTTCTTGGTCACTGTCCCCAAGGGCTAGAATACCAGGCTTCAAATGGCCAAGGCAAGGGCGCCAAGGAGAGCACGCATTTTCTTCTCCCTCAGGGAAAGTACTGGAAAAGCACAAATGGCCCAGAGGAAAGGAGAGGAGGGGAGGGGAGGGGGCAGTGAGCCCTCCTCACTGAATTGGCCTATTCTGATTTGTTTTGGTCGGGGAGGGGGGCTTGGAGTGAGGCGGGGTTCCTCTCTGTGTAGCCCTGGCTGTCCTAGAACTCACTCTGTAAACCAGGCTGACCTGAAACTCAGAGATCTGCCTGCCTCTGCCTCTGAGTGCTGGGATTTAAGGTGTGCGCCACCACTGCCTGCGTTAGAGGTCAGTTTTCAGGAGCTTTATTCTCCTCCTCCCAGGGTGTGGGACCTGAGCATCTGGATTCGAGGCATCAGCTGAGCTATTGCACCAGTCCTCTCCCCGCCCCCCCCCCAAACCCTTGTTTTGAGTCAGAGTCTGATGCAGCACAGGCTCTAGAATGTACGGACAATGACCTTGAGCTCCTGGTCATCTTGCCTCTGCCTCTGAGCTGGTGGTACTATAGGCATATGCCAACGCTCGCTGTTTATGTGGTACCCGTCTTCTTGCATGCTACGCTGGCACTCAACTAAGCTACACACCCAGCCCTGAGGTTACCATCTTGCAGGTAAAGAAATCAAGAAATGAGGCCGGGCGTGGTGGCGCACGCCTTTAATCCCAGCACTCGCGGGAGGCAGAGACGGGCGGATCTTTGTGAGTTCGAGGCCAGCCGGGTCTACAAAGTGAGTCCAGGACAGCCCAGGCTAACACAGAGAGACCCTGTCTCGAAAAACCAAAAAAAAAAAAAAAAAAAAAAATCAAGAAATGCTGGGCACAGTAGCAGACACCTGTAATCCCAGCATTTGGAGAGGTAGAGGCAGGAGGATGTCTATGAGTTCGAGGCCAACCTGCTCTACAGAGTAAATCCAGGACAGGGTTTCTCTGCCTGCCTCTGCCTCCCTGAGTACTGGAATTACAGGCATGTGCCGCCACCCCCCAGACTTTTAAGGGGCTGGAGAGATGTCTCAATGGTTAAAAGAAGTGACTGTTTTTACAGAGTCCAGGTTCGATTCCCAGCACCCTCATGGTAGCTCATGGTTTACAACCATCTGTAAGACGGATCCTACACACTCTGCTGGCTTCCAAAGGCACCAGGCATGAACATGGTGAACATCACTCATACATATAAAATAAATTAAATTAAAAAAATAAAAAGCAGGGGGCCAGGACGCAGGAGGCTGAGGCAAGCATATCTGAGTTTGAGGCCAGCCTGGTCTATATATCAAGTTCCAGGCTGACCAGGATTACTTAGTGAGACTCAGATCTTATGAAGAAACAGGGTTATGTTGCCCCCAGAGGCATAGAAGAGACCTTTGTTTATTCTATTCTTTTTTTTTTTTTTTTAAGTTTTTCAAGACAGGGCTTTTCGGTGTAGCTTTTGCTGTCCTGGATTCATTCTGTAGACCAGGCTAGCCTCAAAACTCACAGAGATCCTCCTGACTCTGTCTCCCTGAATGCTGGAATGCAACACTGTGTCTGGCTCTCTGTTTATTCTAAAACAAGAAACATGTTCATGTTTTGTGGTGCCAGGGGATGAATTATGAGCCCTGTGTATGCTAGGCAGGGGACAAGTAGTCTACTGCCGTACACTAAGGAATAGTGGCCCGATAAACCGCCGCAGCAGCCTTAAACTCTCTCTTTAACGCAGGCAGCCTTGGACTTAAGATCTCTCTCCCTCAGCATCCTGAATAGCTGGGATTACTGCTATCTACCGCTGTAACCCTGATGACTCTCACAGACCGTCCTGAGCATCCAAAGTCTAAGTTACCCAGGGAGGGGAAACTGCAGTACAATCCTCAGAGAGGCAGGAGGGTCTTCAAAGGCTGATAACGAGTTTTCTTTTGGGGAGGCAGGTTTTGTTGTTTTTTGAGTTTTGTTTTGGTTTTGGTTTTGGGTTTTTTTTTTGGGGGGGGGGTTTCAAGACAAAGTCTCTCTGTGTATCCTTGGCTGTCCTGGACTCGCTTTGTAGACCAGGCTGGCCTGGAACTCACAGCCATCCGCCTGTTTCTGCCTCCCCCAAGTGCTGGGATTGAAGGTGTGTGGCACTGCCCGGCTCTGGGGAGGCAGTTTTGAGGGCTGAGTTCCTACCTTGGTTCCTTTCAGGAGATCCAGGAGCCAGAGGAATCCTGTAGCTGCAATAAAGCTGGAGAGGGAGGGACCAAGCCCCCACAACGATGAGCCCGAACCCCGTCCTTGTCCTATTTCTGCCATTGGCAAACAAGTCTCTATTCCTGGACACAGTAACCTGAGCAGTGCTCCAAGGGTGACCTCATCCTTGAGAGGATAGCCACTCTGCCCTTCAGGCCTCACAGGGAACTGGACACTTTCACCACCTGGGTCCTTGAGTGTCACTGCCAACAGCAGAGGAAGTGTCTGCATCCACACGTAGCGGCACTCTTTCCTGGATGAGGCCCAGGGATGAAGTTAGGCTCAGGGTCAGAAGGGTGCTGGAAGGCACGGTGAAAGAGGCCCCAGTTTACGGCCAGGCATTAGAAGAAGCCCCTTCAGATTGTGTGGGGGAGAATTCCAGTTGGTGAAGCGTTTTAGAAGGGCCCATCGTAGAGAAGTTTGGGGACTTGGGGATGAGGGTGGAAACCCATCTCTGCTGACGTCGGGAAAGGATCATAGTTGCCTGACTTTCCATCCGCAAGGAAAACCTTCTGCCTTAGCTTTTTGTTTGGCTTGAGGTTTTTGTTGTGTTGTGTTGTTTCTTTGTTTTTTGTTTTGTTTGTTTGTATGTTTTGTTTTGTTGGTTTTCTGAGACAGGGTTTCTCTGTATAGCCTTGGCTGTCCTGGACTCACTTTGTAGACCAGGCCAGCCTCGAGCTCAAAGCAATCCACCTGCCTCTGCCTCTTTGAGTGCTGGGATTAAAGGTGTGCACCACTACGCCCCGGGAGTTTTGTTGTACTTTTATTTTTATTTTGAGACAAGGTCTCACTATGTAACTTTGGCTGGTTTGGTTTTACTACGTGGATGAGACTGGCCTTGAACTCACAGAGTTCCTCTGACTTCCAATTACTGGTATTCTAGTCATGCACCACCATGCCTGGTTTGGCTCCAGTTTTGACCCATTAAAGTGTCTTCAGTCACCCCCAACATTAAGGAGGCTGAGGCAAGAAGATGATGAGTTTGAGGAGACCAGCCTGCCTTACATAGTGAATTCCAGGCCAGTCTGGACTACACTGAAAGACCATCTCTCCAAAAAAAAAAAAAAAAAAAAAGGTACCGCTGAGAGAGTTCAGGTGGTAAAGTACCTGCCAGTGGAACATAAGGGCGCGGCTATAATCCTCAGCATCTATTTTAAAGGGCCAAACCCACAGCACTGGCAAGGTAAAGAAGATTTCTGGGGCTTCGCGGCCTGCCCGCCCAATAGATTCAGCTTACCATCAGCGACCCTGACTCAAACGCTACGGTGGCTGGCCCCTGAAGAAGACATCCAAAGTTGACCCCTGGCAACCACACACGTGCCACTCACGTGCCACGCGTACACTCAGATATACGAGCCTGCGGATCACAAACACACACGGGCACGGTACAGCCCATTCTCTGCTTCAGGAACCGCCTGTGAGTCTAGTAGCGGTGTGTATATGTGGTGAAATCCCAGAAAAGCATAAAATTAATGGGGTAAACGGGTCTTTTCCTCTGCCAAGGTGCGGCATCTTCCCACGTGCACTATTAGAACGCTGTAACTTTGATTTTCCTCTGGGCTATTTTGCTGCAGCCCCGAATTATTTGTATTTCCAGACGCTACTATCATTGTTCCAGACCGTCTTCAATTTTGCCTCCCCCGCCCCCAGCCCCCGACCCCCTCCTAGCCATCTCGGGGGGGGGGTTCAGTGTAAAACTACCCTTCCACTTCTTTACCCTCCAAACCCCTCCCTATCTTGTCGAGCCCCCCAAGACTCCACCCAGCTAGCCACTACAGCAGCCAATAGCTGAGAACCTTGATTTGCATAGCTGCGCGGGGGCGCGGCGGAGGGAAGGGGGAGGGACCAGGCGACCTCCTAAATCAAAGTTGGGAGGCTAGGACTGGGCGGAGGGGCCGCGGGGTGCAGGGCTGGGGCCGGCGGGGGGAGGGGGAGGGAGATGGGGGGCGGGCGCAGAGGACGGCGGAGCCGGCCGGACTCGGACAGCTCCAACGCTCCCTCGCTCTGCTCATCCGCGCATCCCCACTTCCCTCCTCCTCTAGCGGAGCGCAGCATCCTCTGCAGACCCTTGGTCCTCACACCCCGGGTCGTCCCGGTTCCGCGTCTCGGGGTAATTGCCTCCCTCTCCCACGCCACAACTTTCTCCTCTGGTGCCTGGGGCTAGGGGGCTGCTTTGCCTGGGAGGGTATCTCCTGGGGTCACTGGAGAGCAGCCACTGGAGAAAGGCTTGAGAGTCCCAAAGAGACGCCTGTCACCCACAGCCTGCCCCCAACGGGCCTGCCGTCGGGTCTCCGCACCCTCTCCCTCTTTATACCCCAACCATGACCGAAATGAGCGAGAAGGAGAATGAACCGGATGATGCGGCCACTCATTCCCCTACAGAGACCGTCTCCACCCTCCAAGAAACCAAGGTAAGTCGGGGGGTGCGCGAGGCCTGGCCCCGCCTGGGCATCTCTGACTTGGAACGCTGATCACAGTGGCGGGGTCCCTATGGGGTCACGGAAGCTAAACATGGTCCGCGTGACTCCTAAGGCTGCGCGCCGTGCCCGGGAGGGAGGAGAAGGTTCGCGACGAAGGGACCCAAGAAGCAGATCACACGACCACGACCCGCCAGAACGCGCGAGGCGCCGACGCGCTCCGGCTCCCTCCTGGGCGGTTGTAACTCGGCTTTGTTGGAGGGAATCGGCGCAGCGGAGGCGCAGGGCGTGTGTGGCCGTGTGTAGCGGGTGTGGGCCGGTGTACGCGCGCGTGTTTGCGTGCGAGACGCACCCCTCCCGTGGCCGCCAGATCCGTGTCTGCGGCTCCCCTGTACCCCTCTCTCCTGTCTCTCTGAATTCCTTTCCACAACTGTCTCCTCTCTCTGGGCGTGCGTCTCTCCGGTCCTCTCTGCTTCACTACGTGCTTTTCTGTGTGTCTCGGGCGTCCCTCTCTGACCCACAGCAGCCTGGCGTGCACCTCGCGGACGGGTTAGGTTGGGGTCTCCTAAGGCCGCGGCCCCGGGTACGCAGCATGTGAGCTGGCGCTGGGGGCTGCGGCAGCGCAGGGCCGTCGGTGGCGGGCGGGGACCGGGAGTGTTGCAGTTCCAGAGCCAGAGGCGCCCCCCCCCCCCGCTCCCCTCCCGCTCGGAGAACCGGGAGAGGGGAGGAGAGAGGGCAGAATCAAAAGAAGAAGTCATCATAATTAATGAATGTCATAATTAACCCTAATTATGTATGATTGTTACTCTTGCGGGAGTCACAATGAATAAATTATTCTCCTATGAAGGCAGGCGGAGCCCAGACTGCAGGCACTGAAAGGAGTGGGGGAAGCCTACGCGTTCCAGCTCCCACCCCTAAGGTGCCTACCCTTCCCCAACTTCTAGGCACCCTTGAAGTTCTGTGGGAAGCTACCCAATCATCTGGGAATGGGAAGAGAGGACCCTGTGGGAGGCAGCCCTTTCCCCTCCCTAGACTTCAGGCCAAGACTTCCTCCTTTCTCCCTTCCATCCTGGTCCTGTGACCAGGAAAGACTTGGTGAGAACCAGAAATGGGTGGTGTCTTGGGGCCTCTTGGGGGTCACAACCTCCTACACAGGGCTTCCCACCGAACCATCTTCCTTCTCAGTTCATCTTGACGATCTCTCGGAATATGAGGTTAACTCAAGGTCAAGGTCATCACCGCAGCGAGCGCAGGGAGTTGAACAGGCTAAGCATGAAGTCTGACTGATGCTCTCCAGGTAGCTACCGGTGGCGGGCACCTGGGTACCACTCGGGTTCGTACCCTTGCTGCTCTCCATGTCCAGGTCTCTTGGCCTTTTGAGAGGTTTTCCAAGTATCTTTAGCTGGGGTAGAACTCACTGTATGCCGGTGGCTGGTCTCAAACTTTCGAACATTCTCCTGTTTGGATCTCCCGAGAGCTAAAATCGCAGCTGAGAGCCACCATACCTGGGTCCCTCACATGCAAGGCTTCATCACACAACTGGCCTTCTGCTTCCTTCTAAAAACGAGACTCTGGCTCCTGGCCCACATTTTAGACCCCTTAGGGTGCCAAATCTCTCCTGAAAATCAATGAAATGGGAGATTACTGCTTGGGTTATCTGTGACATTCAAGGAAGAGCCTGGCAGCTGGGCCTCACAATGAGTTCAAATTCTCCAACCTCCTCATCCGCCCTATTCTCACCTGTGCAGATAGACAGTCCCCCTGCTGTCTCCCCCAGGGACTGGAGGGGCTCCCAGTGCCCGTCACATGAGAATCTGTCTGCTCCTGGCCCTCTTTAGGAGCTCCCCAAGGCAGGCAGGAGCCTGGAATGGTGCTGCCTCAGCAATCCCACAGGCTGCAAGCTCAGCTGTGTGGGGAGGGGGGCCAGACTCTGTCAGAGCTGTAGCTCCCTCCTCCGGTCCAAGGACCCCCCAATGTTATCCGATCTGGGTCTGAAGCACGGAGGGTCTAGAGGAGTTGAGGGGAGGGATTGCGCAGCTGAGCCCACCTCGTGCCAGGCCATTTGGGGGCCAGCCTTGGCTCCTTTCATCCTTGGGTAGGATTCTGAAATGACCCTAAAGGCAGTGTGTCAAGGGGCAGAGGTGGGCAGGGAGAGAACTCAGGGCTTGTGTCAGCTTCCTTCAGCCCCTTACCAAAGAAAGCTTGTGCCTCTAGACTCCACAGAAGGAAAGATGGAAAAGAAGCATGCTGCCCATCCAACTCAGTGTGAGGCAGGTTCAACAAGGGGCCGGGTGCCCAGGAGCCAGCATTCTGTTTTTAGTCATCAGCTTGGTGCCCCCAGGCACTTCTCGCCAGCCTGAACCCAGTTCAGGGTCTTGGCCCTGTATCCAGCCTACTCAGCAATCCCCTAGGTAGGTCCACTTTCTCTTAGGATCCTCATTCATCCTATAATATTACTTATCACCCTCTTTGGTGTCATCCTAGAAGACCCAACCATGCCTGCTTTGCCATCTGAGTCATCTCTTGCCACATCTGACACCACCCACTGCCAGCTGCCTAGTACCGTTTCAGGAGATGGCATGGGAAACTGAGGGGAAAAAAGGAGCCTCCAGGGAGCTTTGAGGGAGAGGACACTGGCAGATGGGGCTCCTGCCCTGAGAGGGGTTCAGAACAGACCTAGTGGTCTGCACCCCATGCCAGACAGTCTGCAGGTGCACTGGGAGGGAACCAGACCCAAATGAAACAGCTTACTAAAGTGCAGGGCACAAATGGCCCCTGCAGTAGAGAAATCAAGATAGCTGGTGGGGCTGGGTGGTGGGGGCCCAAGCCTTTCATCCCAGCACTTGGGAAGCAGAGGCAGACGGATCTCTGTGAGTTCAAGGCCAGCCTGGTCTGCTGAGTAAATTCCAGGAGAGCCAAGGCTACACAGAGAAACCCTGTCTCAAAAATAAAAAGCAAGAAAGATAGTTGCTAGGATTAAGTGAGATGCTTGTCAGTGTCTTGGTCACTGTTATGTTGCTGTGAAGAGATATCAGGATCAACTTTTGTTTTGTTTTGTTTTTCGAGACAGGGTTTCTCTGTGTAGTCTTGGCTGTCTGTGAAAAGCTTTGTAAACTAGGCTGGCCTGGAACTCACAGAGATCCACCTGCCTCTGCCTCCTAGAGTGCTAGGATTACAGGGGTGCACTACTGTGCTGGCCTTCTGTTGTTGTTATTGTTGTTGTTGGTTTTTTGAGATAGGGTTTCTCTGTGTAGCCCTGGCTGTCCTGGACTCATGTAGACCAGGATGGCCTTAAACTCATAAAGATCTACTTGCCTCTGTGTCCGGAGTGCTGAGAAGTATGTGTCACCAAGCCCAGCTATGCCCAACTCTTTTTTTTTTCCTTTCCTTTTTTTTAACTGTTAAATTTTTTTAACTTAAAATTTTTATTTATTATTTATACAGCGTGTGTGCCTGCACACCAGAAGAGGGCATTAGATCTCATTATAGTTGGTTGTGAGCTACCATGGGAATTGAACTCAGGACCTTTGGAAGAGCAGACAGTGCTCTTAACCTCTGAGCCGTCTCTCTAGCCCTATGAGTAAGTCCTATAAAGGAAAGCATTTGATTGGGGCTGGCTTCCAGGTTCAGAAGTCTGGTCCCTTATTGTCATGGGGAGAAGCATGGCGGCATGCAGGCAGGCATGGTGCTGGAGAAGGAGCCGTGAGTTCTGGATTGGCAGGTGGCAGGAAGAGAAACACTGAGCCTGGCTCGAGCTACTGAAACCTCAAAACCCAACCCAGCCGGGCGATGGTGGCGCACGCCTTTAATCCCAGCACTCTGGAGGCAGAGGCAGGTGGATTGCTGTGAGTTTGAGGTCAGACAAAGGGAGTCCAGGACAGCCAAGGCCACACAGAGAAACCCTGTCTGGGGGGAGGAGCCCACCCCCAGCCCCATGACATACTTCCTCCAACAAGGCCAACCCACTCCAACAAGGCCACACCCACTCCAACAAGGCCACACCCACTCCAACAAGGCCACACCTTCAATAGTGCCAGCTCTCTGAGTCTACGGGGCCATTTTTATTCAAACCACCACATCAGGTAAGAGTGCTTACCACCAATCCTGATGCCTGGAGTTCAATCCCCAGAATCCCCCAACATGGTGGGAAAAGATAAACAACTCCCATTAGTTGTCTTCTGACTTCCACACATGTGCCATGGAATGTTCATGATCACACACACACACACACACACACACACACACACACACACACACACACAAGTAAATAAATGTAAAATGTTGGGGACCACTGCAGAGAGCAGGAATCTAAAAAGCTGGAGTCGGGCATGATGGCACATGCCTTTAATCCCAGCACTCGGGAGGCAGAGGCAGGTAGATCTCTGTGAGTTCGAGGCCAGCCTGGTCTACAAAGTGTGTCCAGGACAGCCAAGGCTACCCAGAGAAACCCTGTCTCGAAAAACAAAACATAACAAAAAGCTGGACTACCTGGCCTGGTAGAGTCACCAAAGTGACATCTCCGGGGTAAGCAGGGTTAGGGTTAGGGTTAATGTCCAGCCTACCCTCTGGCCAAACCCCTTGGCATCTACCAATCACTCCCACGTGGCAACTCCATTCTTGCCCTCGTCTCTTCCTGACTGGGATCTGGGGCCCACAGCTGAGTTAGGAACTCAGCAGGCAGAGCAGAGACTGCCCTGGTGCCTGGGAACACTGTGTTCCCGACGCCTCTGGTACCCTCGCAGAGGCTGCTGTTGGCACTGCATCCCGGGGAGAGGGTAGACCAACAAAGGGCACAGGCTAGAGTTGGGGAGAGGACCTCAGATTTACAGGCATCGCTCTGGAAGCAATGGCCTCGGGGAAGGGAGCCTGACTGATGCCTTCATACAGCGGCGTGTCTGATGTGACTAGGAGGGAATAGTCTAAGCCAGAGCCCAGAAAGCAGTAGAAGCTGATAGGCAAAAGCCACAGGGAGGCGCGCTTCAGGGCTATATAGGGAAGTACTTCCTAGCAACTGCAGTTGCCCAAAGATGGAGTGACTATGCCACGAGGGAGTGTGTTTCCCAATCACAAGACGTGACCAAGAGCCATTCATCCAGAGACCAAGTGGCCAGAGCAGTGCAATGGGGGCTGGGTGGGGATTGGTCCAGGTGTCCAGTCTTTCTGGTCCCTTTTAGCCCTGGATTCCTTGATGGAGCCAATAGACAAGTCTGTGGACCAGCTGAAGGATGGCACGGGCCAAGGCACTGATTATTTGATCTGGTTATGTTATCTGAGCAGCCCGCGTCAACTGAACAGGTCCTGACTCTGCTCCTTGTCAGCCGAGGAGGACTCAAAGCCGGAGTCACTTAAGTCCATTAAGCTTTAACCCTCATCTGAACCGTGGGACAATGACAGTTTGCCCCAGAGGGCAGCCATGGATTCAGTGGGAGACTGTGTCGGTGTCCTAAAGCTGAGACGCTTTAACGGAAGCCAAATGTCTGCCTGGCTGATCTATCTGGACCCCAGAGAGTACCCAGTGTCGCCTCCTCCTTCTTGGCTGTGGGGAAACTGAGGCTCGGAGAAAGGAAGAAAAGTGATTTATACTCAGTCAGATAAAATGTTCAATTTGCCCTCTCTGAGTTATGCCTTGAGTGTGCTCTGTGCCCCTGAGTAGAACATTGGTGGCAGGAAGTGGGGGCCAGGAAGGGTGGCAGTGGTGTTCATCTTCCTCTTGGATCCCCCATCAAAGCCCTATAGTCCTGTTTGGGACTGGCGGCCACAGCCTGACCTGGGCAGGTATGCGTGGTCTAATTAGGTCTTCATTAGCCTTCTGGCTCGCCACTGCCACCTCTGCTCCTTAGCACAGGCGTCCAGGGCCCCAGGCCTTGCTTCTTATGGACTCACAAAGAAGCCCACAGTGCTGTCCAGGAAGCTGAGCTTGGAAGGAGAGGAACAGCTCAGCGTGCCAGACACCCCAGGGCTCTGGCCTCCCAGCTGGCACAGCAGAGCTTGTCTAGTGCCCAAACATCCCCTCTGTTTCTCCCTCCATTTTGCTGCCCGCTGGCCTCTGGGAGGCTGGAGGGGCCACCACTTCCATCCTTTTGGCGTACAGAGGTACTAGGCAGACAGCCACAGCACACAGGCTGCCTGGCATGCCAGCTGGGAACCCTGGCCAAGACTCCCTGCCTGGAGCCAGGCCTAGGCACCCCCCCCCCAAACCTTTTTCTATTGCTGGTGGAAAGGAGTGGCCAGCGATAAGGAAACTCTCCATAGGAAGAGAGACCGGCGAGGCTCTGAATAAGGAGATACAGGGAGGGTGTGTTTGAGCCAGGAGTGCGAAGAACTCCGTCCGACCTCACAGCAGACTGGCCCTGGCTCCACAGTGTCGCTGGCTTATTCAGCGGAGGCACCGTGACTGGGTACTGAGTGTTGGGTTCCTTGAAGACTGGAGGTGACAGGGCCTCTGCCTCACTCAGTCTCAAGAGAAGTTGGAAGTTTACGAGAGGAACCTGAGCTGGTGCGGTTCTGTCCTCAGGCAGGGCCGGGAAGCACCAGATGAGGAAATGGGTCTACTTATGAGCTTCTAGGGGGGAAAGAAAGGCTCTTCTCATACAGACAGGGGCCTCTGGAAGTATGGAAGGCAGAGAAAAGGATATGAACACCAAAGCTCCCAGGCATAAAATGGGTGGGTAAGTTTGAGATTCCTGGTGTCTGGGCTGCGGGAAGACATAAGTGGGGAAGGACAGACAGCGTCTACTCACCTGCCAGGGATGATCCCCATGGGAGCAAGGGTATTGGACTGTCTCGTGAGGATCCAGGATAGGTTTGTTCTTTCTCTCTCTTTTTTTTTTTCTTCAAATTTTATTTTATGTATATGAGTGCTCTATCTCCACGCACACCTGCTGGGAATTGAACTCAGGACCTCTGGAAGAGCAGACAGCGCTCTTAACCGCTGAGCCATCTCTTTAGCCCAGGTTTGTTCTCTTTAAGATAGGATTTTTTTTTTTTTTAAATCATGAATTTGCGTGTAGCAATGGACATGGGAGCTCAGGAGCTCCACAGAGCCCAGGAGAAGGCACGGAGGCCCTGGAATCGGAGTTAAAAAGGGTTGTGAGCCACCATCCTCCGTGGGTGCCAGGAAGTGAACTCTGGTCCCCTGTAAGAGCAGTGCACGCTCTTAACCACTGAGCCATCCAGCCACAGAAAACGTTTATTAGCAAGGTCAGGGGTCATGGCCCTGGGAGCTGGCCAGGGGTCCCAAACTAGACTTTGAACTAAGACAAGATAATTATGGTGATAAGCTGGCTGCAGAGGAGGGACGGGAGCCATGGCTTGGGGAAAGAATCAGCCTTGAGGATGCATACAGGTGTGTCCCCTGACTGACTTCCTACCTGCCCCACCTGTCGGAGAAGACAGCAAGATCTTGTCTCAAACAATAAAAGTAGGTTTTTACAGGTAGTAATGGAGCATGCCTTTAATTATAGCACTCAGAGGCAAGTGGATCTTTATGGGTTCAAAGCCAGCCACGGCTACATAGTGAGATTCTTCTTCTTCTTCTTCTGTCTTGGCTGAACAGCCTTGGCTGTTCTGGACTTGTTTTGTAGGCCAGGCTCACCTCGAACTCACAGTGATCCACCTGCCTCTGCCTCAAAATGCTAGGATTAAAGGCATGCGCCACCACCACCCAGCTTGACTTTCTTCTTGAGATCAGGTCTCATGTGTCCCAGACTGGCTTCAAGCTCTCTATGTAGCCCAGGAAGATGACCATGAACTTCTGATCTTCCTGCCTCTGCCTTCTTAAGTGCTGGGTTCACAGTCGTGCAAAGCTACCCTTGCTTTATTCAGAACTGGAGATCAAACTGAGGGCTGTTGTACTGGTTATTCAGGAAGTGTAGCTCAGTTGGTAGAGTGCTCACCTGGTATGCTTGTCACTCTGGATCTAATCCAGAGCATAAGGTAAAACTGGACCTTGTGGAACACATCTGTAATCCTAGGGAGGCTTCCTGAGTATCTTGTGGAGGCTGCACTAGAGCTGCGGGAGCACCAGAAGTAGAAAAAGAAGCCAGGCTCCCCAGCACTTGGGAGGCAAAGCCAGAAAGATTATCTTGGAAGCTGGACATGGTGGCACACGCCTTTAATCCCAGCACTCAGGGAGGCAGAGGCAGGCGGATCGCTGTGAGATCGAGGCCAGCCTGGTCTACAAAGTGAGTCCAGGACAGCCAAGGCTACACAGAGAAACCCTGTCTCAAAAAACAAAAACAAAACTAAACTAAAGATTACCTTGGTACAAGGCCAGCAGGATTGCCTCTGCCTCATGAGTGCTGATATTAAAGGCGTCCTCCATCACACCCTGCAAAAAGTCCCTTTTTATTGCTTGTTTGATACAAGATCTTGCTGTGTAGCCCATGCTGGCCTCAAACTTCTGACCCTCCTGCCTCCCTCCCCTGAGTGCTGGCATTACAGAAGTTTGCCGCCACATCCAGACAAAAGTGTAGTGTTTTGTTTTGTTTTGTTTTGTTTTAAGGTGCAGGGGGCAGGAGTGTGTGTGTGTGTGTGTGTGTGTGTGTGTGTGTGTGTGTGCTGGTTTCATTGGGTCAGCCTTAACTGTCTGGAGGAGACCAGCGGCTGCTCCTTGACCACACGGGTTCTGTAGTCTCCACCCCCTTTTTTTTTTTTTTGGTTTTTTTTTTTTTTTTTTTTTTTGGTTTTTCGAGACAGGATTTCTCTGTGTAGCCTTGGCTGTCCTGGACTCTCTTTGTAGACCAGGCTGGCCTCGAACTCACAGCGATCCGCCTGCCTCTGCCTCCCGAGTGCTGGGATTAAAGGCGTGCGCCACCACTGCCCGGCTGTCTCCACCACTTCTAAGCATGTGCCTGGCCAGCTAGAACTCCCATAAAAACCCCTGCCGGTTCCCACGGGCTCTGGGAGGCTGGATGGTGGGAGCAGGTAAGTCTCTGGTAGTTTCCTGTTGGCTACAAGCCTCAGCTCTAGTGCAGCCTCCACAAGATACTTAGGAAGCCTTCGCTGGACAGCCCCTCCAGCCTCGCACTCACAGCTCACTCCCTCTCTTGCCAGCTCCAGCGATTTAAGCGGTCCCTCTCCCTCAAAACCATCCTTCGAAGCAAGAGTGTGGAGAACTTCTTCCTTCGCTCAGGCTCTGAGCTGAAGTGCCCAACAGAGGTGCTGCTGACGCCGCCGACCCCGCTGCCTCCTCATTCTCCACCGCCTGCACCCACAGACAGGAGTCTACCCACCCCAACGCCTTCCCCCTGCCCGGCCCCACGCCCCTTGGCACCACTCAAACCAGTGAGGCTGCACAGCTTCCAGGAACATGTCTTCAAGAGAGCCAGCCCTTGTGAGCTGTGCCACCAGCTCATCGTAGGTAGGTGCCTGAGCCCCGTGGCAGGCACGAGAGAATAAGCCATGGACCTGACTAACAGTGGCGGTCTACGATGGGGCGTGGGGGTGGGGGGGGTCCCATGTCTAACTGTGCTTCTCTCCCTGGGGGGGACAGACGAGTGCTGGGTTGGGGCTGGGCTTTCGCTCACTGCCCCGAGCAGTTGCCTAGCAAGTCTTAGTCCTTGGATTCTGTGTTGCCAACTCTGGGAAAGAACAATAGTGGTGGTTGTGCCCTTTGTTGCTCATTTTTTTGTTGGCTTTGCTGCCACTGACATCTTTACTGTAGGAGGGAGAGGTGCCAGGCCCTGAAGTCCAGCACAAAACTATTAAGCATCTGCATTTTCCCCATGTTCTCACCCAGCCTTTTTGTTTTGTTCTGTTTTGTCTTGTTGTTGTTGCTTTTTTCCCCCCTCGAGACAGGGTTTCTCTGTGTAGCCTTGGCTGCCCTGGACTCACTTTGTAGACCAGGCTGGCCTCGAACTCACAGCGATCCACCTGCCTCTGTCTCCTGAGTGCTGGGATTAAAGGCGTGCGCCACCATGCCCAGTTTTTTGTTTTGTTTTGAGACAAGGTTTCTCTGTGTAACCCTGGCTGTCCTGGAATACACTCTGTAGACCAGGTTGGCCTTGAACTCAGAGGCAGGTAAGGGCCACCATCTGGCCCTTAGCCAGGCTTTGCTGTTGTTTTGCTATTGTTGTTGTTGTTCCTTGTCCAGTTCCTTGTCCACGGGACTGTCCTTTCTCGGCCATTTCCTCTTGCTGAACTCAACCTCTCTCCTAGGAAACTCCAAACAGGGCTTGCGATGTAAGACATGCAAAGTCAGTGTCCACCTCTGGTGCTCCGAGGAGATCTCCCACCAGCAATGCCCCGGCAAGACAGTGAGTGCGAGCTGTCATGTGACAGGAATGAGTGAATGAACCCCTCCTGGCCAGCTCCTCCTGTGGGGTGGCCCTGGGCTTGGGGCGGGGCCAAGCTCTCCACAGGTCATTATGGTTCTGTGTTCTCTCTCTGCTTCCTTCTGCCTCAGTCCACCTCTTTTCGACGGAACTTCAGCTCCCCACTCCTGGTGCATGAGCCACCACCAGCCTGTGCCATGAGCAAAGAGTCCCCACCTACTGGTAAGTGCCCCGCATCCCATGGCCCGGGTTCTCAGAGGTCCTGTAAGACATCTGCACAGCTTCATGCCTGAGTCACACTTAGTCCTGGTACTCACTACTTCCTTCCCCTGGATGCTCCTATGCTGGATGTAGGCTCCATTTATTTGTCCGTTCGTTCATCTCTCACCCAGCAATTTATTGAGTACCTGCTCAGTTTGAGGCAGACAATGAGAGACAGCACTGATGAATGTAAGGCTGAGTTGGGTCTGGTGCTCTGTGCCAGGCATCCCAGCACTCAGAAGGCCGGAGAAGGAGGTTATAGGTGTTCAAAGCCCATGGGTATATATAGAGTCTTGAGCTGTCTTAAAGAACAAACAATGCAGCCAGGCGGTGGTGGTGCAAGCCACGCCTTTAATCTCAGCACTTGGGAAGCAGAGACAGGTGGATCTCTGTGAGTTCGAGGCCAGCCGAGAGTTCCAGGACAGCAAGGGCTGCACAGAGAAACCATGTCTCGAAAAACAAACAAATAAATGGTTAAGGTTAAGGTTTAGGGTTAAGTTAGCTCAGCAGGTAAAGGCACTTAACCACCAAACCTGATGACCTGAGTTACTCTCCCTGGGACTCATATGATGGAGCTTCAAGGGTTGGCAGCCGGGTACCAGGCACTGAAAGGTGGGTGCTTAGCAGGGAGCAGCGGGAAGGTGGACCCAGTTTATGAGACCCTGCGCTACGGCACCTCCCTGGCACTGATGAACCGGTCCAGCTTCAGCAGCACATCTGAATCCCCCACACGGAGCCTGGTACGCTGGGCACACAAGGGGAGCCCTAGCGGGAGGGGAGCTGAGCATGCTATGGGCAGAGGGGCTGATCTTCGTCCTCCTCCGCGTGTCTCCCCAGAGTGAGCGTGATGAGCTCACAGAAGATGGGGAAGGCAGCATCCGCAGCTCAGAAGAGGGGCCTGGTGACAGTGGTAAGCCAGAGTGAGAAGAGGCACTGGGACAGGAAGAGGGTAGGGCTTGCATCCCTTGAAGCCTCACACCTTGGCCTCGCCTTGCTGTTCCCAGTATTCACAGCCCCAGCTGAGAGCGAAGGATCAGGACCTGAGGAGAAGAGCCCTGGACAGCAGGTAAGCCAGGCCTTAGCTTGGAGCCCACAGGCCAGGGTAGGAAGCAGTGTCACTTCCTGTCATTGATCAATATGTAAGAGCACGCTCCCTGAGACACGCCCTGCTTCCTCCCTCATGTGTCCTCAGTCCCCAGGGGGAGGCAACAGTCAAGATAAGAGGCATGGGGTTTGGAGAGATGGCTCAGAGGTTAAGAGCACTGACTGCTCTTCAGAAGGTCCAGAGTTCAATTCCCAGCACCCACATGGTGGCTCACAACCATCTGTAATGAGATCTGGTGCCTTCTTGTGGTGGGCAGGCACACGTGTGGGCCGAATACTGTATAAATAATAAATAAATCTTTAAAAAAAAAAGATAAGAGGCATGGAGGTTTGCGGGGGGGGGGGGGGGGATGTCGGGGGGGGGGTGGTCTCCACTGTCCATTGCTCCAAACCTACTCTCCCAGGGTCAGGCAATTCTTGGAGACAGAGGACAGAGGGTATCTTCTCTCTCTAAAGCAGCCCCCAGGGTTAGAGAGATACACATTAGGCCCCATTACTTACCAGCAGTTCACTCTGACCTACCTACCTCACAGACTCCCCCACCCCCCACCCCACCCCCGCCACCCAGGACAGGCACACTCACAGTAAGTGGACAGTGGGCGGAGCAAGGAGGTGCTCACCATCACTGACCTGGAACTTTTCCTCCAGCCCCCAAAGCTGCCTCTGCGGAAGGACGTGGGGCCCATGTACTCCTACGTGGCACTCTACAAGTTCCTGCCCCAGGAGAACAACGACCTGGCTCTGCAGTGAGTCCTTTCGGTGGCCTAGCCCCACTGGTCCTGCCTGACCCCTACTGACCTTGGAACGTAAGGTGACTGGGACCTTCAGGAATGTTCTTCTTGTATACTGTACCCACAGAGGGGCTGGACTTGCCCAGAGTGATGTGGTGTGGTGTCCTGTCTCCTGGCCGGTTCTGGGCTGTTCCAGGGAGCCTGATGGACCTGTGATCTCAGTGGCCTCTAAGGGCCCTGGGAATCCTCTCTCAGCTAACAGGGGCATGCGGGGTACCTGGGTACCCACATGCTGCCCCGACTCTCTTTTTTTCCCCAGACCTGGTGATCGAATTATGCTGGTGGATGACTCTAACGAAGACTGGTGGAAGGTGAGAGGGCAGGATGGGATGGATGGAGGGTAGGGGTGGGGGTGGGGGAGACTCTGACCTTCCCTTCAGGGCTCAAAGACCTCCCCTTCTTCAGCAGGCTTGCCCAGGCCAAGCCCAGGGACAACCCTTGGGTCTTGCTGTCAGTTTCACCCTCTCTCACATCAGCTATGCCCCCCACCCCCACCCCCTGCTCGCTGTATATGGCCTTCCAAGGCCAGAAGCCACCACCAGCTGGGGGCTGGAATAATGAGAGCCCAAGGTCTGGAGGACAGTGGCACTGGCTCTGAGTAGGAACTGGGTCTGGAGAAAGAGTAAGGTAAAGCTAGCGCTTAGGCTCACTGCCATCCTCATCCTCAGGGCAAGATGGTGACCGGGTTGGCTTCTTCCCAGCCAATTTTGTGCAGCGGGTGAGACCAGGGGAGAACGTTTGGCGCTGCTGTCAGCCCTTCTCTGGAAACAAGGAACAGGGCTACATGAGCCTCAAGGAGAACCAGGTGGGTACCAGGGCCCTGCTGGGGTTGACGTATGGGATAGATATTGAGGGTGTCAAGTGCCCTGCAGGAGGGGTCTGAAGGCCTGGCACAAGTGAGGGAGCAGGATAGAAATGAAGACCTTGGAGTTGGTAGAGTGCTTGCTCTGGGTCCCATCTCAGTAGTACATGAACTAGTCCTGGTGGCACAGACCTGTAACCTAAGCTAAGGCAGGAGGATTGTCTTGGGTTTAAGACTGTGTAGCAGCTGGGCGGTGGTGATGCACAGCTTTAATCCAGGTACTCAGGAGGCAGAGGCAGGCAATCTCTGTGAGTGAGAGGCCAGCCTGGTCTATCTACAGAGTGAGTTATAAGGACAGCCAGGGCTATACGAAGAAAGCCAAGGTTACATAGTGAGACACCCCCCCCCCCCATCTCAAAAACACGAAAGCAAACCAAGGGATAGGATAGTAAGGCCCTCCCTGGGGACTTGAGCTGGTAGGCAGTTGACGTCAGAGGCAGTTAGAATAAAACAGAGCACTAAGTGATGAAGCCAGAGGCTCGGCTGTTTTCTGTTTGCTTTTCATTTATTTTTTATGTGCAGGGGTGCTTTGTCTGCATGTACTTCTGTGTACCATGTACATGCCTGGTGCCTACAGAAGCAGGAAGAGGGTGTTGGCTCCCCTGAGACTGGAGTCACAGATGGTTTTAGGGTGCCATGTTGATGGTTGAAGTTCAAGCCAAGGCCTCTGAAAGAGTAGCGAGTGCTCTTAAGCCAGTGGCTCTCAATCTTCCTAATTCTGCAACCCTTTAGCACGGTTGCTCACGCTCGGGTGACCCCCAGCCATAAAACTATTTCATTGCTACTTCATAACTGTACTTTTGCTACTGTTAAGAATCATAATATCTGCCAGGCGTGGTGGCGCACGCCTTTAATAACCCAGCACTCGGGAGGCAGAGGCAGGTGGATCGCTGTGAGTTCAAGGCCAGCCTGGTCTACAAAGTGAGTCCAGGGCAGCCAAGGTTACACAGAGAAACCCTGTCTTAAAAAACAAAAACAAGGGGCTGGAGAGATGGCTCAGAGGTTAAGAGCACTGACTGCTCTTCCAGAGGCTCTGAGTTCAATTCCCAGCATCCACATGGTGCTCACAACCATCTATAATGTGATCTGATGCCCTCTTCTGGTATGTAGGTGTACATGCAGGCAGAGCATCATAAAAAAAAAAAAAAGAGCACTGGCTGCTCTTCCAGAGGTCCTTAGTTCAATTCCCAGCAACCACATGGTGGCTCACAACCCTCTACAATGAAATCTGATGCCCTCTTCTGGTGTACCTGCAGACAAAGTACTGTGTACATAATAAATAAATTAATCTAAAAAAAAAAAAGAAAGAAAAGAAAAACAAAATAGAAAAATATTCATAATGTAAATATCTGATATGCAGGATATCTGATATTCAACCCCCAAAGTGGTCTCAACCCACATGCTGAGAATTTCTGAGACTTAACCATTGAGCCATCTCTCCAGGCCTCACTTTTGGTTTTTTGTTTTTTTGTTTTTTTTCGAGACAAGGTTTCCTCTGTGTAGCCCTGGCTGTTGTGGACTCATTTTGTAGACCAGGCTGGCCTCGAACTCACAGGGATCCACCTGCCTCTGCCTCCCGAGTGCTGGGATTAAAGGTGTGCGCCACCACGCCAGGCCCCACTTTTTGTTTTTATTAGACAGTGCTTTACTATGTTGACCTGGCTGGCCTGGAACTCAATATGTAGGCCAGGCTGGCCTTGAACTCGCAGACATCTGCCCACCTGTGCCTCCTAAGTGCTAGGACTTAGTGTGCCCCTGACTAGATTTATGCACTGACTGTGCCCTCTGGCTTGCTGGGTAACCTCCCTTTTCCTCCTGCCACCTCCTTTGTGACGTGGGATGAGGATGGGGTGCTGGTTTAACGCATCACTGGGTTCAGCCCCGACGCCCGACCCACGTCCTGCTTGCTATCCCCTGGGTCCTAGTCTCGCTGCTGATCCCTCCTAGGGTCTGCCTGCATCAGCTCTATCCACACCAGAGACACCAGCCCCGTCCTCCCTTGGGGCAATGCCGTCAGCAATAGCCATTCCAGGCCTCACCTCTCTGTTTCCACTCAGATCTGTGTAGGCGTGGGCAGAAGCAAGGATGCTGATGGCTTCATCCGCGTCAGCAGTGGCAAGAAGCGGGGCTTGGTGCCAGCCGACTCCCTGGCAGAGATCTGACAGAAACCAAGAGAACTCAGATGCCACACCCCTGCCCGTGCCTGGCTCTTGCTTCTGGCCTGAGAAGGAGGCCAGCATCCTGGCCATACCCTCCCTCTCCCCGTCTCTCTCCTAAGCATCACCCACTCCCCACTTGGGAGCCTTCTGCACTGAGGAAGGTTTTATTTCTTGGGTGGGGTATCCTGAATGGGGAGATCTTCTGGGGCTTGGGGGAAGGGAGTCAGAAGTGGGAAGAAAAGAGGAAGCTGACAGGTATAGGCCCACCCAGTGCCCAGGTACCACCTAGTTGGGTTGCCACAATGAGTCCCACCCTAGGGAGTCGCCTGCTGTCTCTCAGAGACGTCACCTACCCATACTGCCTTTGCATGCCTGAATCTTCTCTGCCCACGGCCTTTGCTTGGGTCTGTGTATCCACCCCTGTGAGAGGAGGGCCTTTTTGCGCTGTTCCTGGGTCCTCCTCTCTGGCTTGAGATGGGGCTGAGGACCGAGGGGGAGCCCTGAATTTATCACCTGTCATTCCTTTAATTCTCAGGAAAGTTCAGGAATCTTTCCCATTACTTGAAACCCCCCTCCTCCCCCGGGGGCGGGGGGTGGGCGAAGGAGCAAGGGCAAGGCTGAGGGCTGGAAGGGATGTGACATGTAGGAGACCGTTGGGCAACCTCACTTCTACCTTTGTCTACTAGAAATTGGTGTCCGAGAGCAGGCTGGACAAAGACCGAGCTGAGAACGAGACCCTGGCCCCTGCTTGGTCAAAACATTTCACTGTTAAGAGTCCGGAATCCCTGTCACCAGAAGCAGCTGGCTAGGGGAGTCTGTGGTTGTAAAGCTCTGCCCCTCAGGTGGACCAAAATGACCTTCTTAGTGGGCTCTACAGAGGTCATCCCTGGGAGGAATTCCTTGAGAGCTAGAGGGAAGGATATGGAAAGTTCTTTTTGGCCAAGATCAAGTGATGGTCTAGGAACACCCCTAGTCCTCCTGGGCAGGACAAAGGATCTCTCTCTCTCTCTCTCTCTCTCTCTCTCTCTCAAAGGCTGCTTTTCCCCCCCCCCCTGGTGCCAGCCGTCCTCCTTCCAAGCTCAGAAGTCTCCTTTTTGTGCCCTGATCATGTCAGCCAACACCACTCCCCAGCTGTGGGCACAGTCATGCCTTCCACACCGTGAGAGGACACAGATTTTCCTACCCAACACACCTTGCCCCACTTTTCCCCCTAAGAGGGGACTAAAGCCACACTGCCCTGTTTGCTGCCATGAGGCCCCCCCCTCAGCAAAATCCCCGGGGCGGGCCCAATGCCCACTGTACATGAGGCTGCATGACGGGTCTGTGGAGGCGTTGCTGAGCCCCCAGGCCCATAATTAAAAGATTCTTGTCTCAGCTTGTCTGCCCTGTGTATCTGATTGGGATATGGAAGGTGGGCAGAGAGCTGGGGCATGGGCTGAGAGCGGAAGAGGTCATTGACCTCTAAAAGGAGGGGCATCGGAGTGGGATGTGCTAGCTCGGCAACGTGGGGAGGACCAAAGGAAACAGAGTCAGACAAGGGAGGTGGGGCCAAGGCCACTTCGGGGTTCTACGTATTCCTGAGTCGCGCAGGGGCGGACCCACAGACGCAGCCTCTCCTGCTATAGCTTCCGAGGCCGCCTTAGGGCGAGGGATCCACCTCTCCCTGCAGCCCCCCAAGGCTGAGATTCAAACGAGGTGGAAGGGACAGTGGCTGGCGGACGCTGGGGCCTTGCGATGACTCAGCAGCGTCCGTCATCAGAAGCCTGGCACTAGCGGGTGGGGGTGGAGGGAGGAAGGAACGGTCGCGGGAGGGGTCGCGCGCACCCCTCCGGGCCTTGCCGCCCACCTGCTCCAGCCAGGCGGCAGCCTTCCCGCGCCTGCCTGGCCGCGTCACTCGCACGGCTCTCGTGTCCTGGGCTATTTATAGGCTCAGGGAGGAGCAGGCGAGTCGGAGGCTACTGTGGGGGTGTCAGGGCAGTGACTGTGCTGCCAGGCCGCAGAAGGTGGGAATCTGTCTGTCTTGACAAGTAAACCCTCCTCCATCGAGTCTGGGTCCCCGCCTCCACCTTCTGAGCTAGGTAGGCTGGGTGGGGCCAGACTGTGGTTCCGCCTCCTTGAGCATCCTTTGGGTCCCTTCATCCGTGAAAGTAAACGAGGCTGAGGGTGGGTAGGGTAGAAGGGCAGCCTTCTCCTAGAATCCCTTGCCCTGAAACTGGAAGGGAATTTCACTCGCTTGTCCCAGTCTACGTGCTTTTTTTTTTTCTTGCTTGCTTGCTTGCTTTTTGGTTTCTCGAGATTTTTCTTTTTAATAAACCAAACCAAAACCAAAAAATAGGATCTTGCTTTGAAAACAGGGTCTTGCTTTGAACTCAGTAATCAGCCTGCTTCAGCCTCCCAAGTGCTGGGATTGCCTGTGTCAGGTGTATGCCTGGCTCGGGAGGCATAGAGAGAATATGTAATCCAGGCAGTCCTGAATTTCTTGATGCTCCAATCTCCTCCCGAGGAGCTGAGATTACAGGTGTGCACCCTGCCTGCCTTGAAAGGAGTTCACATAATTAAACACATGGCGTATCGCACGTGGAGCATGCCAGGAACTTCCTACTATTTGGTTCACTCAATGACCCAAACCATCCATGTTGAACCCTTTAACAGATGAGGACGCTGTGGTAGAGATGCCGGTTCCGTGGCTTACTGAAGGTCATACACTTTACTTTATACAGCACAGCCCGCCCCCTTTGACACTTAGGAAAACTAATGCCTAGCAAAGGCTAATGACTTGTCTGGCATTATCAAGTAATCAGTGGGCCGGACATTTTATTGTCCTTCCCTGTGTCCCTCAGTACCTTCAGCCACGGCGATAGAGGAAAGCCTGAAACATTGGGCCAGGGTCTCCAGAAATGGACCCTCCCACCTCACCGTGGACAAGTGAGAATGTTGGATTCAAGCCTTATGTATACCCAGTTTCTGCCACCAGCCAGCATCTGGCCTGGACACACACACCCCCGCCCCCACCCCACCCCCCACCCCCAGTCTGTTTGCCGCACTGCTGAGCACAGCAGCTTTTACGGGTGGCTGAGCCACTGACAGCAGGCTCACAGCCTAGGGGCTGGGAACAGCTGGTGTCCCCACCATAGCCTCTGCTTTCGGCTGTGCCTGTTCCTGGGTATCTGGACCAGCAAACGACTGGCCTGGGGATGCCCAGAAATCTGCTGCTAGTACCATGTCTGACCTTACACACGCCCTTCTGCCCTCTGCCTGAGATCACCTGGTGCATCCCACCTGCGCTCAGGGGAGATGCAGGAAGAAGTAGGAGCTGGAACCAGGGAAGCCTGAAAGGACAGGCGGATAGACTCTGAAGACCGGCATCCAGTTCATCATCTCAGGCCGTCAGCCGGCTCTCTGTGTAATCCCAGCACCCTGCTAACGCATGCCCTTCTCTTCCGCCTCCTAGGGTTTAGACCAACTAGGGACCTGCTGAGACACTCAAGGAGGGCAGCTAGCTGTGCCTTTCTAGACTCAAGTCTCTTGCCAGGCAGTGGTGGCGCACGGCTTTAATCCCAGCACTCGGGAGGCAGAGGCAGGCGGATCGCTGTGAGTTCGAGGCCAGCCTGGTCTACAAAGCGAGTCCAGGACAGCCAAGGCTACACAGAGAGACCCTGTCTCTTAAAACTAAAAACAAAACAGAATAGACTCAGTCTCTTGTGCTTTATGAGAGATGATGGCCTGGCTCGCCCCTGTCTCAGCTTCACTGTGCCACCAGGGAGGAGGCCAAAGCCAGCCCCACTTTCCTAGCCCTGGTGCAGCTCACAGTGTACAGCTCTGTCTCCATTCTGTGTCCTACAGCTGGGAGCCTGGACTGGGGTGGTACTGGCAACTAGACAATGCCCAGGTTCTGGGAAGTTATGGAGGCCTTGGTTTCCTAGTCTAGAAAACGAGTTGGGTAGCCTGGTGATGGTGGCGCACGCCTTTAATCTCCGCACTCGGGAGGCAGAGGCAGATGGATCTCTGAGTTTGAGACCAGCCTGGTCTACAGGGTGAGTTCCAGGACGGCCAGGGCTACACAGAGAAACCATTTCTCAGGTGGTGGAGGGGGCAGTGAAAGGGAGGGAAGGAGGGAGGGGAGAGTGAGTTGGGTTTGCTCAGGGTGTGTAGGCTCAGTTTTTTTTTAAGACTTATTTATTCATTATTATGTATACAGTGCTCTCTGTCTGCTTGTATACCTGGAGGCCAGAACAGGGCATTAGATTACATTACAGATGGTTGTGAGCCACCATGTGGTTGCTGGGAATTGAACTCAGGACCTCTGGAAGAGCAGGCAGTGCTCTTAACCACTGAGCCATCATCTCTCCAGCCCAGGCTCAGTTTTCTTAACCAATATATTTTATTACGAACTTATTAACTGAGCGTACATCCTTTATAATCCAACTAACCGAAACAATAGGAAAAGAGGATTAAAGAATAACAAAACCGTAAGGATATCAGTTCCAAAGAACAATTCTCCTGGCATTGCCAGGCAGGATTTCTTCTGCTGGAACCTGGAGTAACCAGAATCTGGGACCTCAGCAGGAGCCCGGAGCCCTGAAGCCTTCCCTCCAGCGGTTCTCTCTAGCACAGTCTCAAAGTGGAGTGATAAACAGCCAAAACTATCCCAAGTCTCCAAAGGCCCCGCCTCCAGTTTTGGGCTCATTTATATATCTCCTTCCAGAGTCTGTTCACAGACCTTTTCAGCTGGCAGCAATCAGGCTCCCGCATGAGGTGGTTGGTTTTCTAGTGGATTAACATCACCTGTTCTCACAAGACTATCCCACACTTGAGATCATAATAAAAACAGGTGTATCTTTTCCTTCAAGGGTCTTTACCTGTTTATCTGAAGAGAGTGAGCCCCTTAGAAAGATGCATAAAGTTATGTGATGGGAACGGCTCTATATTTGTTTCTGCTTTGCTATGTAGCCTGACTTTGAGCAATCAGGCTCCTGAGTGCTGAGATTACATGCACTACCAGCCTGGCTAGTCATATCCTTTTTTTTTTTTTTTTTAAAGACAGGGTTTTTCTGTGTGTAGGCCTGGCCATCCTCAAACTCACAGAGATCCTCCTGCCTCTGCCTCCGGAGTGCTGGGATTAAAGGTGTGTACCACCACCACCTGGTGAGTGTTCTGTTTTCATACACACCAGAAGAGGGAATCAGATTCCATTACAGATGGTTGTGAGCCACCATGTGGTTGCTGGGAATTGAACTCAGGACCTTTGTAAGAACAGACAGTGCTCTTAACCTCTGAGCCATCTCTCCAGCCCTTGAAGTTTTGTTTTAATTTTTGATTTGTGTGTGTGGGTGCCCCTGAAGGACAGAACGCACTAGCAGCCCTGGAGCTGGAATTCCAGGTGGCTGTGAGCTGCCTAGTGTGGGCTCCAGGTGGCTGTGAGCTGCCTAGTGTGGGCTCCAGGAACTGAACTCAAGTCCTCAGGAACAGCAGCAAATGCTCTAAACTGCTTCCGATCTCTGCAGCACCAGGTCACACAGTCTTGAATGGAAGTGCACATCTTCAGGGGCTGGCCATCATGCTGAGTACACATTATGCTGTAGAGCTACAGTTCAGTGCTAAGTTGATTGGATTCCTAGGGCCTAGTGTGGATTCGATGGATATTTAGGGTTTCTTTATGCTTGAGGCTCCCTGACAATTAGACTCCCATCATGTATTTTCCTGTAAAAGTGTCAGAGCCTGCTGGGCATGGTGGTGCACACCTTTAATCCCAGCACTCGGGAGGCAGAGGCAGGCAGATCGCTGTGAGTTTGAGGCCAGCCTGGTCTACAAAGCAAGTCCAGGGCAGCCAAGGCTACACAGAGACCCTGTCTTGGAAAAACAAAAACAAAAAAAGGGTCAGAGCCCATGGTAGGAGCGACATACCTTCAGGCCTTCGATGAGGAAGGTCAAGGGAAAAAAATGACAGTGGGATAGAGTGTAGCTCAGTGGCAGAGCATGGTCTGTCATGAGTGGACCAAGAAGTCAGTGAGTCAGTGAAACCAAGGTTTTCCAGAGGGGAGACTCCTCAGCTGGTTGATTGCCCCTCCATCTTTGCTTACTTTGCTCCACTGTTGCTGTGAGAGACAGTGACCAACGACAGGGTTTATGTAGCTCATCAGCAAGGGAAGCCAGGGCAAGAATTTAGGGTAGGGAGCCCGGGGTTAGGAATGGAAGCAGAGACCATAAGTGAATGTGGTTCGTGATGTAAGGCTGGGCGCCTCAGCGGTTCCACTCTGACACTGAAAACCTAGCTTTGTTTTGTTTCATTTTTTGTTTTTCTTTTTTCTTTTCTTATTTATTATTTATACAGTATTCTGCCCACATGTGTGCCTGCATGCGGGAAGAGGGCACCGGATCTCATTATAGATGGTTGTGAGCCACCGTGTGGTTGCTGGGAATTGAACTCAGGACCTTTGGAAGAACAGACAGTGCTCTTAACCTCTGAGCTATCTCTCCACAGGCCGCCCCCCCCTTTTCTTTTTCAAGACAGGGTTTCTCTGTATAGCCTTGGCTGTCCTAGACTCACTTTGTAGACCAGGTTGTCCTCGAACTCACAGCAACCCACCTGCGTCTGCCTCCTGAGTGCTGGGATTACAGGTGTGCGCCACCACTCCCAGCTGAAAACCTAGTTCCTAAAGAGCTGTTGGTTCTTAGTTGGTGATGGTAGCCTGGTGCTTGCATCCATGAAGGTAGCAGCAGCAGCAGGGTAAATTAACTTGATGAGAAGAGGAAAGACCAAACAGGCAGAAGAATACTTTTCCTTTCTGCTGTGGCCCTTTTCTATCTGGGCAGTTTCTCAAGGGTGCCACCCACACTTGAGGGGGGCGGGTCTTCGTCCCATCTATTATTAAGGCAATCAGAATTCTTCAGGTGAGGGTCCCTACTCGGTTGATTCTAACTTGTGGCAAGTTGACATTAAAACAAACCATCATAACCTTTCAAAATAACCCAATGTCAACCAAAAAACAAAACAAAACAAAACAAAACAAAAAAACAAAAAAAACCCAGTGAAGCCAGAGAATACAAATACAAATACAGCAACCACCAGTGAGCAAGCAGCACCACCTGCTGGCCGGGATTGGAACCAAGGCCCAGGAACACCCGTCTGCTTCCATTGCATTCCCTTAGAAGGAAGGCAGAGTGGTCCCAACCGGGTGGTCTCCACCACCTTTTCCCTGAGTTGGGCTGGAGATATGTCAGTACTAAGCTGAGAGCTTAGCCAAGGCCATACTCTTCTTCCAGGTCCTGAAAAGCTTTACTATTAGGAAAGTCTTAACAGCAAGAGCCCAAGGTAGCAAATGGACAAAGGAGCCCAGAAGTCAGCATCCCTTTATGTCCGGCCTTGCACATGGCCGGATGGGGAGTTGGCCCTGTGTTTCTGAGCTTGGGCTCTATATAGCTGTCTACCACCCAGTTCCTACCCTGCCCAGAACTGGATATACAGGGGGCAAAGCTGCGGTCTATTGGTCCCTGTGCCTCTGCAGACCTCCACTTGTCTTTCCCATCACTCCACATCCCCCTTAAAAGGCTCTGCTGCTGAGCAGTCACCCTAGGAGGGCAAGAGTGACGGGCAAAGAGGCCGCAAGTTTACCAGTCTAAGGTGGACCCAACCTGTAAAGCAGAGCTCAGGGTGGACTTGTCCGTTTTGCCACTCTCCCCCTGGAAGCGGTCTTAGCACCTGGGAATCAGGCTGAACTGCCTCAGCCCACGCAACTCCAGTTCGCCTCATTGCTTCTGTCACTTCATGTCACCCACAAAATGGAGGTGGTTGACCCTGCTTTGTCATATTGTATAGATGTAAATCAAGTAGCAGCTAGCAGTTACTAATATAGGTATGTGGGTAAATACCAGGACTTAAAGTGGCCTGTCCTGGTGGTACATGCCTTTAATCCTAGCACTGGGGAGGCAGAGGCAGGTGGATCACTGTGAGTTCGAGGCCAGCCTGTATACAAAGCGAGTCCAGGACAGCCATGGCTAACACAGAGAGACCCTCTCTTGAAACCGCCCCCCCCCCAAAATCCAAAGGCCCAAAGGCAGGCTTCAAGCAGTGGAATGAACAAGGGCATTCCAGCATGTTGAGGAGTCGGCCCTCAGGCGGGCTGCCAGATGGATGCTCTAAGCCTCAGCCTGGAGAATGGATGCATGAATTTATGCCTATGAATTTCAGAAATAAGTAAACCCCTCAATCTGCCCTAATATGCTGAAGCCAGTTTCTTGGTGTTTTTGTTGTTTTACACTCACGTTTGCCAGCAAGCACAACTATCCACCAAGCCATCTCCAACCTGTGCCCCCAGAGGCCATGTTAACTTTGCCCTTTCAACAGATGGGCGTGCTGAGCCAGCTTCCACTTGGTTCTAACTGAAGCCAGGCTGGCCTTGAGTTTCTTTAAATCAGGTGCTAGAAGCCCAGGTATTAAAATGCCACAGGCCCATAAAGGTCAGTTCTGAAACAACACTATTTTGAACGAGTGGGCAGAAGCCACTCCTTGCATCTTTTTTTTTTTTTTCCGAGACAGGGTTTCTCTGTGTAGCCTTGGCTGCCCTAGACTCACTTTGTAGACCAGGCTGCGTGCCTCTGCCTCCGGAGTGCTGCAGATCTTTTTTTTTTTTTTTTTTTGGTTTTTTGAGACAACTCTCTGTGTAGCCTTGGCTGTCCTGGAGTCACTTTGTAGACCAGGCTGGCCTCGAACTCACGGCGATCCGACTTCCTCTGAGTGCTGGGATTACAGGCGTGCGCCACCACGCCCACCTTCCTTGCACCCCTTCTAAGTTGACCCAACCCACAAAAACAAGGTTAAAAATACCCTCCTGTGAATGGTCCACAAGACCTAAGACATGGTTGACATCCAGGCTCCTGTGGCCAGCTCTGGACCTCTCAAGTCATTAATGCAGGTAAAGAGGGCAACAGACAAAGGCTTGTTTTATTTTAATGACTGATCCACGTGAGGCCACAGCCAGGCCACTATGTACAGACACGAGGGAAGCTTCATTTCTTGGTTTCCTCCTCCTTGGACAGGGTCTTGATGATCTCCTCCTTCTTGGCCTGGAGGCGCTCCTCCCGGCGCTTGCGTGCTTCCTTGGTCTTAGACCTGCGAGCCTCAGCCTGGTCACTAGGACAAGGAAGAGAAGGTCGGTCAGTTGGGCACAGATGAACAGCTAGGGACACCCCCAGACTTCTAAACCCTCAGAGCCCCACCAGCCAGTACAGGAAGGGGGGGGCAGGGGGAGAAGGGGGTACGTATGCCTGCGCCTGGACAGGCAACCATGTTACTAAAAGCTGCTCACAAGTAGCACAGGGTAGTAGGTCTTTTAGTTCGGTGAGACCATTCTGTCCTGTCCTGCCCCGCCCCCCCCATAATGCTTGAAGAAACTTACGCCAGGAGCTTCTTGCGGGCCTTGTCTGCCTTCAGCTTGTGGATGTGCTCCATGAGGATCCGCTTGTTTTTGAACACGTTCCCCTTGACCTTCAGGTACAGGCTGTGGTACCTGCGGGGAGAGGGACACATGCTCTGCTTAGCAAGGGAGCAGAAGGCGGTTCCGGTGGGCTGTTCCTTTCCCCAAGGTCACTAAGCCTGTTTCTTTCCTCTTCCGTGTAACTATGGGACCACTTTTCCCAAACCAAGGCTTTTGGGGGCAGCTCCTACACAGAACTTGCCCAGCAAATTCAAATCCTGGGCTATTGGGATGGTGCAAGGGGAAAACAAACTAAGCAGCCCATGAGAATCGCACAACTTCATTGGTAAGACTCTCTACCCAGAGTCACTGAGATGGATGAAAAAAGCCATCAAGGCTGGGCGTGGTGGGAGCTGTACTCCTTTAATCCAAGTTCAAGGCCAGCCTGGCCTACAAAATGAGTCCAGGACAGCCAGGATCACAAAAGAAACCCTGTTTCAAAAAACAAAACAAAAAACAAACAAACAAGACAAAGCCACCAGAAGGTGGGCTTACATATGGCGGTCAATCTTCTTAGATTCTCGGTATCTCCTCAGGAGCCGGCGCAGGATCCTCATCCTCCTCATCCAGGTCACCTTCTCGGGCATGCGGGCGTTGGCGGTACCCTTCCGCTTCCCTGGGCGACAATCAGGAATCAGACTCTAGGCTGGCCAGTCAGAGCTGTACAGGAGGCTGCCCCAGCAAACCTAACAATTTCTCCTCTTTGGTGGCTGAGGGCCAGCACCAAAGCTGGCCTGGACACTGAGAGCCACCTGCTTTAGCTAAGCATGTGGTTACGACTGGACATGCTGGTGGCTTTAGAGTGTGACCCTTTTCCCTTTAATGGCCTAAAAAGTGGTTCCCCAAAACTATATGGGAACATTCTCTCATCCTCTGCATGAGAAGTGTCCCCAAACTCTCAGCCAGAAAATACCCAGTATAAACCGCAGAACAGTCAGTGCCAACTTGTATCCTTGCCAAAGATACCACATAGTAAAATAACAGCACAAGGTCCACCAGGCAGTGTTAATGTAGACTTCAACAGTCTTTGACAATGACTGACCGGAGGCCACATTCTTAAACATGCTAGGTGAGTGAGTGCTCTACCACTGAGCTAGATCTCTGTACCCACTATTTAAGAGGCCGAGGAAAGGGAGGACCATGCTCACCTATGCCCATATGCCTGCCCTTCCGGCGAGCCAAGGTGTTTTTCCGGCACCGAGCCCGGGAATGGACTGTCACAGGTTTCCGGATGATCAGCCCATCTTTTATCAGCTTCCTGATTTGTTGACCTGGGAAAGTACAACACACCTGTTTAGTTAGCAAAGGGCCAGCCACAAACTCAAATAGAGAGACATCGCTTTTATCCTTGACCCAACACTCTCAAAAGGAGCTAAAATCCTGGAATACCTGTCGTTAAAAACAAACAAAAAAAAAGTCCCAAGATTCTGCTTATGCCCCAAGACTCATCCAACAACATTCTAGTCCTTAATCTCTCAACAGCCTCCAACCAGTTATAGGACCTTTTATAGTCTCCCTAGAACTCCAGTCTTCTTAGGTCCATTAAAAAAAAACAAAAAACAAAAAACGACACGTTTGTGTTGTCACTCATCTGATGCAGGTAGGCGGTGAGGGCGAGGGACCATACTCACGGGAGTTGGCATTGGCGATTTCGTTGGTCTCATTGGGATCCAACCAGACCTTCTTTTTCCCGCAGCGGAGGACACTAGAGGCAAGCCTCTTCTGTAGCCTGAGCATACTGGGGTACACAAAACACAAAACGCACCATTAGGCCCCCAGGAGCCACTTACAGGCAATAACAAACACCCCAACGAAACTTTCCCCAAGTCTTAATGTTTTTTTAAAGGAAACGAACAAAATACACATTAATATGTAGACACGATGGAAGAAATCGTAGGTCCAAACTACTCCTTAGCCATTTGAGATCTAAAGAGGGGGCTTAAGCCCTTCCGATTACTTGGTTGTGGGAAGGCTTTAGTATTAAGGACCAGGGCTGTGACATAACCTGTTTACCCAGGAAAACAGGCGCAGCCCTTTGCTTTCTGGCGGCCTCTTTTGTCACAGTACTAAACGCGTCCAGCCGTCCTTCCAGCTTGCTACACCGTCCGGGTGGAAGCCAGCCTCGCGCCTCACCTCGGCAGGAGCCCGGGCTTGCCCGAGACTTGCCCCCACGTCACATGGCCAAAGGTCCACTACGCCTCAGGCGCGCAGGGAGCCACTCACTGCCCAGTCGCCGCCGCTCTCCCCGCGTGCTCGCCCACGACGCGAGCGGGGCGGAGAGCAGAGGCCGCGGGGGGCCTTCCCGGGCCTGGGCGTCCCGCAATCCACCCTCCCCGGGCCGGCCGTCCTCGCGTCCTCCCCGCGCTCCGGGCGCGGCCACATCACACCCGCCTCCCGCTCCCCTTTGCCATCCGGGGTCGCGGCCCCGATCCCCGCCAAGCCCCGCCGGCCCCGTCGGCCGGGAACCGAGAGCCAGGCGCGCTCACCTCATGGCTGCGGACGCAGCTGCGAAAGGAAAGAGCTCGCCCGGCGCGGGCTCCTCCCATTATCTGCGAAGGGGAGAGCCCAAGCCTTACTCCAAGCTCATCTGCACTTCCGCTAGGCGCTTTCGTCTTCCTCCCCATCACACTCACTTACGTCCTTTCTAAAAATTGGCTATCATGGATGTTCAAGGTCGAGGATCGGTTTTAAACTTTAAAAACACAAAAGGCATATCCCTTTCGTCGGGCAAAGTGGTTCGGTCCAACTCGTCGGCACACATGCGCAGTGAGGGTATTTGATCACGTGGGTACCGGGTGGCCGGAAGTCACGCTAAATCGCGCAGGCGGAGTGAGGAGGGCTTGGCTGGTGTGGCCTAGTCTTTGCAGAGGTGCCCTGTCGTCTGTGGAAAATTATCATTCTATCTGGGAGAGAATTAGCGAAAAAAGCGGTAGAGAGTAATGACAGCAGGGAGCAAGGAAACGCTACTCCGCTTTGACTCTCATAGAGTCAGAACTGGTGTGCACTGCAAATCCCTAATCTCTGGGCGCCTCAATTTCCCTCCATTGTAGTCTGGACCTAATCCTAATATTTCTGTCATCCACTTGTGAAAATCATATGCATCTACTTTTTACAAAGGCGTCAGCACAAGCAAGCGGGACCAATCTCGTTATGGCTCAGTCTACTGTAGCAAGCCCAGCACATGACAATTACATCCGCTGAGAAAATGGTTATCAAAGGAAACCAGAAAGTCCAACGGCTTTGGGAGTGAAAGTCCCAAGGAGAATGTTCTGGGGTGCAAAAGTTACTTGATCTGGAGGAGAGCGGCTGGCTTCCTCCCTTGAATAAGGCCATCCTGGAATTACCGAAGCCCTGAATTAAAAAGAAAAAAAGAAGAAAAGAAAAGAAAGAAAAACGTGCTGTGGGACTGGAGACATGGCCCAGGCTTGAGTACTTGCTGCTCCACCAGACCACTGCAGTTGGGTTTCCAACACCCATACCTGGTGGTTCCCAACTGCCAGTGTCTCTAGCACATGAATAAAAATAAACCCCTCTTTAAAAAAAAATTGTGGCCAACATGGTGCTACACGCCTTTAACAATCTTGAGAGGCAATGGCAGGTAGATCTCTGTGAGTACAAGGCCTGCCTGATCTACAAAGCAAGTCCTGGACAGCCAGCCAGGGCTTATGTTACACAGAGAAACCCAGTCTTGAAACAAAATACAAAACAAAACAAAACAAAACAACAACAAAAAAAACAGCAACAAAGTCCTAGGTCAGAGCTGTGGGTACAGTAGTGCATGCTTTTAATCCTAGCACTCAGGAGGGACAGGCAGGGCGATCTCAGTGAGTTTGAGGCCAGCCTGGTCTGCACAGAGAATTCCAGAAACAGCCAGGATTACATAATAGAGACCTTGTCTCAAAAAAAAAAAAACAAAAAACAAAAAAAACCCAACTGCCAGGCGTAGTGGCTCAAGCCTGTAATCCCAGCACTCCAGAGGCAGAGGCAGACAGATCTTTGTGAGTTTGAGGCCAGCCTGGTCTACAAAGTGAGTCCAGGACAGCCAAGGCTATACAGAGAAACCCTGTCTTGAAAAACTAAAACAAAGCCGGGTGTGGTGGCGCACGCCTTTAATCCCAGCACTCGGGAGGCAGAGGCAGGCGGATCGCTGTGAGTTCGAGGCCAGCCTGGTCTACAAAGTGAGTCCAGAGCAGCCAAGACTACATAGAGAAACCCTGTCTCAAAAAACCAAAAAAAAAAAAAAAAAAAAAAAAAAACTAAAACAAAACAACAACAAGACCCAACCAAAGTGGGGGTGGGGGTGTTGGAAAGATGGCTCAGTGGTTAAGCGCACTGTCTGCTCTTCCGAAAAACCTGGGTTAAATCCCCAGCAACCACATGGCAGCTTTATCCGTCTGTAACTCAAGTTCCAAGCGATCTGACGCCTACATACCAATGCACATAAAATAAAACTAAACAACGACAACAACAAAACCAAACAACCCAACAAAACCTCACCGAAGTTCTAGATCAGGGTTCTGGCTCTCGTCCGTCCTTGCTTCAGGAGTCTGTCTTTCTCTTCTTCTCTGCTCATTTTGGAGACAAGGTCCTGCTATGGAGCTGCTACCTTCTCTCCAGTGATAGGATTGTAAGTATAGGTCTATGCCTCGTGCTTGGTTTCTGTTTTCTTCCCCTGAATTTTCTAGGCATGTTAAAAGAGCTGAGAGTTAATAGAAAGGGGGCAGGGCAAGAAACATGCCCATGTACTCCCTACAAAAATATAACTTCAAAAAAAAAACCATCATTTTGTGGCTGGAGAGATGGTTCAGAGGTTAAGAGCACAGGCTGCTCTTCCAAAGATCTTGTAGTTCAATTCCCAGCAAGTACATGGTGGCTTACAACCACCTATAATGAGATCCGGTGCCCTCTTCTGGTGTGCAGAGGCAGAATACTGTTATACATAATAAATTCATCTTTTTTTTTTTAAATCAATAAATCTTTTTTCTTTTTAAGTCATTTTGTTGGTGGTGCACACCTTAACCTCAGTGTTCAGGAGGCAGATGAAACGCAGATTTCTGTAAGTTCATGGCCAGCCTGGTCTATGGAGTGAGTTCTAGGCCAGACAGGGCCTAGTGAAAGCCTATCTCAAATCAATCAATCAATCAATCAAGTTAAATACAACAAACAAACAAACTATTTCGTTTTACAACTTAGCTGGTTGTGGTAGCACACACCGGTAGGATTTGCTGAAGGGGGCGGAGGCAGGAGGATCACAAGGTCGAGGCCAGCCTGGGCTACACATTTACCGGGTGTGGTGGTGCACGCCTGTCATACCAGCACTATTGGAGGCAGAGGCAGGTGGACCTCTCTGAGTTTGAGGCCAGCCTGATCAACAAAGCAGTCCCGGACAGTCAAGGCTACGCAGAGAGACACTGTCTCGAAAAACCAAAAACAACCAACCAACCAACCAAACTCCACAACACCAACAGAGATGGCTGGAGTTCCGGGAATGCTGCTGTACGACGCAGTGCAGGGGTCATTCGTGGCAAGTGGACTATTTTCTCTTTTCTCTACTCAGTTCTCTGCTCCATAGAGAGCTGAGGAGTTGGAGCCTTGTCAAGGTCAAGTGCCCTAAAGTAAAGACAGCTTTCAGTGCTCTGCTTGCCTGGAGCCTGCGCTGTTCAGACTTCCTCCTCACCCTGGATTCTGAGAAGTGAATGTTCACTGTCTGGCCACATCATCTTGTCTCCTTCCAAGATCTCCTACGCTGGTTGGCAGGGTTCCCACCTGCACCCTGAGGACAGGATTACAGGCGTGAGCCCCACCATGCCCGGCTTCTTGTGAGGCGTTTTTATTCGTTCATTGATGTTTTATGGCAGGACCTGTCTATGTAGCTGAGGCTGTCCTCAAATTTACTATGTAGTCTAGGCTGGCCTACAGCCTCCACCACCCTGCCTCACCCTGGCGAGTGCTGGAATTACTGCTGTAGGCCATCACACTCCAGACTTTTTTTTTTTGTTTTGTTTTTCGAGACAGGGTTTCTCTATGTAGCCTTGGCCATCCTGGACTCACTTTGTAGACCAGGCTGGCCTCGAACTCACAGAGATCCGCCTGCTTCTGTCTCCCGAGTGCTGGGATTAAAGGCTCGCGCCACCACGCCCGGCGCTCACACTCCAGACTTCTTACAGCCCGCTCGTCTTGCCAATAATTCCAATAGGCAAAGGCGCCATAGTTTCAGCAACACCGTTTAGGGGAAAGGAAACGGAAGCACGCCGAATGACAAGTTTGTTGAAGTCGGGACCTTTGTTTGTAACCCTGGCTGTCCGAGAGCTCACAGAGATCCTCCTGCTTCTGTCTGCCCAGTGCTGGGATAAAAGGCGCGCGGCACCATGGCTTAGCTTGAAAAGGACCTTTTTAGGACCCTATAACCAGAAAGAGCCTGAGCCAAACTGGCACCAAGTTGCTAGGATCCTACTCCTCGTCACCGTCCCGGGACAGAAACACTCCTGAGACCCTGTTGACTTCTCTCTTTGGAATTTCACGCCATCCTCAACCCCCAGGCAGCAGCTCTAGATCCAGGTTGAAGAGGCCGCTAGTTTCATGGCGGCCTGGGCCCCCACACTGGGGAGAAAGGAGTTAAATCCAGGTCCCGGGATTACAGGGACCGGGAAGTTCCGGTGGCGGTGGCCCAAGCTGGAGTTGGTCAGGGAGACCCACTGGGAGAGTAGTTTGGGACAGAAAGAGAGGCGGTATCAGTCGTGCCAACCTGCGCTTCACCTCCATCGGCGATTGGCACACACTGGTAAACGCCCCCCACTTCCACCCGAGCCTCATGGCCGGTTTCCCCTTGTCCCCAGCAGGCCGCCCTCATCTTAAGCTAATCAAAGGACAGCGGTGGATCCTCTCCGTGTTCGGGAGGCCAGCTGGGCTCCGGTACTCAGCCATTGTCTGCGCGCAGCCCGCGGAGGGGCTCGAGGGGCGGGGCCGCGGCGCGGGGCGGGAGCGAGGGAGGGGCGGGGGGGGGAGGAGGGAGGGATGCTGAGCCTTCAGGGGCGGAGGCGGCGGCGGCGGCGGCGGCCGCAGAGAGGAGAGCGCGAGCCGGGAGGGCAGCAAGGCGGCGAGCGTGCAGCCGGGGATTGGGCTGGGCGACTGCACCCGGTGCTGGCTGCGCGACGCCGCGCTGCTCTCGGTTCGGACGGCCTCTCTCATGCGCTGAGGGCTCCCGGCTGGGCCGGGCGGGCGGCCGGACGGGAGGATCCTCTCCATGGTCCAGAAGAGCGGCATGTCCCGGGGCCCTTACCCACCTTCCCAAGAGATCCCCATGGAGGTCTTCGACCCCAGCCCACAGGTGAGGCAAGGTGCCAGGCTCCAGGGAAAGGACCGCTCCTGCGGACCTTGGAGTCTGCTCGGGGTGCCCCGGAAAGGAAAGGGTTATATGCTATACATGGATGGGAGAGGGGTGTCTGCGCGACCCCCCCATTCCCAAGGGTTAATGATGGATGCACGATTGGCCTGAGTTGGGCTGTGGTGCTGCGGGGAGGAGAGGGGGCGGGTGGGATGCCTGTCAGCCTCGCCTCCAGGTCTCTCCCCTGCGTTCCGGTTCTTGCTGCTGGGGTACGGACTCCAGCAGGCTGACAGCGGGGATGCTGATGGCGGGGGGGGGGGGGTGGGGGGGAATCCAGGCCTTGAGAAGAGGAGTTGGAGGTAGGCTGGAGAGCGAATCAGGCGAAGGGGGCGACGCAGAGCACGTTTGGGGGCGCTAGCGGGTGTGGGTGGGGCGGGGGGTAGAACTGGGAGAAGAGGCAGAGACGGATGGCCAGAGGGCGTTGCCAACAGGGCCTTCGAAGGTTCAGACATTGGCTTTCGAAGGTGGGGAAGGGATCAGCTCTGGACAAGGCCCCTCCCCTAGTCACCTGGGCTTCATTCCTCTCTTGGATGTTTCCCTCCCCCCCAACACCCACATTGGTTTACCCCTCCCCCTGCCCCAAGGGGTGGGAGCCGCCAAAGTTTGGAAAGTTGGGTGGGTGCCAACTCACTGTCTTAGAGCAGAGGACGATGTTTTACCTGGGGGAAGGGCTCTGTCCTCCCCCACCCTCACTTTTCCTATGTGACTGGGTTACCTGGGGCATTCTTGAGCAAAGAAGATCCCCATAGAATGACCAATAGGGTATGTGGTGGCCATGCTAGGGGATTTCTCTGGGACTTGTCCTTCTCCAAGGATAGCATTAACTCTTGCATTGCTGTGGCCAGCCTGAAGCAACTGTAAGCACCCTGATGTGGCTGATGAGTGTGTATGGGGGGGTGGTGGTCAGGTCAGACCTAAAAATACCTCTTTCCTCCACTCCGGGGGGCCCCTTGGAGCCTGGGAGGCAGCTGACTGATGCCTTCCTTTCAGCTGTCCCCTGTCCCTCTGAAGGCCACTCCCTTTGCCCAGCTGGGGTGGGGTAGTGGTGTGAAAGAGTCTGAGGTTCACTGTAGGATCCTCTTGGGTTTGTAGGAAGGCCTCAAAACCAGTTTAGCTGTATGTCCAGTTGGAAAGAAGAAGAAAAGAAGATGACTGAAGAGTACTATTATTCATGTATCCACCGGTGGTGTGTGTGTGTGTGTGTGTGTGTGTGTGTGTGTGTGTGTGTGTGAGAGAGAGAGAGAGAGAGAGAGAGAGAGAGAGAGAGAGAGAGAGAGGATCTTATGTAGTCCAGGCTGGTATTGAACTTCTGATCCTACTGTCTCTCCCTCCAAAGAGTGGGGAATTACAAGTGTGAGTCCCTATGCCTGGCCTCCTTGTTACCAGGTCTCAGGAGCAAGAGCCTGCAGTGTGGTTGAATCTCTTCTAGGTTCTTTGGTCAAAGAGAGTCTGGGATAAAGGCTGGGGGGCGGGGGCTCTTGGGCATTCTGCCCGGTCTGTACTGGGCAAGGGCCAAGTATAGGAGTATGTGTGTGTGTGTGTGTGTGTGTGTGTGTGTGTGAGAGAGAGAGAGAGAGAGAGAGAGAGAGAGAGAGAGAGAGAGAAGCAGCTCCCTTGTAGAAAGCACAGAGATGCTCAATGCCATACCTTTGGCATCTGAGAGGTCAGGCAGGATGCCCCCACCCCAGTTAAAGTCCAGTAAGAGAGATTAGCTATCCTGGTACTGACTAAGACTATGTCCTAGTCTCAGCTTCGGGTGGGGCCAAAGAGCCTTTAGATTGATGGAGCAGGGCTAGTTGGGGATTGGACAGCAGCAACTGGTGTGGGAGTATAATGCATTATACCTTGGGGAGGGCTCTAAGCACTGATTATGAGGAGGGAGGCTGAGAGAAAGTTCTGCTAGGGTGGAGGTGAGAGTGGGAAGCTGACCGTGCTCCCCAGCCACCAGGCCCACAGGTTGGATGTTTACTTCCCAGATAGTGTTGTGTTCCTCCTCCCTCTTTTTCCTTCCCCTGGTCCCCAAGAGCTGCGCGTCTTTCCCTCCCTACTCTGGGAAGCAGAAAGCACAAGAGTTGTGCTCAGGGGAGAAACCAAGCCCAGCATTCTGGATTGCCTTCCCTCCTTTCTCCGAGGGGGGGGGCACAGCAACACTCTGCCCCCTCAGCTCCAGATGCAGGGGAGAGGATGTCCCCCTCTCTTCCTCCATCTCCCCCCCCCCCAAGCACTGCAGGCAACCTCTCTTCCCCGGAGGCTGCTGCAGCCTGCCCAGCATCTTAATTAGCTCTGCTGCCTAGTGGGCCTCACCATTCCTCAGGCTTTCGGCTTCCCAGCTTTCGGCTTGATTTGGGGATCCCAGGCTCTCATGGTGGCTGTTGTCTGGGCACTGTCAGGGGGTGGGGGTTGGAAGAGGCTCTTTCCTTTCAGGCTGGCCACCTCTAGGCAAAGCTGAGGATAGGGGTGGGGCAGAGAAGAGAGTCCACAGGCTAGGCTGTAGCACCAGTCCCGGTAGGATGTGTACTGGGAAAGGTCTTTCTGATTTCACTCTTGTCCCCCACCCCCCCCCTCTTCAGGGCAAATACAGCAAGAGGAAAGGGCGGTTCAAAAGATCAGATGGGAGTACGTCCTCGGATACAACCTCCAACAGCTTTGTCCGACAGGTAACACGGAAGATGGGCTGGGAGAGGCAGCCGGTTGGGTGCAGGCTGGCTTGCCACTTTCTCCTCCAGGCACCCTTTCTCATATCATTTGTCACCTGCCTGGATGTGCTGTCAGCTGCACCCACTGCCTCAGCCCCCGCCCCCGCCAGCCCCAGCTACCAGCCCCTGCTGCCTGCCTGCCTGCCTGCCTGCCTGCCTGCCTGCGTCATCTCATTCAGGGACAGCCTGGCCTGCCTCCTCCTGGCTTGTTTCGGGCTGTCACCCACTCCCCCTGCCGGCTGTCTGCTTCCATGTCCTCCCCCAGAATCTGTGGCAGGGTGGGGCTGAGACAGGTGCTTGGAAATAAGCTGAGATACTGGGCCCTGGTTAGGTATGGGTCAGGAGCACATGCTTCCCACCTCTAAACATGACTCTTCAATGTGCACAGAGAGAGCAAGATGCTGGAGAAGAGGTACTTCGTTTTAGAGGGCCGTAGCCTGCATCCCTAGCCGAAGTGGGTGCTGACAGCAGCTCTCTGGGCCCCCATGCTGAGCTGGGAAAACTGCCACTTCCTCTCTTCCCTCAACCCTAGGCCATCTTAGGCTGGGGAGAGGGAGAGGCAGTGAGGAGGCATGTGGTTGCTATGACTACTGAGCATCTCAACAAAGCCTGGTACCCAAAAAAGGCAAGAGGGGCTTGGGACCAGACAAGGAAAGGAGTGTTCTAAGGAGATAATAGAGCACGAGAGGGCAGGGGACAGTAGGTAGGAGGAGCCCCCTGGGGGTGAGCCCCCCTGAGGTCCACAAGACGTGGTAGGGGCAGGCAGAGCCATCACTGACTGGAGTGAGTACTTTCTTTTTTGATTCTTCTGTCTCTAGTTTTTTTCACTGACAGGAGACCTTAATCTGGGTGTGTCTAAAATACACAAATGGACCAGAAGTCATTTCTTTAATTATTCCTTCAGCCCTCCTGTTCCAGAACCGGGCCAGGGCCAGGTCTAGAAACAACGATGCTATGCTTCCGTTGTTACTCAAGGCGGGGACAGCCTTCAGCGTCCCCCCTTGCTAGCCAAGAGGTCAGACCCCACAGCCTCTCATTCTTCCTCCTCTTATCTCCCCAAGTCCTAACCCCCCAGTAGGCGGCAGGAGTGGGGGGCAGACCTTGCCACATCTCTGAGCTAAATATACCCTAGCAGTTTGCACATGTAGCAACTCTGCTTGTAACTTGAGACCCTGGGGGAACGGGGCTGTGTGGGCCACCCCTCGGCCGGCAGGGCCGGGCACTGAGGGCGCAGGGATGGAAGTGCCCAGCCGGACCCTGGTAGTGGTGAGCTGGGGATGGGCCAGGTGGTGGGCGGGTGGAACAGCCCCTCCAATTTCTGTGGAGGGCCTTTCTCCAACCCATCTCCTGGCTTTCTTACTCTTTCCTGTCTCTCCTCTCTCTCTCTCTCTCTCTCTCTCTCTCTCTCTCTCTCTCTCTCTCTCTCTCTCTCTCTCTCTCTCTCCCTGTGTGCATGCTTGCATATGCGAGTCTCTTGGGGTTAGCGGATGCCTCTCTGCCTGTCCACCTCTGCTTGTCTCTCTGTCTCTCTGGGCATCTGTATTCTTGTTTTGGGGGGACTGTGTAACAGGGCCGAATGGGGGTTCTTTTGCGTCTTCCTCCCCTGGTGTTGTGTCTCTTTACCAGCTTTAATTAGCGACCCAAATCCCTTGCCCATCGCTCTTCCATGGAACCCCCATTCTCCGGGATTTTCCCTAGGAAGGGTAATGCCTGTGCCACCTGATGACCAGTGGTGCTTGGGGAAGAGGTAGGTCTTGGCATCCTCGCTCCATGCCAAACCAATGCGCGTTCCTAGCCAAGCGACTCTATCCTGCCCTCAGGAGAGATCCCTGAATTCCACGTCTGCTCCATATTGCCTCCCAGACTTGTCTGCCGCCACCACCACAGAAGTCACAACAAATCCACGAATCCTGTCCTCTGCCACCCTCAGGGGACATAGACCCCGTGGGTGGGTTGCCCTTGGCCCCTGGGTTGTTTACACCCAGCACACACTATGGAGTACTCTCTTCTGGAGCATGCCTTTTTGTCTTCCCAAATATCCGCATACATGTGCACATTCACCGACCGGTGCCACGACATCTATACAGCATCCGTGGGTCTCATGCGTACATCCATGTCTCTTCCAGGGTCCTTTGCCCTCTGGGATGGTGACTCTGTGGTCCACGCTGGTTTCTTGGTACACTCAATCTTCTCAGCTTCACTTTACCCTGGTGCTCTAGCAGCCCAGTGTCTGGACAAAGGCCTGGTCCCTGTTCTGCCCCTCTACTCACACTTCCAGGCTACACTCCTCTGAAAATCATCAGGGACCCTGGGGTTGGCTCTGAGCGGCCTCGTTCAGAAGCTCCCAGACAGAGGGTAAAGGAGATGGGAGCCTTGCTCCCTGATCCTCCGTCACCATTTTTAGTGGCCCTGTCATTCCAACAGGCCACCCAAAGGCAACAGTGAGGATTCAGGCCTAAGAAGGAGGCTGCAGTCCCTGGAGAGGATGGCCTTGAGTTTCTCCTGTGCCTTCTCGGCCATTCAGGAGGCAGGGCAAGGAAGGAGGGGCCTGGAGCTAGCTTCATCCCCTGGCACTTCTCCCTCGGGCTGTGCCCCTATCAGGTTCCCGCCCCTCCCAAGCCCCCGCGCAGCTGTCATTAGACCTGCCTTAACCTCCAGCTGGCTGTTGTCACCTTTGCTAGGGTCACACTCATCCCACAGGCCTGCAAACTCTGACCCCTGGCCTCATCTTTCTAATAATACCTCGTTTCTAGGCCTTGTGGTATTGTGCTGGACTGATGGGCCTTTAGATTTTTAGGCTAGGTGGCTCCTCCGTGCCATCCCAGGAGCCAGAAGAAGCTGGCTCTGAGCTGGCCCCCCTCTGCTTTCAGGGCTCAGCCGAGTCCTACACGAGTCGCCCATCAGACTCTGACGTGTCTCTGGAGGAGGACCGAGAAGCCTTAAGGAAGGAGGCAGAACGCCAGGCCTTAGCCCAGCTGGAGAAAGCCAAGGTGAGACAGATAAGGGGAGCAGGCCTGTGGACATTAGCCTAACTTCCTCCCTCCCGCCATCCTGAGACAGTCTGGGCAGACCCAGTGTCAAGTTTTGGACCAGTTGCTTACAGAGGTTTGCCTCCAGACCTCATGGTGTCTTTGCCCTGTGAAGAAAGTATGGGCCGTGATAGCTTTCTCCTTGTACGCGATCCGAGTGTCTGACGCTATTTCCACGCAGCTTGATACGTGATGGAATTGCTTCTTCCTGGGCTAGGAATGTAGCTCAATGGTAAAGTGCTTGCCTAGCAGGCGCAAGGTCCTGGGTTCAATCCCCAGCACCACAGAGAAAACAAACCTCATTTCTAGAATCAAGTATCCTGGGTTGGACTCCCAGGTTTGGTTGTTGTTTGTTCTAGAGCAAAGTCTCCCTTTGTGACCCATACTTGCCTTGAACTTCCGGTGTTTCTGTTTCAGTCTTCAGAATACACCCAGCTTCTAGCCCAGATCAGTACACACACAACCACAATGCGTACACATACACTCCTACACACACACACACACTTACCCACACATACACATGAGCTAGACATACATACACAGCTATAATACATACACACTTACACACACTCCACATACACCTACAATACACATACACACAGCTACAACACATACATACTTACACACACACCCCAACACATAAATATACACACACCCCACACACATAAATATACACACACCCCATGCACACACCTATACACACACACACACACACACACACACACACACATGAGATTGAACCTAAGGCCTTGTTCATACCAGGCAAGTGCTTTACCACTGAATAATATTCCCAGCCCACCCTTTGGTTTTTCTTTTTTTCCTTTTCAAGACAAGGTTTCTCTGTGATAGCCTTGGCTGTCCTGGACTCGCTTTGTAGACCAGGCTGGTCTTAAACTTACAGAGATCTGCCTGCCTCTGCCTTCCAAATGCTGGGATTAAAGGCATGTGCCACCACTGCCCAGCTTTGTATTCTGTATTTTTTGGTTTTTCAAGACAGAATTTCTCTGTATAATAGCCCTGGCTGTCCTGGAACTTACTCTTTAGACCAGGCTATCTTCCAACTCACAGAGATCCACCTGCTTCTGTTTCCTGGGTGCTGGGATTAAAGGCGTGCGCCACCACCACCACCTGGCTTAGATTCCATTTTTAAGGATTTTAAATTTTATCTTGGATTAGCATGTTTGTGTTACACGTCATGGCACATGTATGGAAGCCAGAGAACAACTTGTGAGAGTTGGGGGTCTGCTCTGGCCCCCCACCAACCTGGCGGCGGTACCTTTACCTGCTGCGCCATCTCTCCAGCCCTGAGTTCGGTTTTTGCTTCTTCTTAATTAAGGTGTGTGTGTGTGTGTGTGTGTGTGTGTGTGTGTGTGTGTGTGTGTTTGGGAATCGTGCTGTACATGGAAGGGTGTGCATGCTGCAGCACACATGTGGAGGTCAGGGGGGGACACCTTTGTAAGGTCAGCTCTTTCATTGCCTCTACTTAGGATTGCCAAGCTTGTACAGTAAACGCCATCACCTGATGAGTGTCTCCCCAGTGGCTCCACCCTCCTCCTTTTTATTGTAAAAGTTACAGAAAACCACACAGCCCATTCAGCATACATTGCAATGAATAATTTACAAAGCAAACAACCACTCTGTCACTCTGTCAGTCAAGCAAGGTACTACTTGGCCTCAGCCCTCGCTCGCCCTTCATCCACCTCATGTGTCTCCTCTAGACCAAGCCGGTGGCTTTCGCTGTTCGGACAAATGTTGGCTACAATCCGTCTCCAGGGGATGAGGTGCCCGTGCAGGGAGTGGCCATCACCTTTGAGCCCAAGGACTTCCTGCACATCAAGGAGGTAGGTACCTGGAGGCGGGTGATGGTGAGGAAATTAGGGGTGTATGGGTTGGGGTGCTAGGAGAGGGGTATCTGGAAGTCTAGTGGGAAAAAGCTGCTGGGCTGAATCTGCTGTGCAACCTTAGGGAGATCTCTTCACATCTCTGCACTCCTGAGTTTTGTTTCTTTCTTTCTTTTTTTTTTTAAAGACTTATTTATTTTATTTATTGTATATCAGTGCTTTATCTGCCAAAGAAGGTATCAGATCACATTATAGATGGTTGTGAGCCACCATGTGGTTGCTGGGAATTGAACTCAGGACCTCTGGAAGAGCAGGTGGTGCTCTTAACCACTGAGCCATCTCTCCAGCCTTGAGTTGTGTTTCTTTCTTTCTGTTTTGTTGTTGTTTGTTTGTTTGTTTGTTTCTGTTTTTCAAGACAGGGTTTCTCTGTGTAGCCTTGGCTGTCCTGGGCTCACTCTGTAAACCAGGCTGGCCTCGAACTCACAGAGTTCTGCCTGCCTTTGTCTCCCTGAGTGCTGAGGGCTGGCATTACGGGGGACAGGGATGGGCCACCCAGCCCAGCTAAACCCCTGAGTTTTCATTGGCTAACAGGTGGTAACGCCTAGGTCACAGAGATGTCAAGAGGGCTTGTGAGTCCTGTGATAGAGTGACCGTGTGCCCAGTGCGCGTGGGTGTCTGTTTTCACTCCCATGGCTGGTCCAGCACGGTTTTCAGGGAGGTCACAGGGTTCTTACCTCCTCTCTAACTGAGGGTGGTCCATGGTCAGAGAGGGCCCTGGTGTTGGCATTGTTTTGGGAACTGGGATGCTCTCCTTTGAGACTGAAGCCAGGGGTCGGGGGTGGGTGGGATCTCTGAGGGAACCGTCTACTGGCAAGGCTGGCAGCCTGGAGGGGTAGCAACGGCTCCCACCTTCAGCCTCCCTCCCTCCTGCTCTCTTACTCACAGAAATACAACAATGACTGGTGGATTGGGCGGCTGGTGAAGGAAGGCTGTGAGGTTGGCTTCATCCCTAGCCCAGTCAAACTGGACAGTCTTCGCCTGCTACAGGAGCAGACCCTGCGCCAGAACCGCCTCAGCTCCAGGTGCCTGCCTGCGGGGTTGGAGGGGTGGGGGGGCTCAGGGGTGGGCACCGCTATCCTCGGAGAGGCCAGCAGGGATGGGGGGAGTCCTCGGAGCCAATCCTCCACCTCCAGGGTATACACCTGCCCGTGGCTTGATGGGGGCAGGGTGGGGCGGAGAGCTGGAGAACTGCCAGGTGTGAGCCCTGGGTCAGCACGAAAGTCCCGGAGGCCCTCCCCCCGCCCCCCCACATGCCCACCTGTGCTCACCGGTTCCTTTGCTCCCCTTGCCCACACAGCAAGTCAGGTGACAACTCCAGTTCCAGTCTGGGAGACGTGGTGACTGGCACCCGCCGCCCCACACCCCCCGCCAGTGGTAAGAGCTGCCTGCAACCCGGGGGGGTGGGGGGGGGCGGGGGAAGGAGAGTTTTTCCTGGGTGGGGTGGTCCCTCCTCCTTGCCATAGGAGGTACCCCAATTCTGAGTCCCCCAAACACAGGCAGTGGTAACCCCTCCACTAAGGATAGGATATCCTCCAAGCTGAGCCTGTCCTGTCTCTCCTGCCCCCTCTTTCTGCGGTAGCTCCATCTCTCTGCCTTCCACCCCCCATCCCCCACCCCCCATCCCCCACCCCCCATCCCCCACCCCCCATCCCCCATCCATTTTCCTAGCCTTGTCCCATTCACCTCTTCTTTCTTTCTCCCCCCCCCCCCATCCATCCCATCCTTGTGTTCTGCACTGTGTCTCCATGCTCACCTCACTCCTCTCACTTTCACCTCCTTCCCGGCTGGCCTCAGGTAATGAAATGACTAACTTAGCCTTTGAACCAGACCCCCTAGAGTTAGAGGACGAGGAGGCAGAGCTAGGGGAGCAGAGCGGCTCTGCCAAGACTAGCGTGAGCAGCGTCACCACGCCGCCACCCCACGGCAAGCGTATCCCCTTCTTTAAGAAGGTAATTCTCTCTCTGGCTTCCTGCGAAGGGGAGTCATGACCCAGCCAGCTCTTGGCAAAGAGAGAGAGGATGGAGTTGTCCAGTCCATACCTCGAGCCGCCGGGCTTTCTGCCTAGCTGGGTGTAAAGGGGTTGGGTTGGGTGGGGTGGGGTTGGGTGGGGCGGGAGCAACCCTCTCTTTATAAACCCCACTCCTCAACTCCTCAGGAAGGGGAGGCTTTGACGGAGTGACATCCTTTGCCTATTTCCGCCTCTATGAGCGGATGTACGGAGGGGGCGGGGTCCTCAGGGAAACCCTTAAAAATGCACAGGAGGATACACAATGGAGCAGAATGCGGGGCCCTGAATTAGGGCCTTCCAATGTCTCCAGCTCTTTCCAGAGCTGGAGGGCAGGAGGCTTGCCCCACGGTTCTCAAGTCCATTGGCCAAGTCCTGCCTCTGTCTCCAGTCCTGCCTCCAGTCTCCAAGGCCACCTTTGGCTCCCTGTTGGCATGGGGGTCCTATCCTTCTCTGGCTCCAGTCTGTCACTAACACGCATGCCTGTTATTTTTCCTCGTCTCCCTGCTCTCTTGCCCCTTCTCCTGTCCTGGCTCCTTCCTGGCCCCTCTCTACCCCTCTGCCTGGTGCCTTCCCCTTTCTCTTCCCCTTCCCCTTCCTGGCAATCTCTGGACCCAGCCAAACAGAAGCAGAAGTCGGTGAGTATAACAGCTTTCTGTGTCTGCCCCACCTGGGGATGAGCTGGGGGGGGGCACTTTCTAACACCAGATCTCATATCTTTTTCCCTTTACCCTCCTTTCCTGGTCCTGCTCGGCCACCACCCTCCACCCAATCCCCGACTCCCCACCCCCCAGCCATCAACCCCCTGACACCTACTTCTGGGTTGTGGGGTCAAAGGGAGGAAAGGCTGCATGGAGGAGCCTGGAGACTTGGGGAGAGGGGCTGATGCCATCTCTACTGTGGGGTTTCCCTTCCCTGTTTCCTTCCCAGACAGAGCATGTGCCCCCCTATGACGTGGTGCCTTCCATGAGGCCCATCATCCTGGTGGGACCATCACTCAAGGGCTATGAGGTAGGAGTTCTAAAGAGGGCTGGGCCCAGACCTCCAGAGTGTGCAGATCTCCTCAGGGGCCCATATCCCCAAAACCCATGCACCTTCCATGATTCCCCACCCCACCCCACCCCCAGAGGGGCCCTGACCCATGGGAAGTCCACTCAGGAGGGTCTGATATCCCAAGGAAAAAATTTAAAAGCTCCCTTGGAGACGCCACATAAGAGACCAGTGGGAATTAGGCTGTGTTGGACGCCCCGAGGAGCATCCACCCTTGTAGAGCCCCCTTCATCTCAAGAATTTTGAAAGAAAGCGCAAAGGGAGGGCCCAGATCCCCAGCAGGCTGACCTCCCAGCGGCTTGCAGAGCCTGATGTCTCCCTTCCCTTCCAACCCCACCCCCACCCCCACCCCCGGCTCGCAATGACAGGTAACAGATATGATGCAGAAAGCGCTGTTTGACTTCCTGAAACATCGGTTTGATGGCAGGTAAGACGCTAGGAGCTGGCTTCCCCCACGTGACTGTGGTTTCTTCCTTTCACCTGGGCATGAGCGAGATGTCTGAAGGGACCCACTCCGGGACTCTTAGGGACACGAGTGGGTGGCAGGCCTGGAGCCTGTGAGTGGACAACCCGTAGACTCCTTCTTCCCTGCCTGGTCCTTCAGGATTTCCATCACTCGGGTAACCGCCGACATTTCCCTGGCCAAGCGCTCAGTCCTCAACAACCCCAGCAAACACATCATCATCGAGCGCTCCAACACGCGCTCCAGCCTGGGTGAGCCGCGCCCGCCTACTCTCCCCCTTCCGGCCTGTCAGGGTGGGTGGGGTGCGAAGTGCTGGGAAGTCTCCAGAAGCTTTCCCGAAGGGGGTGGGGGCGCGGCGGGGGAGGGGACGGGTACCTTACGATCTCTTCCCCGCTCCCATGGCCCAGCCGAGGTGCAGAGTGAGATTGAGCGGATCTTCGAGCTGGCCCGGACCTTGCAGCTGGTTGCCCTGGATGCGGACACTATCAATCACCCAGCCCAGCTCTCTAAAACGTCACTGGCTCCCATCATTGTTTACATCAAGATCACGTCGCCCAAGGTAGGTGCAAAAGACTGGCGCTAACGGTGGCCGTGGTCCTGCAAGGACTCCGGCGTGGGTTCCGCCTGCCGCTTCTAATCCCACAGCCTTAGTTTCCTTCTCTGTAAGACTCTTGTGGGCTCTGGGACAGCACAACCTAACATAGATGGGCGGTGCTCAGGAGAGAGAGCCCACACGATGTACCTCCTGTGTAGCCAATAGCGTAAGTGTTTTTAGGGTTACACAGGTCAGTCTCCTCTCCTCTCTTCTGTTCCATCATTGGATCAGAGAAATGAACGGTTCTGGTACGGTTTGGTCGCAGTGTCACCCAGCTGTGTGGCGGCTGGAAGGTTTTAAATCTTCCGTGAGGCCCTGTTTGCTGCACTGTCCTCCTGTGGACTTTGGTACAGAGGAAACTGGTAGGGACTCCATAAAATTTCTTTCTTTCTTTTTTCTTCCTTCCTTTTCTTTTCTTTTCTTTTTTGGTTGTTGTTTTGTTTTTCTAGACAGGGTTTCTCTGTGTAGCCTTGGCTGTCCTGAAGTCACTTTGTAGACCAGACTGGCCTGGAACTCACATCGATCCACCTGCCTCTGTCTCCAGAGTGCTGGGATTAAAGGCATGCACCACCACTCCCGGCTAGGTGAAGGTTTTGTTCCTAAATTTTAATCAATTTTGAGACAGGGTCCCTTGTAGCCTAGGCTGGCCTTGAACCTATGGTCCTCCTGCTGCAGCTTCTCCAGGGCTGGGCTACAGGCACCGGCCACCACACCTGACTCTCTGAAGCTCAAGAGTTTAGAGGCCAGGGGGTTAAGTGCCCTTGGCACAACCCAGTTCACGGTGGCAGCCAGTAGCAGTGACTGTCTGTCCATGGCGGTGTCCTGTGAGCTAAGAACCCTGTGCCATTTTTCCTAACCTTTCTGAGTTCTCGGTTTCTAATGGTACAGCTGGCACGACGGGATTTACGTATTTGAAGATGGAGAGGTTGCAAAGATCAAGTGAGGTAATGGATGCAAAAACATTCTGTGGCCCAGAAAGAGAGGTTCCATTTCCGCTACTAAGGTCATGGGCGTGGGCTCAGAGTGCCCGGGTTTCCCACTCAGGGCTGTCACAGTACTGTGCGCTTTCTGGCAAGTCATGTACCATCTCTGTGCCCTAGTTTTCTCATCTTCCACCTCGTCACCCTTCAGTGATTATTGTGAAAACGTACTGAACGGATTAATTATGCAAAAAGCTCCGTGCCCACGGAGGGACCACGTTCTTCCTGTTAGCTTCTTGGCAGGTTTTGAGACAGGAGCACATGTAGGCCCCTCTGGCCTCAAATTCACAATGCAACTAAGGATGGTCTTGAACTCCTGATCCTCTTAACTTTGTCTCCCAAGTGGTAGGATTTCAGGCATATGCTGGCATGTGTCACTATGCTGTGTTTGTTGGTTTTCTTTTCTTTTTTTTTTTCTTTTCTTTTTTTGTTTTGCTTTGTTTAGCAGTTTTTTGTTTTTTGTTTTCTTTTCCAGACAGGGTTTCTCTGTGTAGCCTTGGCTGTCCTGGACTCACTTTGTAGACCAGGCTGGCCTCGAACTCACAGAGATCCACCTGTCTCTGCCTCCCAAAGTGCTGGGATTATAGGCGTGCGCCACCACTGCTGGCTTGTGTGTTTGTGTTGAGACAGGGTCTCAATGGGATCCTCCATTCCAGGTTGGCCTTAAACTCACTGTGTATCAAAAGATGACACTGAACTTCTTGGTGTGTGTGCATGCAGCTGTGCGTGTAAATGCTGCTGTGTGTCTGTGTGTGTGTAGTTATGTGAGTGTGTGTATGTGTGCATGCAGCTGTGTGTGTACGTGCATGCAGCTATGCATGTGCATGCAGCTATTGTGTGAGTGTTAAGGTGTACATGTATGTGTGTGTATAGCTCTGTGTGTGTGTGTGTGTGTGTGTGTGTGTGTGTGTGTGTGTGTGTAGGCCAGAGGAAAATTTCCATTGTCTTTCCTCAGGTGCCATCCACATTTTTTGGAGACAAGATTCTCACTGGTCTGGTAGGCTAGATTGACAGGCCCATCTCTCTCTACTTTGCTAGCACTGGAATTACAAGCCACACCACCATGCCCAACCTCTTTTTGCTTTTCCAAGACAGGGTTTCTCTGTGTAGCCCTACCTGTCCTGGAATCAGCTCTATAGGCCAGGTTGGCCTCAAACTCAGATCCTCTGCCTCCTGAGTGCTGGAATTAAAGGTGTATGCCATCCCCACCCGGTTCACCATGCCCAGCTTTTTATGTTGGTTCTGGGGTTTCAACTCATGTCTTCAGGCTTGGGAGGCAAGAACTTTACCAACTGAGCCACTAGCCTGATCTTGAGTGTTTTGTCTGCCTAATTCCACTTCTTGTCATTTAATTTAATTTAATTTTTCCATTGCTAGGGCTCAAATCCAGAGTCTAGTAAGTGCCAAGCAAGCGCCATGTCACTAAGTTATACTTTCTAGTGCAATTTTATTTTATTTCAATTGATTAATCTTTGTTATCATCTTCACTACGTAGCCAAGGCTGGTCTCAATCCCCAGACCCTCCTGCTTTCGACTCCAGAGTACTGGGATGACAGGCCTGTGCAGTTCTGCCCAACTCCAATTTTGTTTTACTTGTATTTGTTCTGTTTGAGACAGGATTTCATAGCATGCAGCCCTGGTGGGCCTGAAACTCACTAGGTAGACCAGGTTGGCTTTGAACTACAGAGATCCCTCTGCCTCTGCCTCCTGAGTTCAGGAACTAAAGGTGTACACTACCACCTTAGCCTTTCAATTCTTTGTTTGTTTGAGACAGGGTTTCTCTGTGTAGCCTTGGCTGTACTGGACTCACTTTGTAGACCAGGCTGGCCTTGAACTCACATCGATCCACCTGCCTCTGCCTCCCGAGTGCTGGGATTCAAGATGTGCACCACCACTGCCTGGCCTTATTTTTATTTTTTAAAGATTTATTTATTTATCTTATGTATATGAGTGCTCTATCTGCATGTACACCTGCATACTAGATGAGGGCAACAGATCCCAGTATAGATGCTTGTGAGCCACTATAGGAGGAAGAGGAGGAAAAGACATGAGTGTCAAAGCCTGTGTGGGAGTTAGTTGTCAAGATTTGTTTATGACTCTTTGATATGACTGGAAGAAAAAATGGGGTTTGGGCTTTGTGTAATGTATGTACCAATTAAAAGTTAAAAAAAAAGAAATACATGTTAAGTAAATAGAATGAAGGCACACGATTTGTTTTTAAGTGTGTGCTGAGAGCTGAATCCAGGGGCTCATATATACCAAACATATAATCTATTTAAAAATAGAATTATAGGCTGGAGAGATGGCTCAGAGTTAAAAGCACTGTGTGTTCTTCCAGAGGTCCTGAGTTCAATTCCCAGCAACATGGTGGCTCACAAACATCTATACTGTGATATGATGCCCTCTTCTGGCCTGCAGATGTACATGCAGGCAGAATACTGTACACATAATAAATAAATAATAAATCTTTTGTTTTTGTTTGTTTGTTTGAGACAGAGTTTCTCTGTGTAGCCTTGGCTATCCTGGACTCACTTTGTAGACCAGGCTGGCCTTGAACTCACATCGATCCACCTGCCTCTGTATTGTTTTTAAAATTACATGTAATACAAGTAGGCCCAGCTAGTGATCAATTAAGACATAGACACTTGTTATATTTTAAAATAGCCTTAGTTAACCTGAGGCAAGGCAGATATTGATCCTCTAAGCTACTTTTTATGTTAGTGTCTCAGGCACGGAATCCCTGTCTCAATCCCATGCCATCTGTTTTTAATAACTTTTATCAAGCTACTTCTTATCCACCTATAATCCCATACACTTGCTAATGTTTTTCCTCTGCGCTGGATTCTCCATCCACGCCTCCGGCCATGTGCTTCTCCTCCCGCTAACCCATGATGGCCTTCACCTCTTCACTTCACGTCTCTCTTCTCTCCTGGCCCCTCCTTCTTCTTCCCAGAATTACTCTCTCTCCTAGCCCCACCTATCTCCTCTGCCCTGCCCAGATCGGATGGCTCTTTATTAAGCAAAAGGTGGGTCAGAGACAGCAAGCAGTAATTAGCACCAAAATACAGCAGACCATCCCCCCCAACACCTCTGCCTCCTGATTGCTGTTACATAAATCTTAAAAAACAGATTTATTCATTGTGTATACAGTATGATCAGATTTCATTATAGATGGTTGTGAGCCACCATGTGGTTGCTGGGAATTGAACTCAGGACTTCTGGAAGAGCAGTCAGTCAGTCTTTTTTTTTTTTTTTCCTCCGAGACAGGGTTTCTCTGTGTAGCCTTGGCCATCCTGGACTCACTTTGTAGACTAGGCTGGCCTCGAACTCACAGCGATCCGCCTGCCTCTGCCTCCCGAGTGCTGGGATTAAAGGCGTGCGCCACCATGCCCGGCCAGTCAGTCAGTCTTAACCGCTGAGCCATCTCTCCCTCCCCAGAATGTATTTCTTCAGACATGAGCTTTTAGGCGGGCATGGTGGCTCATGCCTGTAATTCCATCACTCAGGGAGGCAGAACTCTGTGAGTTCGAGGCCAGCCTGGTCTACAGCCAAGGCTACACAGAGAAACCCTGTCTCAAGGAATAAAACAAAACATGGCCATATTCAGCTTTCTTCAATTGTCCCAATAATCCCCCTTATTGTTTTAAAGATTTATTTATTATGTATACAGTATGCGTCAGATCACATTATAGATGGTTGTGAGCCACCATGTGGTTGCTGGGAATTGAACTCATAACCTCTGGAAGAGTAGTCAGTGCTCTTAACCGCTGAGCCATCTCTCCAGCCCCTAATCCCCCTTATGATACCATTTTTCCATAACCCAGGAGTTCACCCAGGGTCACGCTGCATGTAGGCCTCTTAATACGGAGTGGCTTTTCAGCTTTCTTTAAATTTTTATGACAATGGCATTTTGCAGCAGCAGCATTCTCAATCTCTAGAATAAAACCTGTAAACAAGGACTGTGTGTGAGTGTGAGAGTGTGTGAGTGTTTGGGTGTGTGAATGTGTGTGGTGTTTATGTGTGAGTATATATGTACATGCAAATGTGTGTATATGAAGTGTCAATGAGCGTATGTGTGTGTGCGCGTGCGCGCCTGTGTGTGTCTGTCTGTCTGTCTGTCTGTCTGTCGGTGTCGGTCTCTGTCTTGATGTCTACCTAAACCTGAGCCTTGTGTAGTGGGCGTAGAGCTTCTCAGTTCATTCTGGCAGTGATGCTCTCGGCAGGGAATCATGGGACCTTCCACTGCTCTGACTCTGATTCCCCGCTGGCTCCAACCAGAATCTGTCTTTTAGACTTGGGTCATTGCCTGTGTCCTTCTCTCTCCCTCTCTTCCCCTCCAAACAGGTACTGCAGAGGCTCATCAAATCCCGAGGGAAGTCTCAATCCAAACACCTCAATGTCCAAATAGCAGCCTCGGAGAAGCTGGCACAGTGTCCTCCCGTGAGTGCTCAGACCCAGGGGAGGGAAGGGAAGGCGTGAATTTGGGTTCTCCTGCAGCCTTCAGCCTACATGGAAAACAGCACCAGGGACAGGTCTCTAAGTATAGACCTGTCCTTCGGTAAAGAGGGTTGATTGGTTAGGCAAATAGCTCAAGCACTCCTCACTACGTGCGGAGCGATACCCTAATTCCCCTAACCCTAGAATGCGAGGGAGTTGGGCTGAGTTCTGTCCTCTCTGAGTCTGAGTGTCCTTTCCTTGCTCCACATCCAGAGGCATTTTAACCTTGTCCTTCAACCCCTTGACTCCACCCACTGCACCCAGGCCACACCTTCGACCCTTGGTCACGCCCCCGCTCATCCCAGCCCCGCCCCTAACCCCACCTCCACAGGAGATGTTTGACATAATACTGGACGAGAACCAATTGGAAGATGCCTGCGAGCACCTGGCTGAGTACTTGGAAGCCTACTGGAAGGCCACACACCCGCCCAGCAGCACGCCACCCAATCCGCTGCTGAACCGCACCATGGCTACAGCGGCTCTTGCTGCCAGCCCTGCCCCCGTCTCCAACCTCCAGGTACAGGTGCTCACCTCGCTCAGGAGAAATCTCAGCTTCTGGGGCGGGCTGGAGGCCTCACCGCGGGGAGGCGACGCGGTGGCCCAGCCGCAGGAGCACGCCATGTAGCCGGTGTCCCTCCCGGTCTTCCCTCCGACCCTGGAGCGCAGGAGACAAGGGGAAAAGAAGGGAAGAGTTTTATTTTGTAAAAAACGTGGTGAGCGGCAGCGTCTGGTGTCTGTGGTTTTTGGTGGGACTGGGGGCTGGCTGGTGCTGCCTCCCTGGGACTGGTCCCTTAGGACTCCATCTGCTGCCGGTTGGACCTGAGGCCTGATGAGGCCCCTTATAAGTGGAGGAACTAGGAAGAAAATCTGAGGAAGACGAATAGGCTTGTTCATTGGACTCTACACCCTTTTCTTTTTGTTACTGTTGTTGCCTTCTGGAAACACAGTTTCCTTCTGGCAGTAACTGGCCTGGAATTCGTGGTGTTCCAGGGGGCCTCAAACTGGAGGCAATCCTCCTGCTTCGGCCTCCCTGGATGCTGGAATTAACAAGCTAGCACTATGGCTGCCAGTTCCACACCCACTTTAGATCTAATAGAGTGGGGGAGGGGCGCCATCAAACCCAGAGAACTTGTCCCTCCCAGCATCCCTCAATCCTTGAGGGACCCAAGCTGCAGCATCTATGTGCTAAGATGTGCCTTCACCGTCTCCCAGGGATACAGAGTCCAGGAAAGGCTCTCCTCCCACGGCGCCGCAGCCGTCTCTGAGCCCACGCCATTAAGTGTGTATGGTCTGGCTTAGAGCCAGAACACCATGAAGTCATTCTAGACTCCTGCATCTCAAGTGTGTTTTCAGCAACGGAGCCCACTTGTTCAGTGAAGCTGAGCCATCCTGGCCTGGCCTCCCTTCCCCTGCCTCAGGGACTTTGTCCAAGCCCACTCTGCCTTAGAGCAGGAAGCAGATTGGAATCTGGTGTGATTCCTATCACACTCTGACAAGGAAACAGGCGCCTCAGAGAGGGTATCATTTGCTCAGTTCACACAGCTTGAGACGTGTCCGCTGGTGGTGAAGAGGGCATTGGGCCACCTCATGGCCGCCTGGAGCTGTGGGTGCGGAGGTGGGGAGGGTGGAGCCTTCTTCAAATTGGCTGCCTTGAGTCCTTTATGGGGGTGGGGGGGTGGGGGCAGGAAAGACATCCAATCAATCTTGGAGACTCGTTTGTGTCAGGAACGGGAGAAGTGTGGGGTTCTGGAAGCCTTGTGACTGAGGTCTAGTGTAGGCAGAAGAAGGTGGGGTCAGTGAGCTGAAATCTCGGGTGTATTTGGAAAATTGGAGAAATTGACTAACCCAAGCAACGTGTGGCAGTACTAATGAGCTGTTAACGATGATTAACGGAGGAAAGCGCTGCTAACATGCATTGAGGGCCGCTGACTAATTATTCAGGGCTGGGGGGGCTGTTACCATGGTTACCAGGACAGTTGATGCTTAGATGAAGTTGGGTGCCCTTGGGCAGCTTAAGGGGCAAATGGCCTGTGGCCTGTCCTCAGGCTGAGCTCTAGAGCCAATCGCCCTGCTCCTGGGTGCCCCTCCCCTAGAGCCAGCGCCCTCCAGGAGCCAGGCTGGTGTCTTGGCACCATCACTAACCTGCCTTGCTTTGTTGTGTTTTTCTCATCCTTGCCTGATCTGCATGGTGCGTGCCGTCTGTCTGCTAACCAGGGACCCTACCTTGCTTCCGGGGACCAGCCGCTGGACCGGGCCACTGGGGAGCATGCCAGTGTGCACGAATACCCCGGGGAATTGGGCCAGCCCCCAGGCCTTTACCCCAGCAACCACCCACCTGGCCGGGCAGGCACCCTGCGGGCACTATCCCGCCAAGACACGTTTGACGCTGACACCCCCGGCAGCCGAAACTCTGCCTACACGGAGCCGGGAGACTCGTGTGTGGACATGGAGACAGATCCCTCAGAGGGCCCAGGGCCTGGAGACCCTGCAGGGGGAGGCACACCACCTGCCCGCCAGGGCTCCTGGGAAGATGAGGAAGACTATGAGGAGGAGATGACCGACAACGAGAACCGGGCCCGGAATAAGGCCCGCTACTGTGCGGAGGGTGGTGGGCCGGTTTTGGGGCGCAATAAGAATGAGCTGGAGGGCTGGGGACAAGGCGTCTACATCCGCTGAGAGGCAGGGGCAGTTTTGGAAGAGGAAAGGCTCTGAGCCCCGGGGAGGGCAGGGCAGAGGGGCGCACCACCCGAGACATGTCTTGCCTCTAGGGGGCGCTATGCGTCTCCTTTTCAAGATGCCTTTGCTCAAAGCTTGGGGTTTCTTTGGTGGTTATCATCCCAACCTTTGGGAGGTTCTTAATCCCCAACTGTAGGGTTTTCTCTAATTGCTGTGGGTGGATGGGGGAATACCTATTTTCTGAAGTGCCCCCCTTTCCCCATCTTTGGGGGCTTTCTCCCTCCCAGAGAAAAGGTGCACTTCCTCAACTCTTTCTACTCCGGGGCTGTAAGTGAAGGTCCTAATGGGGGGGTGGGGGTGGGGCTCCTTTTTACCAACACAGGGGTATTTGGGAAAGGTTGGGTGCTTTTCCTGAAGAGAGCCCCCACTGAATCTTCCCCAAACATTAGACCCAGGATCCCTCACCATGTCCATCCCATAACCCTAGTCTCCTAGCAGCAGTCTCGGGTGGGTGAAAGCCACAGCTTGGAGACCCTGGGGGGCAGAGCTGGGTGCAAGCTGTCGGGCATCAGTGCGCACTCTCTGCCCTCCGTGGTCATTGGCAAGAAAGCAGGGCCTAGAACCTTAAAAGAGTGAGCAACTCAAGGTAGTGCCCCATCCCCGTTGCCCCACCCCTTGCCTCCCCAAGGAATGAGCTTCGTCTATAGCGTACCCTGCCCTGCTACCATCAGAAGAGAGGGGCCCTCTGCATCTGAGCCCCACATTTCCGTGCCACCTGGGTGTGGAGACCATGAGTACTTTTTGGTCCACCTCATTCTAAACCAAAAAAAACCCCACCCCTGCTCCTTCACCTGAGGCCCCAGGGGAGAGAGGCTCTATGGGTCAGTGCCCAAGAGGTGACCATCATCCGGGGGCTGCCTGAGGACCTTGGGTCTCCCCTAGGGGACTTGGTTGCTGCTGCTTCTCTGTATTTGCCTCTTGTGATCCTGTCCTTTCCCAGTGTCCACTCTCCCCCCCAAAGAGGCCTTGGTAGCCCCTGTCCCCTGGGGTTCCCTTAGCCTCAGCATCCCTATAGTCCAGCAGCTCTGCCCCCTCCCCAGCATCACAGCTGGTCCAGAGAGAGCCGATTGTGCCAACGAGGACTGGGCCCTGCCCAGCTGCCCACCTCAGGGATGGGCATCTCACGCCTGTCTCGCCACCTCCTGTGCCAATGTTGTCCCACCCCCACCTGGGGGCGGGGTGCAGCTTCCACTTACAGGTTAGAAGATACCACTGCCCAACCTTTCGCTCCCTGTCTAGTGTCCTGTGCCCATCTGTCTGTCTATTTGTCTGTACTCCTTTAGGAGAGATATTTTGCCACATATAAAACCACAGTTCTGTTCTTTGCGGCCACCTCCTGAGCGGGGGGGGGGGGGGGGGCGTGAGGGGGAGGGAGTGCAGGAGAAAGCTGTTCCTGGGCTACTGAGACAAAGGAGAAACGGAGAGATGCTGTTTTTGCTGGTTCTGAGTTGTCTGCGCAAGCAAGCTCACATCTTTCGTCCATGCAGCGGAGGTGGGGGTGCTGCTAATTGAGGTGTTGCTCACTGTGTGGGCTCCATATCCACTGGTTGACATCTTAAAAAAACATGATTTTTTTTTTTCCCTTTCTGCTTTGACCCCTCCCTGTGCCCTAGTTGCTCACCTCACCAGGAAGGGGTGTGCTTCAGCAGGTCTGGAGCTTACAGAGGCTCGCCTGCCTCTTCTTCCTGAGTGCTGGGATTACAGGCTTCTGCCCTGTGCACTCAGCAGCCAGTTTGTTGAGTTGGTTTGTTTGTTTCCCCCCAAGACACAGGGCCTCACACTGTAGACAAACCTCACCTGGAGTTCATCTTGTCTTCCCAGCTGTCCTGGGGTTACTTTAGTGTCCCCAGATCCTGGGATCACACACAGGTGTATGCGTGAGCCACCACGCCAGAATACTTTATTTTGGGACAGGGCTCACAATATAAACCCCCACTGACCTGGAACTCATGTGACTGAGGTGAGACTCAAACTTATAGCAATTCTCCTGCCTCACCTTCCTGAGTGCTGAGACTACAGGGTTACAGGTGGGTCCAGAGAACCAGCTTTGGGACTGAGGTTATCTGTGTGTGTGAAGAGGTGGAAGAGACCAGGCTGCCCCCCCCCATGACATGTGAGAACACAATAAGCAGGTGGCAGGCCCCCCCTCCACTGTCACCAGCTGGCAGGATGTGGCCTCTGGTAGCTGCTACTGCTGTCACCATATCCTGCCTCACACAGCACCTGCAAGCTTCCTCGCCTTCTTGGGTCTTGTTTTTGAGCTGGTGTCTCTAGACAACCAAGTGCTTCTGCCCAACGTGTGCATTTAGGTGTGTAGAGTGACAGCAGGACCCCTGATGGCCTCCAGATGAAGAGCCAGCAGATGACAGGGACAGGGAACTGGGCAGGCCAGGGCCAGAGTCCCTTGGGGGGAATTGATAGAGCCCCACTTTGCCTCCCAGCCTTCCCAGTGCCTTTCTATGGGAATCAATTGTTCAGTTCTGTGTTTAGCTGTGGAGCCAGCATTTATTAAAGACCCTCCTATATGGTAGGCAAAAGTCAAACTGGCAACCACAGACAGTATTCTGAGCTTCTCGCTGTGGGTAGCATTTGGTACTGGGAGTACCGCCCCCTTAGCCCCTTAACCCGCTTTCTAAAAGAAAGTGAGGCTCACTTGGCAGCATGGGAAATCTGGGGACATGGTGAGGTTAATCTAGGCAGAGAAGTGGGAGGGAATTCCTAATACAGAGGGACCTTCATGACAGGCTCTTGGCACCTAACTAACAATGCAAGGCGACAGCTGCTGGCCAGAGAGGGGTTGGCAGGAGCAGGTCACAGTAGGGCCTTGTGTTAAGTTAAGGAGTCGGAGTTTTGTTCTGAAACTAATGCACAGAAACTGAAGGATTTTAAGTGGCAACGGCAAGATAGGGGAGCAGTGTGCAGTCCATAGCCTCCCCTGCAGACAGTGCTGACAGTCCAGGCTGAGGAGGCCTGCACCCCGGGCCATAGTGGAAGGCAGACACTGACCGCTGGAGGAACCCAGCAGGACTGGAAGCTCTCGGAGGATAGCAGTAAATTGGAGGTGGCCAGTGAGAAAATTGGGAGTCTCCTGGGGCAACTTCAGCCCCCGCAAATATTGTTATGTGATGCCTCTGACCCCCGGGTTTAACCAAATCTTCTGCTTTAGGAACCAAACTCTATTTTTCTAGAAGAGCAGCAAGCTACTCTTTTTGTTTGTTTGTTTTTTGCTTTTTTGGTTTTGTTGTTGTTGTTGTTGTTTTTTCAAGACAGGGTTTCTCTGTGTGGTCCTGGCTGCCCTGGACTCACTCTGTAGACCAGGCTGGCCTCGAATTCACAGAGATCCACCTGCCTCTGCCTCCCAGAGTGCCGGGATTGAAGGTGTGCGCCACCGGGCCCCAAGCCATTCTTAATCTGAGCCATCTCCCCAGCTCCCCACCAAGGCAATTCTTCCTCTCTGTTTACTTAGTGTGCTCCCAGCTTGCAGAGTGTCACTTTCAATTCTGCAATTGGGTGACAAAGCAGGACGCCTTTCTCCCTAAGGAACCAGATGGCAGCAACACTTAGAACACTGGTGACTTCCTCAAATGCCCTGTCATAACCTCACAGCCTAAGCCTAGTCTCCTTTCCTAGGGCTGAAACGGAATCAGCCCAGACTGACTGTGGCTGTCGGATTTGTATTGTTCTAAACCATGTTCACCAAGCAGAGTAGGTTGAAGGTCTGGGTCCTCATAAGTGCCTCGGTGAGCCTGTGGAGGTCAGAGGCCAACTTCCAAGGTTTGCTTCTGTTTTTCGTTGCTCATCAGGAACATCCCAGTTAAAGGGTTTGAGGTGTTACCCTTCCAAGGCACTCAGGGTAGAGGAGACACTGAAACACAGGTACCTTGGAGAAGAGCTGGGAAAGATCTGGGCCTATCTGAGTGAGGACCAGAGGATGCAGATGCTGCAAAGGCAGGCAGGCAGAGGCTGTTTATGGATGCCCCTGAAGGCTGCTTTAACTCAGTGGGCAACAGAGAGCCATCAAGAACGTATGGAGTGGGGTCACTGGCCCTGGACTGGCCCTTAAGAAAGGTTGGAGAGGGGGCTGGAGAGATGGCTCAGAGGTTAAGAGCACTGTCTGCTTTTCCAAAGGTCCTGAGTTCAATTCCCAGCAACCATATGGTGGCTCACAACCATGTATAATGAGATCTGGTGCCCTCTTCTGGTGTGTGGGCACACATTCAGACAAAACACTGTATAACATAATAAATAAATAAATCATTAAAACAAAAAACAAAAAAACAACAACAACAAAAAAAGAAAGGTTGGAGAGCCAGATGTGGTGGTGCACACCTTTAATCCCAGCACTCTGGAGGCAGAGGCAGACGGATTTCTGTGAGTTGGAGGCCAGCCTGGTCTACAAAGAAACCTTGTCTCAAACAAAACAAAACAAAACAAACAAACAAAACCTAACAACAACAAACCAAAAAGGAAAGAAAGAAAGGTTGGTAGAGGAAGAGGAGGAGGAGGAGGAGGAGGAGGAGGAGGAGGAGGAGGAGGCCCTGAGTGTAGTACAGGCTGAGGCAGAAAGACTGAGGGGTTGCTGCCTTAGTAGAGGGCACCTGGCCATAAGGGGACTGCAACTACAGCCTCTTTCTTGGAGTCTGCCTTGACCTGCAGCTCCGGACCAGCATATCAAAGAGCCAGAGAGAGGATGCAGAGTCTGGGACTCCAAGTTTCTCAGCCTGAGCTCGCTTTGCCCTTTCCACTTCTCTTTTGGTCTTCTGTGTTTTCCCCAGGTTGTGAAATTCACAAACAACACATTTTCTTCCCCTCTCTCCTCCCACTGGATCTGCTGTTTTCCTTGTGACCCACATTACTCTCTGTTGGGTCTGCTTGCTGCTGGAGCCTGTGGGCCAGCCACTGAGAAGGGTTGAGGCAGGAGGATTGCTGGAATACAGGAGATTAAAGCCAGCCAGGGTGACAGATCACATAATCGTGTCTGAAAAACAAATAAAAAGATGGCTTCTCCCCTCCTGAGACTGATTGAATTATCTGTGGTTTGGAGGCATCCTCACTCTGTAGCCCAGGACTGGTTGGTTTTGTTATTTGTTTTGTTTTGGCCGTAGTGAGGCAGGGGTGGGGGTGGGGGTGGGGGTGGGGGTTCCAAGTCAGGGGTTTTCTGTGTAGCCCTGGCTGGCATGGAACTCACTTTGTAGACCAGGCTCACCTCAAACTCAGAGATCACCTGCCTCAGTCTCCCAAGTGTTGGGATTAAAGGCGTGTGCCACCACACCCAGCTTCTTTTTTTTCTTTCTTTTCTTTTTTTTTTTTTTTTTAATTTTCGAGACAGGGTTTCTCTGTGTAGCCTTGGCTGTCCTGGACTCGCTTTGTAGATGGGGCTGGCCTCGAACTCACGGTGATTCACTTGCCTCTGCCTCCCGAGTGAGTGCTGGAATTAAAGGCTTGCAGCACCACGCCCAGCCTTAGGCTGGCTTTTAACTCAGGATCTTCCCACCTCAGCCTCCCCCGTGCTGGAGGAAGAGGTGTGTGCCATAACCCCTGACTCCTCCATTTGGTCTGCATGCCTGGGGCCCCTCTGCAGGGTCACTGGCTGAAGAATCTTGCTTTGAGACTTCCAACATTGGTCACCTGCCAGAGCGGCTGGGTTGTCAGCGTATTGCAGAAGCAACCTTGAATTTGTTTGTGTTTTGTTTTTTCAGAAACCGACTAGGGGTACCCTCAATCAGATTGGAGACCCATGTTCTTTCCTAGAGGAGCCCATGTCCAGTAGAACCAGAAAACCCCCTACTAATGAAACAGTATGTGATCTGTGAGCCTGCCCGAGGTTATTCAAGAAATTTCCTCAGACCTGGAGTTAGCGAAGAGTTGTGATCTGTCAGATGTGGGTGCTGGGAACAGAACTTGGGTCCTCTGGAAGAGCAGCAAGTGCTCTTAACCACTGAACCATCTCTTCAGCCTTCATTGTGATATTAGGCATGTCCAACCTGTGTCCTGCGGGCCGCATGCAATTGCATGTGACCAAGAATAGCTATCAATGCCACCTAACACAAAAATGGGGGGGGGGGTAAATACAATATTATGTAGCAAGTGGCTAGAGCGGATAAAAGCACTTGCTGCTTTTCCAGAGGACCTGAGTTGGGTTTCCAGTATCCACGTTGGGATCTGAGGCCCTCTTCCGGCTTCCAATGGTACATATACACATGTACTCACACATGTGGCATATGACATGCATGTGCCCACGTGCATGCATGCACATGTGCGCACACACACACACCACATACCACACATTACACACACACCACATACCACACACACCCAAAAACAACTAGAGATGGGATCATTCTGAGGTTTTTTGTTATTGATTGTTTTGTAACTCCGTTGCAGGGCTCTCACGTGTGAACTTTGTAGACGACAACAACACTGTTTCGCAATGTCAGAATGTTGGACCGCCCTTGGAGGGTTTTTCCCCAGCAGTGGCTGTTGGGGAGGAAGAACAGCTTTCGCTTTAGACACTGCTGCCTCTTTTTGCAGCGCTGGAGCAGTTAGTCCAAGCTTCAGTTTTCCCAGGGTAAAGAGGACTCTGGGGTTTTCCTTGTACTTTCAGGTTCCTGGTCTTTATATAGTGACATCACTTAGTCCCGTAGCACGGTGCCAGATGCCAGAGTCTGGAGGGATTCCCAGGTCTTGAGTGTGAGGCTTGGGGTTTCCCCATCAGATAGAGGCTGTGGGTACCGCCCTCCCTGAGGCGGGGCTTTGAGCACTTGGGGCTTAGACTCTGGCCCCTGAGGCTGTTGAGCTCCCCAGACTCCCGGAATACCATGGGACAGCTGATAGCCAAACTGATGCGAATCTTTGGGAGCCAGGGTAAGAGGCGCACCTAACAGCCCAGTGAACTCTTTGATTCTGCAGTCTTTTGGGGCTCTTGGGATTTTGGGGTCATCGGGGGGAGAGCAACTGGGACCCCTGGGCTTCTAGAATGCGTTGTGTGCACTCCGCACTCCCGGATGCTCCACCGCCCCCTCTCTGCTCTTCTCGCCTGTGCCTGCACTTCCATGTGCTTAGTGCACAGGGGTGGGAGAGCATCTTGTACCCCACCCCACCCCCAGGTGGGCTGTGAGCAACCTGGATGAACCCCAGAGTTTCCTGCGATTGTGATTTAGAGCCCAGATTATGACTGTCTGGACCTTTCAGATAATCGCTTTCTAGAAATGTGGAGGGAAATAGTATAGGGGGTCAGCTCTCTCTTCCACATTCCTGGAGATGTGTAGGGCTCCGGGCCGATGGCAAGTGAAATGGTACAGTCCCTGGCAGAGGTGCCCAGGCTGCTGGGAACCGGTTCCCTGAGCATACTAGGGATGAGAGAGGTGGACCCAGAAACTTGATACAGTGTGTCCCAACTCCTTGTGCCTGGGTCCGGAGATTGCCAGGAGATGGGTGGGACTGGAGAGAAGGCACTCAGGCAGGAGAGGAAGGTGAAGAAGAAGCCAGGACAAGAAGCCTACCGGGGACACCCAAGCCCGGGGTCATCGGGGTTGGCTCTGACCTTGCCCTTCCTCTGGATGCCTCCAGAGCACAAAGTCATCATCGTGGGACTGGACAATGCAGGAAAGACCACCATTCTCTACCAGTTGTAAGTAACTACTGGGTGGACGGGAGAGGGCTAGGCTTCACACCAGACTGATAAAGCGCTCATTTGGACCAATCACTAGAGCCCTTCCCTGGGCTCATGGGTAAGTAGACCAATAGGAGTGATGGGAGGCCGCTGGTGGTCTGGATCTGAATCCTGCCTGCTATCGGGGACCTCAGGTCCCACCGCCTCCCGTCATCTACCCTGTCAAACACATTTCAGTCCTGGTTAAGTGTTGAATGCCAGGCGGTTTCCCGCCTCAGTGCGCTTGGCTCCCCCTAGCGGCGGGGCCCTTTCTTTTCACCCTTGCACCTTACACTAAGTTGTTAACTTTCCGGCTTCAACTTCAACCGCCAGCCAGGAAGAGCTGTGAGCTCCTCCAAAGCTTCGTAGCTCCAGGTCTGCAGGTCTGCGTACAAGCTGCGCAAACAGCCACCCTCGCTTTCCCAGGCTTTCCTGATTTGTAGACTCGACTGAGGGCATGTGCTTCTCTGAGAAAGTAATATCTGTAAAGTTAATTAATTTAAATTGTATTAGAAAAGAAAGGTCTGGAGGCGTTGCTCAGTGGTAGAGTGCTTGCCTAGAGCTCTTGAGACTATATCCCTAGCATTATTATCTTAGAAATGAAAATTCAAATATGAAGACCCTCACTTTCAGTCTGCTTCCTTATAACTTTTTGGTGAGCTTCCAGAAACATGTGTAAACGGGCAGGCACGGATGTCTTTGCCTATAATCACAGCACTCTGGAGGTTAAGACAGGAGGATTCCTATCAGAGGTCATTCAGTGAAACACGACCTTAAAGATGTGCACGAACATAGCAAACACACACACACACACACACACACACACACACACACACACTAAACAAAATACCTCCCCCCAAACAAAACAAAACCAAAACCAAAAACCAAATCAAAGAAAAGTTTTCTTTGCCAGGCGTTGGTGGCGCACGCCTTTAATCCCAACACTCGGGAGGTAGAGGCAGGCAGATCGCTGTGAGTTCGAGGCCAGCCTGGTCTACAAAGTGAGTCCAGGACAGCCAAGGCAACACAGAGAGACCCTGTCTCGAAAAACCAAAATAAATAAATAAATTTTTAAAAAAATAAAAAGAAAGAAAAGTTTTCTATCTTTCTTTCTTTCTTTTTTTTTTTTTTTTTTTTTTTTTTTGCCTTTAAACCAGGGAAGTATCTGGTGGCCTCACTCAGATCTGTCTGGTTTGTCACAGCTCCCACAATTCCAGTGGGGTCCCACAGGGCAGAAGCTAGGCCACCATCGGGAGCTTGTTAGTACTGAGGACATGGGCCTCAGCCAGTGCTTGGTCACCCAGGGCTGAGTTGTTCTGAGCAGAGCGTGGCTGCTTTTGGAGTAGAGGAATGACAGTGTGAGCTCGGAGTGAGCTGGGCCGAGACCTTAGAGCCTTCTCTTGCCTCCCCCAGCCTGACCAACGAGGTGGTTCACACGTGTTCCACCATTGGTAGCAACGTGGAAGAAATTGTTCTTCAGAAGGCCCACTTCCTCATGTGGGACCTGGGGGGCCAGGAGGCGCTGCGCTCCGCCTGGGACACATACTACTCCAATGCTGAGGTGAGGAGGTCACAGAGGTGGCTGTGCATCATTAGCCTGGCAGTCACCTACCAGATACTCTCTGAGCCTAGCGTGTGCCACCTGGATCGGGGTGGAAGAATGGTCACTCCAGCTGTGCTGACAAGGCACTAATAAACGCCGTGCCACCTGCCAGCACTGCATAGCATCTCTGAAGACTTTTGAATCCTAAAAACAAACAAACAAAGAAAAATTTAGATGCATAAATATAAAAAAAAGAAAAAAGAAAAAGAAGATTTTCACGGCTATAATCTCAATATTTAGGGGCACTGAGGCAGGATGATCAGAAGTTCCAGGTCAGCCTGGGTTACATATGAAGATTTTTGTCTTCAAAGAATCAAATAGGAGCTGGGTGTGGTGGCACGTGCCTTTAACCCCCAGTACTTGGGAGGCAGAGGCAGGTGGATCGCTGTGAGTTCGAGGCCAGCCTGGTCCACAAGGCTGGTACAGTACAGCCAAGGCTACACAGAGAAGCCCTGTCTCGAAAAACAAAAGCAACAACAACAACAACAACAACAACAAAAAGTGGGCCCAGCCTAGTGAGACTATCTGGCTACATAGTTCCTTTCCATCTGGGCTGGCACTTGGGCAGGGGGCAGTGGCCAGGGGGCGGAACCTTTGGTAGGAAGCGTGTTGGCTAAAGAGAACACTTGCAGCTCATTATCTCAATCCTGCCTGGCAGTTTGTCATCCTTGTGATCGACAGTACAGACCGGAGTCGGCTGTCAACCACCCGGGAGGAACTGTATAAGATGCTGGCCCATGAGGTAAGTCCCCTGAACTCGGGAAAGCCATCGGCGAGACTACCTGTGCACTGTTAGGCTGGTCATACGCCCTCTCTCTGAGGGGGAGGCCTAGTTTAATCATAGATGAAGGGTTCAGTAGGTACCCTCAGGATAACCGAGCGCAGAAGCTACAGCTGCTGTTTCAAAGGCTGACCTCCCCTGTCACCCACTGGGAGACCCTGAGCAAGCTGCTTCATTTCTAATAAGTTGCTAATAAAGAGGCTTATCGGTTCCTACCTCACAATGGGAAAAGTGGCTCTTGCAAGCAATCTGAGGCAGATTTTCATGAGGTTGAGGCCAGCCTGGGCTCCATATTGAGTTCCAGGCCAGCCTGGGCTACAGAGTAAGGTTCTCCTTTGAAAAACAAACAAACAAACAAACAACAATATCAAAACATGTCACTGTCCCACGAAAGCCTTCACTGACCAGGAAACTGGGACAGAGGGGAAGACATCCTAATGGGACTCTAGATGAGACAAGCATGGGAGAATAGCAAAGTAGAAGGATCCAGAGGATCCTAGAAACCTACAAGTAGAACACTACGATAGGCAGATTTGGGCCCAGGGGTCCCGCTCAAACTAAGGCACCAGCCAAGGACAATACAGGTGGTAAACTTTAAACCCCTACCCAGATCTAGACAATGGTCAGAACATTCTCCACAGTTGAGTGGAGAGTGGGATATGACTTTCTCATGTACTCTGATGCCTCACATTTGACCATGTCCCCTGGAGGGGGAGACCTGGTGGCACTCAGAGGAAGGACAGCAGGTTACCAAGAAGGGTCTTGATACCCTATGAACATATACAGGGGGAGGAAATCCCCCTCAGGAACAGTCATAGGGGAGGGGAATAAGGGGAAAATGGGAGGGAGGGAAGAATGGGAGGATACAAGGGATGGGATAACCATTGAGATGTAACAAGAATAAATTAATAAAATATATATGTATATAAACATGTCACAACAATATCAAAACATGTTTGAGGTAGGCGGTGCTGGTGCACGCCTTTAATCCCAGCACTTGGGAGGCAGAGGCAGGGAGATATCTGTGAGTTCAAGGCCAGCCTGGTTTACAGAGTGAGTCCCAGGACAGCCAGGGCTACACAGAGAAACTCTGTCTTGGAAAAAAAAGAAAACAAAACAAACAAACAAACAAACAAACAAAAAAACCCCAAACCCAACAGAACAATGTCTGAGGTTACTGTAAGTACCCTATGAGCAGCTGGACGGTGTCCCAGGAGCTGTGGCATCATTTGATGGGGTTGCTAGCATTGGGGCGAGCCTCCGCCTCTGTCCCACCCGCCCGTGGGCCTCCGCCTCTGTCTCACCCGCCCGTGGGCCTCCGCCTCTGTCTCACCCGCCCGTGGGCCTCCGCCTCTGTCCCACCCGCCCGTGGGCCTCCGCCTCTCTCTCACCCGCCCGTGGGCCTCCACCTCTGTCCCACCCGCCCGTGGGCCTCCGCCTCTGTCCCACACCTTTTGCTAGAACAGTAGGGGCAGGGATCCCAGAAGTCTCTGGAGTCCGTGGGAGGGATGCTGGGCTGTGTGTCTGTCTGACCCAGGCTCCTCTGCCCACAGGCACTTCAAGATGCTTCCGTTCTCATCTTTGCCAACAAGCAGGATGTAAAAGACTCCATGACCACGGCAGAAATCTCCCAGTTCCTCACACTCAGTGCCATCAGAGATCACCCGTGGCACATCCAGGGCTGCTGCGCTCTCACCGGAGAAGGGTCAGTCCTCTACTGCTCAGGGCCCCCAAGAAAGTGAGTCTCCAAGCTGCCTTTTCAGAGGAGCCTCGATGCCTTCCAGAGGCCTCTGGTTCCCTATTGGCTGCGTTATTCGTTATTCTCCACGGCCTTTGCTAGGCTGTGAGCAGACTGCTTCTCTCCAGGCGCCCCAGCCTCTGGCACGCTGGCTGCTGATGCACGCTGGGGCTCAACTCGTTTCCCTTCTAACTTCGAGTGATTGGATAGAACCGTGGCTACCCTCTCAGTCTGTCCCAGGCAGAGGCTTGGGGGCTTTCCAGCCAGCATCTTATGGGAAATGCTGATGTCCTTTGTGCTCTTCTGCCCTCCCTGCAGGCTGCCAGCTGGGCTGCAGTGGCTGCAATCTCAGGCCACCTCCAACTGATGTCCCAGCCTTAGGCCAACCAGAATCCACATGCTTAGCACCGGTGAGAAACCCCAGTCATTTGCTGGTGGAAACAGCGTGGCTATGGACAGAGAGACTACCAATGTCCTCTCAACTGTCACTGAGAGCGGGGTCAAAGACTTCAAGTTGGTGCCCATGGGACCAAAGGATGAAGCTCCCCGTCTCTATCGCCGGGGATGGAGACACCGGGGAACCTGCTGGCGTGGTGGGGCATCAGGCCTCTCCCAGCCCTCACCCTCTGTCTGCCCCTGGAAAGCAAGAGATCTTTGACATTGTTCCATATCCACTGGAGAAAGCAGATTCCGGTAAAGGAGACAGCAGGACCCTGCCAAAAGCTGCGGTTGGGGGTTGGGTGGAGAATGAAAGGACAGAACATTCCAGACAGAGGCCGCCCGTCACACGGCAGGAGTCGAAGCCCTCCCACCCTTAGGTGCTGCCTCTGACCACAGCTTTTGGGATCTAAGTCACCAGGTGGAATCTCCCTGCCTCTCCGCCCCGCCCCCCTTCCCGTCAGCATCCTCCCTACCTGAGCTCTATGCCTCTCAAATCAAAGATTTCTTTCTTTCTTTGTTTTTGTTTTTGTTTTTCGAAACACAATCTCTTTGTGTTAGCCTTGGCTATCCTGGACTCGCTTTGTAGACCAGGCTGGCCTCGAACTCACAGAGATCCACCAGCCTCTGCCTCCCGAGTGCTGGGACTAAAGGAGTACGCCACTACGCCCGAAATCAAAGATCTCTACAGGACCTACTTATTTTGTCTTTGTGTCATGATTTTTAAAAAAAATTGCATAAAAATTTAAAAGGTACATAAGTGCTCCTGAAAACGGCTCACCTCTCATTTCTGTCTGTTCCTCAAACTGGCTTTTGTTCTTTGCCGACAGGTTTTTGGGGGAAAATCCAACAGGGTGTGGGGAGCAGGGACTGCATGCACGCTCCATTTGGCTAGGATTGTCTGGGTTGAAGGACATTGACACCAGCTAACCAGGATAGGGCCTTCTGGCTGGTGTTGATCCCCTGAGAAGGAGACCCCAGGGAGATGAGCCCTTTAGAAGCAGTGCCAAGGTGGATAAGAGGCTCGTGCTGTCCTTCTGCGTTCAGGGGCCTAGACAGTACAGCCTCCCACCTTTCCAAGCTCGCAGTGGATATCTGGGGGAACCTAGACAGAGATACAGAGGACCCAGATCTTTAATTTTGTAGTTTCTCTGAGATGTGGTTTGAAGGAAGAGCTTGTGGATTCTTGATATTTTGATCATACTTTGTGTTTTCATTAGGTTATCCTTGACATAAAAAATAAGGAGAATAAGGAGAGAGAGAGAGAGAGAGAGAGAGAGAGAGAGAGAGAGAGAGAGAGAGAGAGAGAGAGAGAGAGAGAATACAGTTGAATAGTAGTACCGCGGAGCTAGTCCGTAAAAATCTATTCCATAGAAAAGCACCTGAAGAAAGAGATGCAGCGTGCTGGGGGTATAGCTCAGTGGTAGAGCATTTGACTGCAGATCAAGAGGTCCCCGGTTCAAATCCGGGTGCCCCCTCACGTTAGCAATCACTCTTTTGTGATTGCTCAATGCACTCGTGAGACCTTAGAAGGGGTAGGGGCGCTCCCCTCCCCAAACCCACTGTGTTTTGCTGGGGTGTGTACGGTCCAACTGTTGCTGCGGTTAAATGTAGGCCCCTGACCGGAATGTGTCGCGAGCCTCCGGATCGACCTTGCGGTATTCCTAGGCAGCTGCTCGTGAACCACAGGGCGTGAGGAGCGAGTTGGACGCGTTCAGGCGCGGGTGACCTCGACGGCTGTCCCTTAGGGAGAGCCGGGGTTGGAGGCAGAAGGTTGGGAGAAGTGTGAGCGTGTAGGAGGGAGAACGCGGAGGAGCAGCGGCGGAGTTGCAGAGTGTGGTCCCGCCCAGAGGAGCGCGGAGCAGCGAGGGATCGCTTCAGTCTTTTTGGTTACGTTTTCTCGTACCATCTGAAGGGATCTAAGAGCATCAGGGAAAACCTTTTGCTTTCAAGGGAGAAATGCGGCAGGTCAGTTCCTTATCCAGACCTGATTCCACGCTTACTTTTACAGATGCTTTAGTGCGCCTGCGCTAAGATAGTACTAAGTGGTTACTGGCGCGAGGAAGCCGGCAGAGGGGGTATAGCTCAGTGGTAGAGCATTTGACTGCAGATCAAGAGGTCCCCGGTTCAAATCCGGGTGCCCCCTTCCTTCTTTTATGCAATTTTCTTTAAATGGCTTTCTCACTTCCCACGTGTTTTTTGTAGCACCGTTTCCTTCGCCAACTCCCAGACAGTCGGGAAGCAATGGTGCTGTTAGGGAACCTGGAAGTTCTAACCCAGTGACTCCGAGAATGTGGCCAGCATCGGCAACAGTTGGATCCGTGCTACGTTTGAAGATTCCTGGTATCATTCTCTGACTCAGTGAAATAACTTGGGGTGGGGCTCGACATTTGTTTCGGAGAAATGCTCCAGATGCACTCTCAAGCTCTAGACGCTTACGTTTAGCAACTTGCACACGTCATTTGCTTCTAACACTTCCAAGATGCTGCTTCTGCCTGAGCCCTAATAAAAGACCTTATAAAACACAACGAGGGCCCCAAGACTGGCCGCGCACGAAGACACCAGAACTGAGGTTGGAGGTCCATCTTGGGGACACTTACGGAGGTCCTCCGCAGCGCCTGCGCGTCAAGAGAGCAGCAAAACGCCAGTCCTGTGGCTCATCACGTGTCCACTGGGTGGCGGTAGGAGGCCACAGCTGGAAAAGACAGCTTTTCTGACACCACCCCCAGTCCTCCTCCCGCACTCTCCCCCTCCCCTCCCCCTCCCCTCCCCCTCCCCTCCCCCTCCCCTCCCCCTCCCCCCGCACCCCCCACCCCCCGCCAGCCCATGCTGTCAAGAAAGAATTCACGTTTCAGTGGTTCGGTGGACTCAAGTTTGTAATCCCTTCAAGTAAGCTGAAACAGGTAGAGTGGTCGTGAGTTCGAGGTCAACCTGCTCTACAGAGTGACTCCCTATCGGGAACAAATAGCAATGAGAAGGAGCCCTTCGCTTGCAGGACTTGCCGTGGCCTGCAGTATTACATCAAGGGTTGAGGTCTGGTGGAGGCCGGTTCTAGGCTCTTGGGTCGGAAGGATTAGGATTCTGAGAGATGCGAATTTAGTTTTCATTTCCTTGACCTCAGTGCCAGGCCACCCACCTACTCAAGCACACACTACTTCTGAGGTCCCCACCAGCATCCTCCTTGCCTCACCTAGCAACCCACGCACCCTTCCTTTCCGCACTCTCCAGGTCCCCAGCGCGGGCGGGAGGGAGCCAGGGGCCCCTCGGCCTTCTCCACATTCTAGGCTCCAGTTCTCTGTCTTCCCACGAAGTAGGTCGCAGGCACCTTCGCGCCTTGACCTGATTCCATGCCGTCTATTAAATCTCCTAAATTGCGGGTATTTTTATTCTATCCTGGAAGAAAAAAAATAATAAAATAAAATAAGGTGCCCTATTCCCAGAGTCTGGTAGTGGCACTGGGCGCCGCTTCCGACTTTGGGAGTAGTTTTGATTGGATCTGGCTTCTTGGGTTGGGGGCGCCCGTGCTGCTTTAGAGTGGAACTGTGACAGACTTCAGCACCAACGTGTTTGCTGGCCCTGAGGGGAGGAGAGGGGGTCGGGGGAGAGCGGGTGCTGGAGATGGGGTGTGAATCAGGGAATGCAATTCCCGTTCGCTGCTGGAGCAGAAGCAAGGGGGTGGGGGGCTCGGCTGCGCGAAATTCCTGACGCGTGTCTGTCTGTGTGTGGGCTTATGTATAACACCAGGAAGCCACAGAAGTCCAAAGACCAGCTCAGAACGTCTCATGCCCTGGAGATGGGTGGTCCAAGTAGGGGCGCTTTCTGGGTTCTACAACTTCTGCTTTTTCCCCTGGACTTCTAGGGCAGCCGGGTTCTCTCGGTGACCAGAGATGTCTCGGTGCGGTCCCAGGTCCCGCGGGGCGCGGCGCGGAGCTCCGGGAGGCGGGGACCCCGGCGTCGCGCCCCGCCCTCCGGGCCCTCCCGCCCGCGCTCCCCGAGGCCGCAACGCTGCGCTTTGCTCGCCGTGCCCGCTCTGCTCCAGCTTCCCGCTTGCCCAGCCCGGACCCGGCCCCTCGCCAGCTGCCACCGAGAGTACCCAGAGGGTGTCCGCGCCCACTATGCGGCCTCAGCTCTGGCTGCTGCAGTTGCTGCTACTCCGCGGGGTCGCGCGCGGGCTCAGCCCCGCAACGCCGGCAGGTAGGACGCGCGGCCGGGGCAGGTGCAGACCCTCCAGCGGGACCCGGCGTGCTGTCCGTAGGACGCCAGGGACAGCGGACAGGGACCCTACTTTTCTGTGGGCCCAGAAGGTGTGCACCCCTGCTTCTGTCGGATGGACGTGAAGGGATCCAGCCCGGGGCTCCCAGAATAGTCATAGGGACCCGCGATCGTTCCAGAGAGGCGTTAGCCTTTCCTTGCTCTTCCTGGCTGCCTTCCCTCAGCTGCTCTAGGCTGGGTCCAGGCTGGGCTTGGAGACTGCGTGGGAGCCTCCGGAGGGTGGGGGACATCCTGGCACCAGCGTGGCCGTCTAACCTGCTTCCCCTACCTCTTGCATAGTGATGGAGAGGCAGGGACACCAGGAAAAAGCAGCTTGCTGCTCCCGGGCTCTTAGGGTCAAGGGTCGTGTCTCCCTCCAGTTTGGTTCTGCGTGCTCTCTGTTGCTCTGGCCTTGCATGGAGAGGGTGGGGTGGGGTGGGTGGGGGAGGAGCTTCTATTCTGCATACTCCTTTCTGCTATACCAGTTTCTGGAGCCATTTCTTCCACTTGGAGATCCTTTCGGAGATGTACCTTGAATTCCTTATGTTATCAAGAGTGGTCATTTTTTCTTCAATATATAATTTAGGTTCTGCAGCACCCATATTTTCTCTGGGGCTGGGAATAAGGGTAATTTTCAAGCTCCTTAAAAGAGAATTGAGGGCCTCTCACTTGTGATGGGGAGGGGAGTACTTGGCGCTGCTATTGGCTGTTGTGTCAGCATCGGGTCTGTGTTCTTGACTTTAATGGTCATAATATGTGATTCAAATGAACCTGGCTTGGGATGAGATGGTGTGGGTGGGGGGTGCTGGTGGTGACAGTGGGGGGAGAGCACTTGTCTAGAGACTGGTGTGGTGGCATCAGTGTTCAGTGAGGCCCCCCTCCCACAGGTCTCACTTGCTCCTGTGTCCCCTCTTCAGAGAGACCTACCCAGCTAGGAGGGCCTGACGGCAGCCATACTCTGCCCTGATTCACTGTGCTGTGTCTGTGGGAAAAAGTGTAGAATGTTTGGGCTCAAGATCATGCCCGCTCGTCACTGAGAACTCTTCCACCCCCTCACCACGTCTTGTATGGAAACCTGCTTAATCAACGTGTGTGGGAAAGCTGGGCACGGTGGGCCACACTGAGAACAAGGCAACTTGGAGGAAGAAGGTTCAAGGTCATCTTTGGCTACATAGTGAGTTCGAGGCCAGCCTGTAACATGAGACCCAGTTTAAAGCAAAGCAAAACTTCTTTTTTTAATTGAAGATTTAATTGAAGATCTTATAACATCAAAATAAAACTTTAATCCATAAATACAGTCCACGGAAAGACTGAGAATCTTACTGTCCTAATCTTTGCATAGTGTCCCATCATTGAAAATCACAGTTTATATATATATATTTAAATATATACAATAAACTACATACAGCAAGAAGAATCACGAAACAATAAGGAAATATATAAATGTTACATTCATAGTGAACAAAATGTTTTTAATCGGGAGGCAGAGGCAGAGGCAGGCGGATCTCTGTGAGTTCAAGGCCAGCCTGGTCTACAAAGCGAGTTCCAGGACAGCCAGGGTTACACAGAGAAACCGTGTCTCAAAAAACCGGAACCAAAACAAAACTGTTGAACAGTGAGTGTGCAGGTGCTTCTGTCTGAGCCCTTTCGGGGTACCCTTTAGAAAGCAGAGGTGCTGGATGTGGTGGCACATTCCTTTAATCCCAGTGCTCGGGAGGCAGAGGCAGGTGGAAATCTGTGAGTTTGAGCCAGGCCTGGTCTATAAAATAAGTCTATGGCAACCTTGGCTCTTACACAGAGAAACCCTGCCTAAAAAAAGAAAGAAAGAAAGAAAGAAAGAAAGAAAGAAAGAAAGAAAAGAAAGAAAGCAGAACCTCCCCCATCTGATGCCCCTCAGGCAAGGGGTGGGGTCTCTGGGGGAGGGGCTTTATAAGTAGGAGGTGAGATTTTTTTTTTTTTTAAGCCTAGGAGGACCTTGTGTGACCATGTGTGAAGCAACGAAAGAATGGGACTTTAAGACATGGTGTCATGTAGCCCAGGGTGGCTTTGAACTCATTATGTAATGGAGGATGATGACCTTGATTTCTGGTTTTCCCGCCTCCACCCCACAGTACTGGGATTACAGGCATAACACCATGACGTCATGTTTATGTAGCACTGGAGAATCGAACCCAGAGCTTCTGACATGCTAGGTGAGCACTCTGTCAACTGAGCTACATCCCCAGTTCCACAGGAGATTGGTTTTGCTGGCTGCTTCGTGTACATAGTTTTGCTAAAAGATTCAACCTAGCAAGTGGTAGAGCTGTTTTCACTCCATTTTACCTATCAGAAACGGAGGCGTCCAGAGATGTTTGAAAACTGTGGCCTGGTGGCGCACACCTGGAATTCCAGCGCTCAGGGAGGCAGAGGCAGGCAGATCTCTGTGAGTTCGAGGCCAGCCTGGTCTACAAAGGGAGTCCAGGACAGCCAAGGCCACACAGGGAAACAGTGTCTTGGAAAAAAAAAATCTTAAAAGAATGCCAAGATATACAGTATCATCACCGCTATCACTCACAGGCACAGGCAAGAAAAGTAGGGGCGGGGGAAGATCCCTAGACTAGGAAATCAAAATTTATATTAAAAAGAACAATCCTCAGGCTGGAGAGATGGCTCAGAGGTTAAGAGCTCTGGCTGCTGCTCTTCCAAAGGTTTTTGAGTTCAATTCCCAGCAACCACATGGTGTGGCTCACAGCCGGTTATAATGAGATCTGGTGCCCTCTTCTGGCCGGCAGTCATACATGCAGGCAGAACACTGCATACATAACAAATAAATCAATCTTTAAAAACAAATTGTGGTGCTGTGGTTCAAGGTTGGACCTTCAGCTTGGTGGCAAACCTGTGCTCCTTCACTTCTGTGACAGGGCAGTGTGTGTGTGGGGGGGTCTCCAGCAGGCCTGTGCCCAAGGGAGATTCTCATCTGTCCTACAGATGAGATGGGCTTTCCCCCTCCTCCCTGCCCCCTCTTTCACTCACTGGCGCCTGATGAACACTCATCCTTGCAGTACCCAGAATTCTAAATGCACAGGCATCGAAGAGCATAGTGGTCCAGGAGGCCAGCTTGGGTGGTACCCCTCCCCCCCCCCCCCCCCCCCGCCCCGGGCATCTGGGTGAGGGGGAGAGAGGCATCTGGGAGACTCTGGGACTGATGATGTCTTGTCAGACTTGAAGAAAGTAAGAGCTCGCCGGGGAAGGCCTATTTAGGAGCAGAGTAGTCTTGGCTTAGGAAACTTTGTGACTCTTTGGTGGCTGGATAGCAGGGCTGGGTCCTAGAGGGCCTGGAGGAATGTGAGAGAAAGCGGGGGGGGGGGGGGGCCTTGGATCAGATGGAGGGGGTGTGGTGAGAGGGGTCCATGAGGGATCAAATGGGGGCTTCTAGATGGCTGACTTTAGCCAGAGTGTGTGGGCAACTGGCTCTGGAGCAGACAGAGTGGAAGCTGAAACGACTACCCAGAGAGGACCCCAGTGGCCTGGACAGTACGGTGGCCGTATGGCTGGGAGGACCAGCTTGAGTGGCAGACGGAATTGAAGGCAGGTTGGGGGGGGTCAGGCCCTGGGCGGTGTAACCTGGCTGCTCTTCAGCCCTAGCACACCGCGGCACTGCTGTGTCAGGTCAGGGCATGGGAGTATGACCTTTGTACTCTCCCACATTATATACAGTCCCAGCTGACCCAAAACTTGCTCTGTAGACCAGGCTGGACTTGACCTCACAGAGATTCACCTGCCTCTGCCTCCTGAGTGCTGGGTTTAAGGGCATGTACAACTATGCTCGGCTTGACTGTACTGTGCTGTATGGTTCTGACCAGAAAGGAGCCAGGCTGCCCGAGTTCAAATCCTGCCGTGGCCTGAGTGGGTGACCTACGGGGGGGTTGTTTACCATCTTTGTGCCTTGTTTCCTCTATTTATGAGATGGATCTAAAGCTAATGCCTGTCTCCTGGAGTTGACTGACATGGGGATGAAAGACCAGTGCCCTCTAAGAGTGGCTGGCAGTCTCTCAGAGCCGTCACGCCATCCTATTAGATGACGTGGCGCTTAGAGCTCTGAGCGATGGGGTTCGGCCCTGTTCTAGAAGCAAAGGATGGAAGAATCAGGGCCCAGGGTGTTTAGGGGTCACCTACGTGAACCTGTTAGCCTACGGCTTCCATTAAGGCCCTCAAGGCTGTATGCCCAGGCATGTGGTCCTGCACCTGTGGGACCAGCCAGCTACACTCCTGGTATAGACCAAGAGGTGACATCCTGGTCCATCCAACTGGGCGGGGTGAGAGGCACAGACCCTGAAGCTGGAGGGGCACTTCTGGGGATCCCCCAGTGCCTCACAGTCTCCTCTGCCCTTTTCCCGTCATCCTGCATAGAAGCCATGCCCCTGCTCCTGGCTGCTCGGAACCAAATGTTTTTACTCAATAGTCAGGGCAGCCTGTCACACGGAGAAACTGAAGCTTAAAAAGGAAAAGTGCCAGGTCCCAGCTTGAGGGACTGGGTGGGCTGGGACTTAAAGCCCAGGTGTTTCCCCCTGCCATCCTGTGGGGCTCCTACACCCCATCTGATATCTTCCTCCACAGTCCATCCAGGCTTGGGACTTCCTGCCCGTCTGCACATCAGCCCCTCCATTTGGCCTGCATGTGGGCCTTTCCAGCCCCAGCTCCTGCCCTCCCCTCTATTTGCTATTTGCAGGAGAGAACTTGGGGAGCCAGGCCACCCAACTCAGCACAGGCAGACCTGCCACAAACAGCGGTAGCCTTGCTGATGAGGCCCGGCAGCTTGCGTGGGGCTGAGTGGTCGGCAGCTGCAGCCCAGTGCTGGGCTTCTGGCCATTTGGTCGATATCTTGGGAACAGGTCCGAACTGCCCCCTCTGCCCACAATTCTCCAGGAGCATCTGGTTACGATTAGGGACGGAGAAGTGAGAGGGGCCCCGGCAAGAGTCCAGCAGGCACCAGCAGCCAAGAATGACTTAATTGGATAAAATGCCTAATGACAAGTCAGAACCCCACAGCAGAATCCTGGCCAGGTCCCAGGCCTGGTCCAGCCAAACCTTGTTTCAACCCCTGTCCTTGCTGCTACAAGAGAGCTATCCCCTAGTGTAGTGTCCTCGATCATGCAGTGATTGAGCACTTACTGTTTGCCTGGCACTCTGAGGAGAGTGGAGAGGGGCCCGGGGAATGCAAGTCTCCCTGGGAGAAGGCACACAGTGAACTCAGGGAGGGGGGGGGGTGGTCTTGGAAAGGAGCTTTGGTGAGCAAGGTGGTTGGAGTCAGAGGTGACCTAGGACCCAAAATTGATGAAGGCAACTGGTGGGGTGGTCTGTGTCCTTCATATATCCAGGGCAGATGTGACATTTAGACTGACAACCTAGGGCACAGCTTTGGGGAACCCAACTCTCTGAAAGAAAGGAGAATGCTTTTCAGGACCGTTTAGAATCAGTTTAACAGCCCCAAGAGAGCTGGAGTCTTGGAACAACTGGCTCTGCGCTGCCACTTGCCAATCCGGTGCTCATGGCAGACATTACTAATCGATCATGACAATCTCTTCTGCTAAACACAAACTAAACCTTGGGATTCCTGTCTAGAGTGTTTCTGGCTGCCACTCATTAGTGGGAGATGGCATTTGAAATGAGACCTCTTTGCCATCCCAGCTGCTTTTCTGGGCCCACTGATAACACAAGGAGAGTGATTTGCCTGAGGTCAGTAGGACGAGAGACCCAGGTGTGGTAACACACACCTTTAATCCTAGCATTTTAGCTGCAGATACAGGCAGATCTCTGTGATTTAAGGCCAGCCTCATTTACATAGCAAGCTCCCATCAGCCAGGGCTGGGTATTGAGGTCCCGTTTCAAACCAAACAAACCAAATCAAGTGGGCAAGGGAGAACAGTTTCTTTCCAGGGAGTCTCTGTTACTGTCTGGAGGGATTTTTCAGCTGTCAAAGCCAGTGGGGGGGGGAGGGAGCGAGGGAGAGAGGGACAGATTGTGAGGTGCCTTCACTATGGAAGAACCTGAGATGCCCGTGAAGGAAAAGAAACTCACAGACAAGTTCAGGGGAAAACGCCTATGTCCCGGCCAACGAGCCATCAGTGGCCCTGTATAGGCTACAGGAACATGTGCGCCGCTCACTGCCAGAGCTGGCCCAGGACAAGGCTGATATGCAGAGGTGGAAGGAGCACAGCCAGGGTGCCATATACACCATGGAGTACGCCTGCAGTGCTGTGAAGAGCCCAGTGGACAGCAGCGTGTGTACTTCCACAGCGTGGAAGGCCTGCTTAAGCAGGTCATCAGTATCCGGGATCACATGAACACCAGCGCCCAGGGCCACAGGTAGCCCCGGCCGCCAGCCCTCACCCAAGCCCTTGTCACCACCCTAACCAGTGAGCTGTCCTGTGGCATCTGTGGCACCCATATCCTGTAACCCAGCTGGTGTGAGGAACACAGTGGTGCCAGGCTCACAGGGACAGTGACTGAGAGACACAGATCAGAGGAAGTGTGGGTGACAGGGAGCAGCCTTCTGGCATCCCCAGGAATGTGACCAGAGCAAGGGCCCTGAGGCTGGCACTCTGGCCCATAGGAGGAGCAAGAGGAGTGATTTAGTTGGGTGGGGAGCTGGGCTCTTCCCCTGGCACCCCTATGGTTTCTCCAGCTGAGGCCCAGGGCAGTGAAAAGCACCTGCAGTCCTCGCCTCTTTTTTTTATTTGTTTGTTTGGTTTTGGGTTTTGGTTTTTCAAGACAGGGTTTCCTTGTGTAACAACCTTGGCTGTCCCGGACTTGCTTTGTAGACCAGGCTGGCCTCGAACTCACAGAGATCAGCCTGCCTCTGCCTCCTGAGTGCTGGGATTAAAGGCGTGGGCCACCACGTCTGGCCCTTGCCTCTTTTGTGTTGGCTTTAACTCAATAAACACAGCTGACCTACAAAAAAAAAAAGTTGCTTTCACACAAATGAGGCCACTTGTGCCCCTTGTTCCTCTTAGGGTCGCGCACGGTAGCTGACCCATGAAAGCATCCCAAGTGTATTGTTAGATGTTAGATAAAGCAAAATATGGAATACCATTCAGTCGTCAAAAAGAACATGACTGAACCTTGAAGACATTGTGCTAAGTGAAATAAGGCCAATCACAGCAAGAGAGACTGTGATTCCATTTATAAGAGACGTATGGCGTAATCAGAAGACAAAGAGACAGAAAGAAGGACATAGTTAGACATGAGGGTCAGTGGAGGAGCCTGTCACGTGTGAGGCTCTGAGTTCAATCCCCAACACCTTTAACCTCTGAGCTGGATTCTGGCCTGCCAGACACACCTTGTCCACTGTGGAGGGTTGAGGGGTTTTAGTATTCCATGTGTACATTTCTGGGCATGGTATGAGGCACATGGCTCTCAATCCGTGTTATGAACTTGCTGTCCCGGTCATCACGTGTCCCCAGCATCAGTGATGGTGTGGTGTTGAGGATGCTGCAGGATAGGTGGTTTGGACGCCTTCTTCCATCCTTCCTCAGGACCACCAGCACTCAGTGTTCTATCCCTCCCTCCTCCCAGGTCATGATGAAAGCCAAGGCTCTGGCTGGACGGCCAAGAGGACCAGGCAAGGCTGGAGCCGGAGAACCCGAGAGAGTCCCGGGCAGGTGTTGAAGCCAGGCAGGACCCAGTTAAGCCAGGACCTGGGTGGGGACGCCCTGGCCATTGACACACTGCCCGACAACAGGACCAGAGTGGTGGTGAGTGCCGAACCAACATGGAGGGAGAGCGGGGCCAGCCTCCGTGTCAGATATGGACTGAAATGATAGGGATCCCAGGGACGAGGAGGCAAGCCGACTCCAGGTGGGGCATTAGGGTCAAAGCATCTCAGAGCTTTTGCAGGATGCTCGCTTCCGCCAGGACCTGGAAAGATGAAGTACCCTGATCCAGGATGCTCAGTGCAGGCCCCGAGCTCTGCCAGGACTTGGAGAGAAAAAGCTGCAGGTGGCCTAGTTACATCGCAGCTGCCAGGTTAAGCCACGCTCTGCCACATTTCTGCTTCATCTTTAGACTGCGGGGGCAGGGGCGGGGGCGGGGGCGGGGCCCTAAAGGTTAAGGACAGGGCCATGGAAGAGCATTCCGAGGTGGCTGGAGCAGAGGAGGAAGCAGCCCAGGTGAGAAGTTCCTCAGCCTGGGGACGGGAAGCACTCAGTGGGAGGAGACAGCTGCCGGCTGAGAGGCCTCTGCATCCACATATGACTGTGTTACAGTGTTTCGCACCTGTGGCTGGGGAGTTTTGCATACTATGTCCACGTGCCCCATAGTTTGCAGCTTTGGGCGGCTTGGCTTGGGTCTGGGGTAGGTGTGAGTGGGTGTGAGTGAGTGTGCCCTGGGAAGGGAAGGGTCGAGGCTCAGGATGCAGGAAAGCTACAGAAGGAGAAGCAGAGACAAGGGCATGTGCTTCGCAGCCCCGATTTCTTTCTTTCCTATGTCTCGAAGAACTTCCAGAAACTTCCAAACATCAGGCAGAGCTAGAAGTAGTGGGATATGGCTGTGTGCGCCTGCGGTCCCAGCTGAGCATAGAGCTGAGGTGAAAGGATCATCAGAAGCCTGGAGTTGAGGGCCAGCCTGGGCAGTACAGGCCAAAAGTAGTTCTAGAAGCACAGAAGAGTAAGCACACAAGTCCCAGGCTGCCCTCCCACCCGTCCCCAACCTTTTCCAAAACAGGATACCTCTGGCCTGTTGTTTTCCCGTTAGTCTGCCTTTTTAGCTCCACTAATGAGTGAGCTTTCCTTAGTTCATTTGGAGACAGGGTCTCACCATGTAACTTTGCCTGGCCTTGAACTCACTATGTAGAGAAGGCTGGTCTTGAACTCACAGAGATCCATCTGCCTCTGCCTCCTATGTGCTGAGCCTGACCATGTTGGCCACCACACCCAGCAATGAGTGGGCTTTGGACAGTGTCTGCTTTTTGTCTGTTGTGGTGGATGACCTAGCTCTACTTCCCAGAACGCCTCCATCTTTTTTCCTCAACTCACAGGTCTTTCCTTATGGCATTATCACATGATCCAACTGCGGTACTGTCCTGTATCTTCATCATCTCCTCCTCCTCCTCATTATTATTATTATTTTCCATTGGCTTGTTTATTTTTGTGTTGGAGTGGGGGTACCTGCACTATTGCAGGTGTGTGGAGGTCAGAGGACAATTTTCAGGAGTCAGTTCTCTCCTTCTACCATCTGGGTCTCCCAGCTCTTTGGGAAATGCCCTTCACCACGGTCCCTCTGGCCCTGTTTCCTGTATTTCCGATTTTTTGTTTTTCAGATGTCTTTTAAAAATATATTTACTCATTTTTACGTATGTGAGCTCTCTACCTGCATGTATACCTGCAGGCCAGAAGAGGGCACCAGATCCTGTTATAGACAGTTGTGAGCCACCATGCGGTTACTGGGAATTGAACCTGGATCTTCTGTGGGGGATAGCAAGCAGCCTATGCTCTTAGCCTCAGAGCCATCTCTCCAGCCCCTCTTCCTCCCCTCCCCCCACCCCCACCCAGCCCCATGATTCTTGCTCTCTCCCTGGCCCTGCCTGTTCAGTTTTCTGTGCTAACCCTGGTAACACATTCTTACATGTCTTCCTTCGACCTCAGATGAAATTTTCAGTGTGGTCAAACTTGTCATGAAGGGAGATGCGGCTGTAGCTCAGTGGGTAGAATACTTACTTAGCACTCATAAAGCTCTGGGTTTGATCCCCAAAACTGCACAAAATGGGTTGATGTGGCACATGCTTGTGATCCCAGCACTCTGGAGATAGGAGCAGGAGGATCAGAAGTTCAAGGTTACTCTTGGTTTGTTTTTTTGTTTTTGTTTTTTTTTTTTTGTTTTTTTGGTTTTTCGAGACAGGGTTTCTCTGTGTAGCCTTGGCTGTCCTGGACTTGCTTTGTAGACCAGGCTGGCCTCGAACTCACAGAGATCTGCATGCCTCTGCCTCCTGAGTGCTGGGATTAAAGGCGTATGCCACCACACTCAGTTTTAAGGTTATTCTTGACCACATAGTAAGTCCAGGGCCATTCTGGACTACATAAGACCCTGTCTTAAATATCCAATACACAAAGAGAAATAAAAATTTGTCCCAACTTGGCAGACTTTTCTCCCCCTCCACGGTTTCCAGCATGCACCTCCTCCTTGTTGTTTCTTGAGTGTTGGAGTCCTGGTCCCTTTACCCTGCGTCTTCCCTTTCCTGTGGCAGTTAAGTTCCTGACAGAGGTCACCTTGTAGGAAAGATGTATGTGTCTGAAAATGCATTTATTCTGCCCTCTCTTTTGGTCAATATGTAGACTTATAAATTAAACTAATTTTCCTTTCAAAGCTTGAAGGCACCTCACCACCCCCCCCTTTTTTTTTTCCTAATATAGCCACAAAGGGTCCTGCTGTACCACAGAGCGCAATGGCTCACACCTGTCATCCCAGCATTTGGGGGGCTGAGGCAGGATCATGGCCATCAAGGCCAGCCTGGGGTACTTAATGAGACCCACATCTCAGCACATACATATACCTTGCTTCTCACCTCCAGAGAGATGTGGTGCAACACAGGGTACAGTGGCTCGCACTTGTAATCCCAGTGCTTAGGAGGCTGAGGCAGAGAGATTGCTGAGAGTTTGAGGCCAGCTCAGCCTACACAGAAAGTCCTGTCTCAATAAAGAAAAATGGCCGGGTGTGGTAGCTCATGCCTTTAATCCCAGCACTTGGGAGGCAAAGGCAGATCACTGTGAGTTCAAGGCCAACCTGGTTTACAAAGCGAGTTTAGGACAGCCAAGGCTACACAGAGAAACCTTGTCTCAAGAAAAAAAGAAAAAATAGAAAAAAAAGAAAAATGAACTTTAGTGTCACTCTTATTCCTGATCTTGTATATATTATGTATAATATATTGTGTATAATGTATTATATATTCTATTACAATATATAATATAGTATATTATATGTATATACATATTTTGTCAAGACAAGGTTTCTCTGTCTAACAGCCCTGAGTGTCCTGAAACTGGCTCTGTAGACTCGTACAGATCTGCTGCCTGCTTCTGTCTCCAGAGTTTAAAGGCATATGCCACCTCAAAATTCTGAAATCATAGATGACTGTCCATGCTGGCCTGAAATTGACTATGTAGGCCAGGCTAGCCTCCAGCTGGAACCACCACACTGTTGTGGGGAATCCACCAGAGAAGACTGATCGGGCACAGTTTTAAGCCAAAACAAAGTCTTTATTAGGCAGTTGGCATCTACACTGGGTGTTTGGGATGCCAGTGTAGCACCGAGCCTTGCTCAGGGTGAGCTTTTAAGCCCCAAACCCATGTTCTGGTTTGACATACTTCAGTTAACAAGAACAGTTAGCCAGAAGCAGCACTATAGAGGCTAAAAAGCAAGATTAGTACGTTTTGAGACTTTCCCAGAACTATGGACTTCCATCAATTTAAGTCTGTGTTTACGTTCTGCCAGGTGGTGCTGTCTGCGTGCTGAATGGTTTGGCCTGACCGGTTCTTGCATCATGGAGTCAGTTGTGCTAAGGTCTCAGGTCCCTGTTACACAAACCCGGCCATGTTTTAACTTTCTAAGGCCTTTTTTATCATGGTTTTTGGAAATCCTCCTCCGTGTTCTGTGTCACGGAGGAAACATCTCTCTAAAGGTATTGTGTAAGCTTTGAAGGTTTGTTTTGCTTTTTTTTTTTTTTTTTTTTTTTTTTTTTCTATCCTCTGGGTCACTTCTGGTACTGTGTTTTCCATTTACTCTGAAATGGTTTAGCCACCATGTCTGACTCTGTCATTATTTAACATTTTGAGATTTCATTCATCAAAATACCACCAGTGTTTGGCACTAATGTTAATTTTTGTTTTGTATTTCTTTTTTCAAGACAGGGTCTCTCTGTGTAGCCTTGGCTGTCCTGGACTCGCTTTGTAGACCAGGCTGGCCTCGAACTCACAGCGATCCACCTGCCTCTGCCTCTCGAGTGCTGGGATTAAAGGCATGCGCCACCACACCTGGGTCACCCGGCTGATTTTTAAAATACCATATTCAGTGTTCTTCTCGGGGCTGAAGAGATGGCTCAGAGATTGGTAGCACTGGCTGCTCTTCCAAAGGTCCTGAGTTCAATTCCCAGCAACCATATGGTCCCTCTTCTGGGACCTACAAGTGTACATGTGGGCAAAACACTGTATATATAAAATAATAATAATAATAAAATTAAAAAAAAATGTTCTTCTCAACTCCTGAACTTTTTGATTCCCTTACCATTGTACCTGAGGTAAATGGCTCCCTTAACAGGCACTCATCCCAGCCTTGAGGTGAACTCTCAAAGGACACAGCCCACTCACTTCCTATTCTGTCTTGCTTTCTGGAACATTCAGAACTGAGGAACAGGGTAGGCGTGGAAGAATAGTAGTGTGGACAGTGAACGCACATGAGATGTCCCTAAGGAAGGGACAACTGTCGGCTCACCCTCCTCCTCATTGCTTTCCTGATCTCTGGATTAAACAAATGATACCTGCTCAGGGGCTGGCGCAGTGGTCAGAAGGGCCATGTCCCAGTGTGCACAAAGAAGCCATCACAGGAAACAGCCATGGGGACACAAACTTCTGGAAGCAATTGTCTGTGGGTGTTTGAAAGGAGCAGTGACATTCAGTGAGCCCTGGTGGACTCAGTAACACTAGGGTTTAAAAACAAACACACATTCTTAGCCTTCACGCTGGACAGATTAGTTCACAAGCATTGAAACCTGGGGACTCATTTCTTTCAAGTATCCCCACAGAGGGCTGCAGAGATGGCTCAGTGCTTAAGAGCACTGGCTGCTGCTGCTCTTCCAGAGGACCTGGGGACTATTTCAAGCACCCATATGGCAGCTCACAACCATCTATAACTATAGTTTCAGGGGATCTGACACCTTCTTCTGGCCTCTTAGGCACCAGGCACACACCTGTGGCACACAGGTGGCAAAACGCCTGCACACATAAAATAATTTCAAAAATAAAAACTGCCCTTGTGGCTGGGACATAGCTCAGTGGAGGAACATTTCCCTAGCATGTGTGATGCCTTCGGTTCCATCCTGGCTCCTGTCAAGAAGGAAATAAGCCAGGCGTAGTGGCGCACGCCTTTAATCCCAGCACTGGGGAGGCAGAGGCAAGTGGATCCCTGTGGGTGCTGGGAACCCCACTCCGGTCCTCTGGAAGAACACTTCATGCTCTTAACCTCTGAGCCATCTCTCCAGTTCTCCAGGCTCCAACCAGTTTTATAATGGTGACCAGAGCTGGCCCAGTTACTCAGAAGGCTGAGGTGGGAAGGTCACAAATTCAAGGCCTAAGTGGGTTACAGAGTGATTTCCAGGCTAGCCTAGGCAATTTAGTGAAAGCCTGTCTTAAAAAATTAAAATAAGAAGGATCGTGTGGTGGTGCACATCTTTGATCCCAGCACTCAGGGAGGCAGAGGCAGGAGGATCTCTGTGAATTCGAGGCCAGCCTCTTCTACAAAATGAGTCCAGGACAGCCCTGTCTTGGGGCGGTGGGGTGGGGGTGGGGGGGCAGAGAGAGAGAGAGAAACAAAAAACAAAAAACCAGAGGTATGATTCAATGGTATAGCATTTGCCTAGGATGTGAGACCCAAAGTTCAATACTTAATACTTTAAAAATAACGTGAGCTGTGGTGGTAGTTCATACATGTAATCCCAGCACTCGGAAGGCTGAGGCAGGAGGATTATCTACCACCAGTACAAAGCCAGTTTGGACTACATAGTAAGTTTAAGATCTTGTCTCAAACTTCCTGAAATAAATAAATAAATAAATAGCGGCTAAGGTGGCAAACAGAAGCCCATGGAGGCTTCATGACAGCCACACACCAAAAGGCTACACTGCAACGGGGCATGGGTGGCACACGCCTTTAGTCCCAGCACTCAGGAGTCAGAGACAAGTGGATCTTTGAGTTTGAGGCCAGCCTGGTCTACAGAGTAAGTTCCAAGACATCCAGGGCTACACAGAGAAACCCTGTCTCAAAATCAAACAGAAACAAACAAACCCCAATTAATTAATTAACTTAAAAAAGAGGAGACAATATAGAACAAAGCCAGCTGGGAGAAGACTCCTCTGTGGGGCTGTCCCTAGCTCTGCCTCAGAGATGGGAGGGTCAAGTCTATCTGCAAGAACGTTCAGAGGTGGCATCGCATCCTTAGTGAGCTGGAGGGACACCTGCCCCAGGCCAGGTGCATTTGCCTGTAAATCCTAGGGCACATGTAAATCCTAGGGCTCAAGGCTACGGGAAGTCCATGACTCAACCTCGCCCCACTCCCCGCCAAGGGAGAGCCGCCCCATTGCTGTGGGCTGTGCTGGGCTGAGTCAGGCTCAGGGAGCCTTTGCCAACGATGGAGGCGGGAAAGCAGCTGCGCTAATGAAAACCCATGACAGCTGGGGACCAGAGCCAAGGCTCTGGGCATCTTGCGGGGTGTATTCCAGGTTCCAGGTGGCCGGAGGAGCCTGGGAGACCATAGACAGGACAGCGAAGACTTGACCCCTGGAAGCCTGGAGCACCTAGAGTACTTCCTGGTGCCAAGAAAGCTCTAGATGTGGCTTTTTTTTTTCCCTTTCTGACAGCCGCTGAGCTGCACCGGGCCAAAGGAACTGTCTTATTTTTGCCTCATGTTGCTCTGCGCCCACACTACAGTGCCTGTATATGTCTGAATTGCCTCTGTCTGGCACTTTGGACCCAGGCTGTCTGTCACATGTGATTAGTGCTTGTCCATGGCAGATACTCCTCTGAGGGAGGAAAGGAAGGAAGAGATCCCCCATCCCTAGAGGTCTCCGATGGCGTTAGAGAGAAGAACAGAGCCCAGGGTGGCCTCCGGACACTCCGGCGGCCTGGGGCTCACTCATCAGTGCCATGCGAGACGGGGTGCCAGGGTTTCCAGGGAGTCTGTGTCCATTTCACAGCATTCAACTACGGCTGCTGATTGCCTTCCTGTGAGGCAAGGTCTCTCAGTAAGCCTGGAGCCTGTCGTTGAGCTAAGGTAGCAGGACCCACCTGCCCTTGCTTCTCTGCACCGACTGCCCACATTGTATGGCCATGCCTTGCTTTTATGTGGTTGCTGGGGACTCAAGTCCTCTCACCTTCACAGCAAGTACTTTTTTACATTTATTTTTATTTATTTACTTATTTATTTTTGAGACAGCAATCCTCACTGTCCTGGAACTCACTCTATAGACCAGACTGGCTTCGAACTCACAGAGATCCACCTGCCTCTGCCTCCCAAGCACTGGGATTACAGTCGTGTGCCCACAGCAAGCACTCTTACCCACAGCAGGTCTCCCGAGCCGTGTTTGCTCACTTGCTTGCTGAGTCAGAGTCTCACTCTGTAGCCAAGGCTGGAACTTACTATGTGTCTCCTAGGCGCACGCAGCCTGGCGTATGGAAAATGCTGCGGTGAGTTCACCATAGTGGTGTTTAGGAGGGGGACACAAAACACAGAAGCTAGCAAACGGCCAGTAAAAGGGAACTAGTTAAGAAAACTATGGGGTGCAGTGGTTCACACTTGGAATCCCAATCCTTGGGAGGCTGAGGCAGGAGGATTACTGGGAGCCGAAAGCCAGCCTAGGTACATACAGAGTGAGACCCTGTCTCAAAAACAAACTGAAGCATGGGTTTTCTTCTTCTGTGTGGCCCTTCATGGAGCTTTCACAAATGATGGCTAGGAATGCCACATTCACCGTCAAACCCTGTTTTATTTAATTTGTCATTTCATGGAGCTGTCCACCCTGTTTGTTTGTTTGAGACAGGGTTTCTCTGTGTAGCCCTGGCTGTTCTGGACTCACTTTGTAGACCAGGCTGGTCTCTAGGGATCTTTTTGTCTTCTCTTCCCAGTGCTGGACTCTGAGTATGTGCCATGATGCCACGGCTGGAGCCGGGACCTCAAAATTAAGACAAACAAACAAACAAAACACAAAAGCGAAAACCAGAGAGGTTTATTTCCCTCACAGCTCTGGAAGGGCAAGATTCAGGGCTGCCACCAGCAAAAGCTTTACTCTGTGTCATAACAAGACAGGGAAACAGAAGGTGAGATGGCTCAGTGGGTGAAGGGCTGTGCTTGATTTTTGTCAGCTTAACGCAGACCTAGCTGTATGGGGAAGAGTCAGTCTTAACAGAGAAGATGCCTGGATAAGAGTAGCCTGTAGGTAAGTCGGTGGAGTACTGTCTTGATTCATGGCTGATGTGGGAGGGCCCAGTTCGCTGTGGGCGGTGACAAGTTTGCTGTGGGAGGGCCCAGTTCGCTGTGGGCGGTGCCCAGTTCGCTGTGGGCGGTGCCAATGTTGGGCAGCTGCTGAGCAAGACATGGGGGAAGAAGCCTCTGTGGCTTCTGCTTCGGTTCCTGCCTCCAGGTTCCTGCCCTGTTTGAGTTCCCGCCCTCACTTATGTAGTGCTGGACTGTGATCGGGAAGGGTACGATGCAGTAAACCCTGTCCTCCCTCAGTTGTGTTTGGCCATGGTGTTTTACACAGTAATAGAAACCCTAAGAGAGGTGCTCTCTGCCCAACCCAATGACCTGAGTTCAGTGCACATACAAGAAAGAGAACTGACTCCTGCAAGTTGTCCCTTGACCTCTTCACGCTTGCTAAGGCACATACACTGAAGAGAGAAGTGGCTTGTTTTTTTGTTTTTTTATACAAGGTTTCTTTGTGTAGCCTTGGCTGTCCTGGAACTTGCTTTGTAGACTACGCTGTCCTCGAATTCAGAGATCTACCTGCCTCTGCCTCCTCAGTGCCGGGATTAAAGGCGAGCACCGGGATTAAAGGCGAGCGCCATCATCATCCAAACATAATTTTTTTTTCTAACTCAGAAGGAATTGTCTATAGAAGAGAGAAAACACAAGGGTGGTTTCACTTTCTTTTCTTTTCTTTGGTTTTTCAAGACAGGGTTATCCTGGCTGTCCTGGGCTCCCTTTGTAGACCAAGCTGGCCTCGAACTCACAGTGATCTGCCTGCCTCTGCCTCCCTCAGTGCTGGGATTAAATTAAAGACATGCACCACCATGGCCAGCTGGTGGTTTTACTTTCTTACAGCTTACTCTTGTAACCAAGCTAATCATTCAAGAACTGTGGGGGGCTGGGGTGGGGGGGCATCTAGAGAGCTGGCTCAGTGGTTAAGAGCGCTGGCTGCTCATCACAGAGTCTTGAGTTCAATTCCCAGCAACCACATGGTGGCTCACAACCATCTATAACAGAATCTGATGCCTTCTTCTATCTGCTGCCCTCTCTGTCATGCAGGCATACATGTTTTTATATACATAAATAAATTAATCTTTAAAAAAAAAAACCAACCCTGTGAATTCCTTCTAGCAACCACATCACACTGAAAGGTCCCATCTGTGGTACATCTTGGACCAGAGTTCCTTACCTTACGCACAGCTGAGATGAGTGGAAATGGGAGATAACGTTAAATGCACCTTTCCTGGGTGCTGGTCTAGTCCACATCTATCTCATGAGCAAGAATTTCTTTCGTTTCCTGTGTGTTTCCTGTGTAGCAAGTTTGCTGGTACCGTATGTGTGTGCCGGCACAAATGTGAAATGTGTGAGGGTCACATTTTGGGAATTTGGGTCTTTCCTTCCACTGTGCGGGTTTCAGGCAGAGAATTCCCATCTCAGCCTCAGTGTCTTTACCTGCTGAGCCCTCTTACCAGCTCAAGACAAGTGTTTCAGATATTCTGTTTTCTCTAGATCCAGAAAGGACAGAGGAAGCCACCTGCTTAAGGTCACACATCTATCTAATGAGCGGCAGAGCCCAGACAAGAATACCAGTTCTGCTCCACAATCTAGCTTTTAGCCACCGTCTCCTTAAGGATAAATGGTGTGTGGAGAAAAAAAAATTTATTTTTTTTTTTGGTTTTTTCGAGACAGGGTTTCTCTGTGTAGCCTTGGCTGTCTTGGACTTGCTTTGTAGACCAGGCTGGCCTCGAACTCACAGCGATCCGCCTGCCTCTGCCTCCCAAGTGCTGGGATTAAAGGCGTGCGCCACCACGCCCGGCAAAAAAATTTTTCTTTAATGATTTATTTACTTATTATGTATATAATGTTCAGCCTGTTTGGATGCCTGTGTGCCAGAAGAGGGCACCAGATCTCATTATAGATGGTCGTGAGCCACCATGTGGTTGCTGGGAATTGAACTCAGGACCTTTGAAAGAGCAGCTAGTGCTCTTAACCTCTGAGCCATCTCTCCAGCCTGAGAAAACTTTTTTAAAAAAAATCTGCCTATATTAAAAAAACTTTCCTCTGCAAACGCACCAGTGCAGGTCTTATGCAGATGCGGGCTCTGCGGTGTTAGGGTTAGCCCAGGACGCTGCCCTCTCTTGCCCTCCCCTTCTCCTTTCCTTCCTTCCTTTCTTTTCTAGTTTGTTTAAGGGTTTCTCTTCTCTTTAGCTCTGGTGGCCCTGGAACTCACTCTGTAGTTTCGGCTGGGCTGGCCTTGAACTGGTAACAATCCTCCTGCCTCAGCTTCCCAAGTACTAATATTACAAAATGAGCTTACACAGTAAACTTACAGTAAGATTACCTGTGCTTGGCTTTGTTTGTTTGCTTGTTTGTTTGAGACTGGGTCTCACGGTGTAGCCCCTGGCTGACATGAAACTTAATATGTAGCCCAGGCTTCACTGAACTCACAGGGATCAATCTGCTTCTGCCTCCTGAGTGCTGGGATTGAAGGTGTGCACCACTGCACCTGGCCGAAAACTGCATTTCTTTCTTTCTTTCTTCTTCTTCTTCTTCTTCTTCTTCTTCTTCTTCTTCTTCTTCTTCTTCTTTTTTTCTTCTCCTTTGGCTTTTCTTTTCTTTTTCTTTCTTTTTTTTTTTTTTAAGATTTGTTTATGTGTACAGTGTTCTGTACTGCATGTACACCTGCAGGCCAGAAGAGGGCATCATGTCACATTACAGATGGTTGTGAGCCACCATGTGGTTGCTGGGAATTGAACTCAGGACCTCTGGAAGAACAGACAGTGCTCTTAACCTCTGAGCCATCTCTCAGTCCCCTTCTTGGGTTCTTCAAGACAGAGATTCTCTGTATAACAGCAGAGATCGCCTCTGCCTCCGCCTCTGCCTCCCAAGTGCTGGGATTAAAGGCCTGCGCGGGCAGAACTCTGCATTTCTAACAGGCTCCTAAGTGACTCTGTTGTTGCTGTTCTTAGAACAGTTTGAGTAGCTTGGGGTGTAGAACACATTCGGGTGGTATTGTAAACCCTCGGGAGGCTCTTTCTCAGCAGCACCTCCCTGGTTGGCCCTGGCTGCCGAAGTCCTATCCTGACAAGCCTAGCCAGCCAAGCTCTCCTGCCAGCCCCTGGTTGCTTGCCCAGCATCCCTACCAGCCAGTTGGCTGGCAGGTAGGTGATGGGCTGATTGTGAGAGCTCAGCTGGAGTTTCTTTTCCAGAAACATCTTAAACTCAGCCAAGGTAAACTGCAGTCCCGCTGTCAGAGTGAGCGCCTGGGGGTATGGGGGGGCCTTGAGGGCAGCTATTGAGGGAGAAGAGCCTTGCCATGGTCCGACAAAACCATTTAAGAACTCACACTTACCTGCCTCCTGCTGTGGGCACCCACTGAGAGGGCTTTGTGTGGCGCTGCTCTGTGGAGCCCTTTCAAGACTGCAGCATCCGCCGGGGTGGCTGAAGAAGGAAATGCAACCTGAGAGAAGAGTGATGCTTGCCACCAACTGTCCTCGTGTTTGGATTTGAAATCGGCATCGGGCATCGGACACCAAAGCCCCCACACTTTATCCTGGAACAGTTTTCAAATGATGATGCCCCCACCACGGAACCCTAAGAGTCCCTGGAGATGTCCTACAGGCTGCTATGGGATGGAGAAGGCACCAAGGATGCAGCGTGGCTTTCCTGGGGGTGTGATATAGGTGCTGAGCTGCCAAGAAAGAAAAGAAAAAAAATTTTTAAAAAATATTTTATTTAATTTTAATGTATGTGCATTGGTGTGTGGGTGTCAAATTTTGGAGTTACAGACAGTTGTGAGCTGCCATGTGGGTGCTGGGAATTGAACCCGGGTCAGGGGTTCAAGTTGAAGCTGAAACAGTCATTTAAGCCAGCATTGTTGCTCATGCCTGAAATCCTAAGCACTTGGGAGTGGAAGCAGGAGTGTTGGGAGTTCAAGGCCAGCCTTGGCTAGGAAGCAAATTCTAGGCCAACCTGAGCTATATGAGACCCCATGGTTAAAAAAAGGGGGGGTGGTAAACCGGGTGTGGTGCACACCTTTAATCTCAGCACTCGGGAGGCAGAGGCAGGCAGATCTCTGTGAGATCGAGGCCAGCCTGGTCTACAAAGTGAATTCAGGACAGCCAAGGCTACACAGAGAAACTCTGCCTCAAAAATAAAAAATAAAAATAAAAAAATGGGGGGCTGGAGAGATGGCTCAGAGGTTAAGGGCACTGACTGCTCTTCCAAAGGTCCTGAGTTCAATTCCCAGCAACCACATGGTGGCTCATAACCATCTATAATGAGATCTAGTGTTCTCTTCTGGCCTGCAGGCAGAACCCTGTATACATAATAAATAAACAAATAGATAGACAAATAAATAAATAAGGGTAAAAGTGGCACATGCCTTTAAATCCCAGCACTTGGGAGGCAGAGGCAGGTGGATCCCTGAGTTTGATTGAGGTCAGCCTGGTCTACAAAGTGAGTTCCATGATATCCAGGGCTACACAGAGAAACCCTGTTTCAAAAAACAAACAAACAAACAAGAAAATACCCTTGATTTTTTCCCCCCCAAAAATTTAGGCTCTTTTGTTTTCTTAAAATTTTATTGTTGTTTGTTTGTTTGTTTGTTTGTTTGTTTTTTGGTTTTTCGAGACAGAGTTTCTCTGTGTAGCCTTGGCTGTCCTGGACTCGCTTTGTAGACCAGGCTGGCCTCGAACTCGCAGCGATCTGCCTGCCTCTGTCTCCCGAGTGCTGGGATTAAAGGCGTGCGCCGCCACGCCCGGCTTCTTAAGATTTTATTTTCTTTTTTATATGTGTGTATGTGCATGTGGGTGCCCACAGAGACCAGATGTCCTGGAGCTGGCAGTACAGGTGATTGTGAACCCTGCAACGTGGGTGCTGGGTACCAGATTCTGGTCCTCCGCCAGAACAGCAAGTACTCTCAGTTAAGAGTGAAGTAAACTGTTTTCTTAGAAGTGGGAATGCAGCCTTGCAATAGCACTTGGTCCCAGCAGAACCCCCATAGTCTTCTCTCTCCCAGCCCCCCCCCCCTTAACCCTAGGTCTTCAAGATGTGCTCCTGGGGCATCGTTTTGTCAGAATCATACTCTGCTTCTCTGCAGGCATGCGGTGGCCACAGGGCCCCAATTCCCTGCTCCCACTGGGCTCGGGCCAAGCGGCTGGCTGGACAGCTGGCGGCTCAGCAGGAAGAACAATGGCTTTCTCTGCTCTGTCTGCCGTCTGATTAATGACCCATGATGCCCAGAGCATCACTGCAGCTGAGATAGCCTTGGGAACCGTCCGACCTTCCCACTGCTGCCGCTAGCCTTCTCGGAGGTGCTCTTGGGCCAGCTCCAGGAAGTATTGAGACACAGCCCAGCTCACTGGCTTCTCCCATTCTTTCTGCCAGCCACATCCCTGGCCTGCTTGCTATAAGCCCTGGCCCCAGACGCTCCTCCAAGGGAGACTGTGGAAAGAGCCCAGCCTTCTGTGGTATCTACATCAGCCACGTAGGGAGATGCAAAAAGTATGCCTTGAGGGACTCCTTGCTTCCCTCCTCGTTGGCTGCATTTGGCCATCTCGGCGAGGGCACTGCTGTTCTCTGCTCTGCTCGTACCTCTACGTCCTGGTTGCATTGCCTGCGTCCCGCATCCTGCATCCTCCAAACAGACTAGCAATTCCCCAAGATCAACAACCTCAGACATCTTAGGCCCGCTTGTTGTTTTTCTCTCTTTTCTTAGGGCAGCTCAGAGATTATGTGTCCCCTGTGGGCTAGGTAGGCACGCTCCTTGAAGACAAAGCTTTTATCCGGGCTTTCTCCATCATGTCCCCTGGTCTTTGTCATGCTCTGAAACATTTAGGGATACAGGATAAGCCTCTGGCTTGTCTGGGTAGGACAGGGCTGAGCATAGATGGAGCAGGTGTAGACCCGTTGAGGAATGACTTGGGACAGTGTTCTCCAGGGGTGTTCTGGAAGCTTCTAGGGCTGAAGCAATAGGCCCAGGGCTCTGGGCCAGGAGAAGGCGGGGAAGTCTGGGTAGGGGGAGGCTGAGGGTGGTACCCAGCTTGCCTGGCTCTTCACGCCTCCCATGGGCTCCATCTCGTCCCTGCAGGAGGACAACCACAACTACTATGTGTCCCGTGTCTACGGCCCGGGTGAGCCCCGCAGCCGGGATCTGTGGGTGGACATGGCTGTGGCCAACTGGAGCTATGTGAAGGTCCACAGGATCCTCTCAAGTTCTCACCGGCAGGCTTCGGTGAGTGCCCTAGGCCTAACAGAACAGCCCAGGCTGGGAGGCTGGGGGCTAGGCCAGCAGTGGCTGCCTGGGAATGACCGTGGTTATGGCCTGAGGTTTGTGATGGGGGGAGGGGGATTCAGTCGGAGAAAGCTCAATGGGGGTACCCAGCTGTAATCCTAGGGGACCCTACCCTGGACATACCTATGTCCACATTGTTCAGACAAGTCTAGGGCAGGAAGGGTGACCAGTGTTTGGCTGGCAGCTCCATCCATGGGGACTCTCTCCTGTCCCCGCAGAGAGTGGTCTTGTCCTTTGATTTCCCTTTCTACGGGCATCCTCTGCGCCAGATCACCATAGCAACCGGAGGTAAAGCCGGACCAGTGGGGATGGGGGGTGGGGTGGGGTGGGACTTGGAGGTCTCAGCCTGTCTCAGGGAGGCTCTTGAGGGACTCACTGGAGACAGGTGGGTAGGTGGGCTACAGAGGAAGTCCCATTCACACCAGACAACCTGTGTGCATGCCTGCATATGTCATGTATGAGTGTGTGCCTGCATGCATCCCTCTGGGCCGACCCAGCTGGCACATGTAGCCCTGTGGTCTCTTTCTGGGTCTGCGCCTGAGGAAGCAAGGATGAGGGTCCCTGTCGATGTGAGGAGCCTTTGATTTCTGTTACTTTCATCCTATTTCCTCCTTCCCCTGAAACAGGGGAGGACGGGAGTCATTTCCTTTTCCTTTTCCTTGTGGTCTGTGCCTACCCAGAGATATGGTACATGTGTTCTCTAGTCTGAGCCATTTTTCTATTTCACCATGTCCTGAGCATACTGGGATGGATGGGAAGGGTGACGGCATGAGACTCACTTTTAGCCTCTGCTGGGTTGGGGGGTGGGGGGAGGAAGACCCTAGAGGCAGCCCCTTAAGCCGTCTCTGCTGACACCTCCAAACCTCTGTACCCTTAGGCTTCATCTTCATGGGTGACGTGCTCCACCGGATGCTCACAGCTACTCAGTATGTGGCACCCCTCATGGCCAACTTCAACCCTGGCTACTCTGACAACTCCACAGTTGCTTACTTTGACAACGGTGAGGTCCAATGTTAAGAGTATAGTTCACCCAGCAGGGGAGGGCGTGCTAACCTGGTCTAACCCTTTCCTGGGAGCCCTAGGTTTACAGTCACACAAGCAGACAGCCACTTTTTCATCCTAGCCTATGCTGTTTTCTTCCCTGTTAAGAAGGGGACTGAGATGCCTGGTGTGGTGGCGCACGCCTTTAATCCCAGCACTGGGGAGGCAGAGGCAGGTGGACTGCTGTGAGTTCGAGGCCAGCCTGGTCCAGGACTGCCAAAGCTACACAGAGAAACCCTGTCTTGAAAAAGCCAAAAACAAAAATGAAAAGAAGGGGACTGAGGCAGCACTGCCTAGACTTGTTGATGCCCACCCACCTAAGAGACAGCAGGTTCCATTTTCCCTTTGTCTCCAGGGGTCAGGATTGGCAAGAAAGAAGGAGTGTGCACACAGACAGAGATAAGCAAGTTGGGACATGGGGGCAGCCAGGTTGGTGTGGATAGATTTCCTAGTTCCCATTTTTCTTTCTTTCTTTCTTTCTTTCTTTTTTTTTTTTTGTTTTTTGTTTGTTTGTTTGTTTTTGTTTTTTGAGACAGCCCTGGCTCTCCTGGACTCACTTTGTAGACCAGGCTGGCCTCCACCTCACAGCGATCCGCCTGCCTCTGCCTCCCGAGTGCTGGGATTAAAGGCGTGCGCCACCACAGCCTGGCTAGTTCCCACTTCTTTTTTTTTTTTTTTTTTTTTTTTTGGTTTTTCGAGACAGGGTTTCTCTATGTAGCCTTGGCCATCCTGGACTCACTTTGTAGACCAGGCTGGCCTTGAACTCACAGCGATCTGCCTGCCTCTGCCTCCTGAGTGCTGGGATTAAAGGCGCGCGCCACCACGCCCGGCAAGTTCCCACTTCTTAAGCTCACAAATGGCTCCCAGCTCTGTCCACCATACCTGCTGGGTCCCTTGCACTGGCTCCTGTTTCAGCCGGGTCTCTGCGCTCTTCTCCCTAGGGACAGTGTTTGTGGTTCAGTGGGACCATGTTTACCTCCAGGGTCGGGAAGACAGGGGCAGCTTCACGTTCCAGGCAGCCCTTCACCGAGACGGCCGCATTGTCTTTGGCTACAAAGAGGTGAGTGGGTTTTTACAGCTTCTTGTTTCACCGGCAAACCTGTGCAGAGAATCTGTAGTGTGGTGGGCACAGGGCTTGGTGCCAAGACAGCACTGGGCTTATATCTGTGGACTTGGTGTTTATGCCGCTACAAGTCTCACTGAGAGAGACGATGACAGAGACGAATATGGAATGGCCACTGTATCTAGTGCCCCTATGGAGAGGCTTCTGGTGCTAAAACCCTGCTGTGGGGATCGCCGCATTATTAGAGGCCAAGGGTAGCTTCCCCAAGGAAAAGGGTTAAAAACTGCAGGGTGAACAAGAGTGAAAGAAGCAAAGAAAGAGTGAAGTATGTTGCCAGGCATGGTGGCGCACGCCTTTCATCCCAGTACTCAAGAGGCAGAGGCAGGTGGATCGCTGTGAGTTCAAGGCCAGCCTGGTCTTTAAAGTAAGTCCAGGACAGCCAAGGCTACACAGAGAAACCCTGTCTCAAAAAACCTAAAACATAAAAAAATAAATGTTTACGGGTAGGGGTCACCACAACATGAGGGACTGTATTAAAGGGCTGCAGCACTGAGAAGGTTGAGAACCACTGCCCTAGAAGAAGGTGGTTCTTCAGGAGTGGAGAGTGTGTGTGGGGTGGACATTATGGGACAAAGGAACAGCCAGCTGGCTTTTTGAAAAGGCTACTCTGGCTTCAGAGCAGAGGATGGACTGTTGGGGACCTGAGGGAATGCTGGGAGATGGTGTAAGAAAGTGACACAGCTTGTACAAGGGAGATGACAGAAGTGGACATAAGAGCCGCTGGGCTAACTCACAGTATTTGGAGATGGATGAGAAGATGGAGAGAGAAAAGGAGAGAGAGAGAGAGAGAGAGAGAGAGGGAGGGAGGGAGGGAGAGAGGCGCCAAGGTCAACTTCTAGCCTGTGTGGAACCAGAGGGTCCATGCCGGAGGAAGCGTGGGGGCCCTAGAATATGGATTCTCAGGCCCTGAGCGGACAGCTGGGCGGGAAGGCGAGCGGGAGCGTCGTGTCCACAGACAGTTCCAGGTAGATGGCGGGTGCTTCTTCTCCATGTTGCAGATCCCCATGGCTGTTCTGGACATCAGCTCTGCCCAGCACCCCGTCAAGGCAGGCTTGTCCGATGCTTTCATGGTCCTCAATTCATCCCCAGAGGTGCCAGGTGAGTCCCCGTGCGCCTGCGTCAGACCCAGCTCAGTCTGCGCCTGGCTTCCCTTGTTCATGGCAGAGGGATCATTTTTTTGCCTAGGTGCATCTACAGAGGCACTGGCCTGATGGCTGAGAAGCGGGTCAGGAGCCCCTGGTGCTCAGCACCTGCTCCATTTGCAAACTCTCCATCGCCCCAGCAGTCAGCAAACCGCCCAGAATTCAAACAAAATGGCCTCTAAGCCAGGGGATTAATCAGTGACCAGGGTGTGTCAGACAGGGCATTGCCCCCGACCCCAGCCCCACTGTGCATTCTCTCCTTTGGCAAACCATGCTCCCTTCAGTCTCAGTTCTCTCCTCTGTGGTTTGGGAGAGGGATAGCTAGAGGGAATCTTTGTACAGTGCTGACATTTAAGGGGACCTCAGCTCCTCCTCTCCCATAGCCGTGGGCCAACATCTGGCCCATCTGGACCGTTGGCCTGAGTTAGAATTATCTTCTATGCTCAGCTTTGCAACACAGGCCTTTATAAGGCAGCAGCACCCAGGACTGCAGGAAACGGTGTTGGGACAGTTGACATCCCAAATACCGGCATGACACAGGTCAGAGGCAAAAGCTACAGGACTTTCCAGTCACATGTCACATGTTTCCAAGATACCTCCCTGTTGGACACCATTGCCATTTCTATGGCGTTAGGTAGATGGGGGGAGGTCTTAGGATGAACTCCATCCTGGGACCAGGGAAGAAGATGCTGAACACAGCCGGGGTTATTCACCATTACTCCGTATGCTCACACTGTGGTCAGAGTCTGCAGAGCATCATGATGCATCACCGTGCAGAGAAAGGCCTGTGTGTATCAACAGCATCTGCTCGCAGAGATGCTCAGTACCTCCATGGTGGCCTTAATGCCCTTCACTTGGCTGGAGAGACTGCCAAAACATGACTCCCTTCATTTGTCTTAAGAGACTTTATTTCACCAGGGAGGTGGTGGCACACGCCTTTCGTCCCAGCACTTGGGAGGCAGAAGCAAGCAAATCTCTGAGTTCGAGGCCAGCCTGGTCTACAGGGCAAGTTTCATACAGGACAGCCAGGGCAACACCGAGAAACTGTGTCTCAGAAAACCAAAAAGAAAACTTTATTTCATGTAACTGTCAAAACTGACATATTGAGGCCAATGTGGTGGCGCACACCTTTAATCCCAGCACTGAGGAGGCAGAGGCAGGCAGACCTCTGTGAGTTCGAGGCCAACCTAGTCTACAAAGCAAGTCCAGGACAGTCAAGGCTACACAGAGAAACCCTATCTCAAAAGACCAAAAAACCAACAAAGCAAAACAACAACAACAAGCCCAACAGGTTGTGCATTAGCAGCATCAGTTACTAAAGGCCAGATTATCAAGGGACCCTGATTGTAACATGAACTCTGCATGGCACCTGACTGGCCTCAGATGGCCCTAGCACACTGGTCCTCTTTTCCCAGAATTTCCTTTCTGAAGCCAACTTGAAGCCAGATGTGTGTCAGCAGCATGTGCCCTATCCCCTCACCAGGCTGCCTTGAAGGAGGTAGAGGCCCAAGCTGGCTGCAGAAGGGAGGGGATTGGGGGAGGGGCCTGTCAGCCACCAAATCTGCTCCATTTTGACTTCTTACTCTCCTGATAAAAGGATCCTTCATGGAGCCTCACGTGATGCTGTGTTCCTGCACTGCCAGCACTCAAGAGGTTGAGGCAGGAGGATCATTAGTTTAGGGTCATCCTCGGCTGCATTGTAACTTCCAGGCCTATCTGGAATACATGAGGCTCAGACTCAAAAAAGGAGGGGAAGGAAGAGGAGGAGGACTCTCTGCTCTCTCTGTCTCATTCTGTAGACCAGGACCTCACGGAGCTCCAGCTGCCTCTACCACCTGAGCAGTGGGATTAAGGTATACCCTAGCAGTACTTGGCTAAGAGAGGTATTCTTTTCTTTTAATATTTATTTATTTATTATTATTATGTATACAGTATTATGCCTGCATGTACTGCAGGCCAGAAGAGGGCACCACATCTCATTGTGAATGGTTGTGAGCCACCATGTGGTTGCTGGGAATTGAACTCAGGACCTCTGGAAGAGCAGTCAGTGCTCTTAACCTCTGAGCCATCTCTCCAGCCCCAAGAAAAATATTCTTAAAGTGCTCTTCCTTGGAGAGTCCCACTCACCCTCCCAGGGGCTTTTCATCTACTCTTCCCCTCCCCCCCTTTTTTTCTTTTCTTTTCTTTTTATGTTGTAGAGGAGTTTATTAAATGAGCATTGGGAGAGAAGGAAAAGGAGAGAGGTACCCCAGGGAGAGAGAGAGAGAGAGACAGTCTTTCCCCCTTTTATCCTGGGTTCCCAGAACTTGGCACCTGGAGCCTTGCTTTTTCACTTTCTGCCTTTTCTTTCCTTTAATGATGAAGACCTGCTCTGCTTCCTGCCCTGAGCTGAAAGGATCTCAGGGGTCTATGAGGGTTCTAATCCTGATTATTGACTGAGTAACCAAATGAGCAAAGGAACAAATGGATGGATGGATGGATGGATGGATGGATGGATGGATGGATGGGTAAGTGGGTGGGTGAGACCATTGCACCTTCCAAGCAACTATTACAACATTCTGGGGGAAGCTTTGTACTACTTACAATATCTACTAGTGGTAGGTCTTCTCTCTCTCTCTTTCTCTCTCCTCTCTCCTCTCTCCTCTCTCTCTCTCTCTCTCTCTCTCTCTCTCTCTCCCTCTTTCTTTTTCTTCTGAGACAGGATTACATGTAGCCCAGGTTCTACCTGAATCTCTGAGAGCAGAAAGTGGCGCTGCACTCCGCCTCCCCCTCCCCAGTCCCAGGATCACAGGTGTGCACTAACCTTCCCTATTAACCGGAGCAATGCTGGCCACAGCAGGCTTTCTGTGGACCTCAGTGTTTCCCCATCTGGGAAAGTTGAAGCAGAGATTAAAACAGAATGTCTCAAACTGCCAGAAGTGTGGCTTGGGGGCTGTCCCCATCCTGGTTCCAGAAAGCCGGCCAATGCAGATGGACGTCATTGTCACTTGGGTGAGCCCCACATGTTGCTGTAATAATCCAAAGGCAATGACTCCAGAGTGGAGATTAAGGATCCTGTTTATAAAAATTAAAATGTACCGAAGTCACACACTCAAACGGCTACAAAGTGGCCACGAAGTCTTTTCTGTTAAGGCGGCTTTCTGAACCTCACCCTGACACCCCCACACTTCATCCGGCTTGCCCGCTGCTGTGGCTGTGCTTGTTTTCCAAGCACATCTGACCATCTCTGGGTGTACCCAGGTCCAAGGTATAGGCCTACCTCTGCCCCCATCCTTTGGTGGGAGCCTTGCAGCCTTCTTCCTTCCCTGAATGTCACTGTTCTTGAACATCACTTCCATCTGTGCCCAGGTCCCTTGTGGGTAGCGAGTTCCTCAAATTCACCTCCGTGCCTTCTTTGGGCTCCAGCCTAGGATCTGTCTGGCTTTCAGGCTCCTTCCTGTCTGTGTATCACAGAGCAAGGTCTTTTCAGGAGAGTTTTCAGATGGCCTCCTTCAGCCTATGGCTGATATATTAGGCAGGTGAGGTTTTCTGGGCCACCTGTAATCTGTTCATTTATTCATTTAGCTATTTCTTTTTGTTCTTTCTTTCTTTCTTTTTTGTGGGGGAGGGACATTTCAAGACAGGGTTTCTCTGTGTAGCCTTAGCTGTCCTGGACTCATTTTGTAGACCAGGCTGGTCTGGAACTTACAAGGATCCGCCTGCCTCTGCCTCTCAAGTGCTGGGATTAAAGGCATGCGCCACCACACCCAGCTGCATTTTTTTTTAATTAATTATTGATTTTGGAAGCACCCAGCCCAATGTGGGTGATGCCATCCCTGGGCAGGTGGCCCTGGCTTTTATAGGAGAGAAGGCTGAGGAGGAGCTGAGGAAGCTTTGGGGAACAATCCAATAAGCAGCTTCCTCCCCAAAGTTGTACCGTGAAATAAACCCTTTCCTCCCCAAGTTGCTTTTGGTTGTGGTGTTTTATCACATTCTCAGAAACCCTTAGACAGTAGGAAAACAAACACACAAGCATCTAGCTTTTGGGTACTGGTACAATTGCTTTGGTTTTTTTGTTTGTTTGTTTTTTTGTTTTGGTTTGGTTTTGGGTTTTTTTTTTTTTTTTTTTTTTGAGACAGGGTTTCTCTGTGTAGCCTTGGCTGTCCTGGACTCACTTTGTAGCCGAGTCTGTCCTCGAACTCACAGCGATCTGCCTGCCTCTGCCTCCCGAGTGCTGGGATTAAAGGCATGCGCCACCATGCCCAGCTGCTGGTACAATTGCTTATTTCCAAAGACAGCTACACGAATCTCTCCTTGTCTCTTTTAGAAGCACTAGTAAGGGTGCTGTAGGTGGGAGGCAGAGCATTTACACCACAGGGGTCAGCCAACGCTCAGTGCCCTCCCCCACGGCTGCTGATCATATACATGCACACACACCACGCACACACCTCTCTGGATTTTCTAGAGCTTTCCTAGCACTGGGTTCTGGGGCTGTTTGTTGTTCTTTGAGGCAAGGTCTTGCTCACTAAGTAGTCTAGGCTCCCTCCAACTCAGCAATCCTCCTGCCTTAACTCCCTGAGTGTGGGGATTGCAGGCACGTGCCAGGATGCCCAGCTGAAACCTGAGTTTTGTTCCAAGACAGGATTTCTCTGTGTAGCCTTGCCTTTCCTATACTCTCTTTGTAGACTCACAACGACCCACCTGCCTCTGCCTCCCAAGTGCTGGGATTAAAGGTGGCCGCCGCTGCCGCCGCCACCACCACTACCACCACCCAGTTGAAACCTGAGTTTTAAATCTGTCCTTTGGATTTAAAAAAAAAAAAAAAAAAAAAAAAAAAAAGCTACATCGCAGCCAGGCATGGTGGTGCACGCCTTTAATTCCAGCACTCGGGAGGCAGAGGCAGGTGAATCACTGTGAGTTCGAGGCCAGCCTGCTCTACAAACTGAGTCCAGGATAGCCAAGGGCTACACAGAGAAACCCTGTCTCAAAAAACAAAGAAACAAACACCAAACAAAACAATACATAGCTTTGAGCAAATAATACATTTAGATAATATACACAGCATCTCCTTGTTCTCACTTCTTCCTTTAAGATGCAGTGGTGGCAACACCTTTAATCCCAGCACTTGGGAGGCAGAGGCAGGTGAATCACTGTGAGTTCGAGGCAAGCCTGGTCTACAAAGTGAGTCCAGGACAGCCAAGGCTTACACAGAGAAACCCTGTCTCAAAACAAAAACAAACAAACAAACAAAAAAAGATGCAGTGAACAGGAACATTTATCCATAAACTCCAGAAAGATGCCAGGGCAAATGAGATGGTCCAGATCTGGGGAACTCTGACATGAGTCAGATAGGGCTGGCTACCCCGGGGTGGCCAGCATGTTGCTGAGTGCTCAGGACTTAGCAGATGCCCACACCTACACACCAAATGAGTAACAGAAGGCGTTCACGGTGGTGCTGGGCTCTTGTGCAATTTCCCCCTCAACTGCAGGTGTTTTCTATTTAAGGTTGTGGAAAGGCTTGGTTGGTAATGTGTTATAAAAAAAAAAAAAGTATATTGCTCTATGGGTTAGCCTGTCTCCACCTCAGTTTCCCCACTTGCAGAATGAATGGCGGGACAGTATGTTTTGGCTCACTTGCAGCTCAGTCTGAAGCTTCTGAGGGTCATTTATGGTTTTGCTTGTTTGGTTGGTTGGGTTTTTGTTTTTTGTTTTGGTTTTTTCGAGGCAGGGTTTCTCTGTGCAACCTTGGCTGTCCTGGACTCACTTTGTAGACCAGGCTGGCCTCAAACTCACAGGGATCCACCAGCCTCTGCCTCCCCGGTGCTGGGATTAAAGGCATGCGCCACCATGCCTGCCCAGTTGAGCATCATTTCTGGCCGAGGCTACACTGGGCAGTGATCCCCTGGGAGTGACAGGCCCCTCCCCCCACCCACTCTTTCCCACTGTTTGCCTGGGACAGAAGGAAGGAGGTGGGGGCAGGGGGGGGGGGAGGGGGGGAGAAGCAGGAACCTGGATCTCATTACAAACCTCTGGCTCCAAAGCAGGAGTCCCCAAGGAAAGAAGACGCCTCAGGCCTGGGGTAGTCATCTTCTCTGGCAGGAAAGGAAGGTCAAGGACCTCCAACAGCCCCAGAGAGGCAGTGGGATGTGTGAGCTTGGGGCAAGTGTGATGGGGGGGGGGAGGGGGATCTGAGGTCAGGGCTCTCTGCACTGTCCTTAAAGAGCAGTTGCCTGAACCCCAGGACTCATTTGCCACCTGAGTGTTGACAGCCCAGTGTTTCCTGTCACCTTGCACTCTGGTGAGGGCCTACAGGGTGCCAGTCAGTGGCAAGAATGGCAGAGATTGGGAGGGCAGAGGCAGAAAGGTTGCTCAAGTTGCAAGTCAGTGGTCAGGGCCTCTGTGGGGAACTCCTGTCACAGGACTCCCAAAGCAAAAGGGGACTGCAGACGCTGGACAGGAAATGGGCCATTGAGTTGGCGGGGGGGGGGGGGGGGGGTTGGGGGCAGGAAGGAGGGGACAAGTTGCGTGTTCTTCCTCTCCATATTCGAGTTTATAAGCATTGATTGCTTGAGGGGTTTGGAGGTGCAGAAGTTCAGCCGAAACAAAGCCAATGCAGAAACAAAGGAGTCGTTGGGACTGAGGGGAAAGAGGGGCCCACAATTTGTCTTCTTTAAACCTCGAAGCAAGCCAGGGCGTGACAGTGGTGCACTGCCGGTGGAGACCCATTCCTTCAGATGCAGAGGCAGGCACATCTCTGTGAGTTCAAGGCCAGCCTGGTCTACAGGGCTACCTAGTGAGACCTTGTCTCAAGAACAAAAACAAAATGAATTTTAAAAAATCCAATATCTCGGGGGCTGGAGAGATGGCTCAGAAGTTTAAGAGCACTGACTGCTCTTCCAAAGGTCATGAGTTCAATTCCCTGCAACTACATGGTGGCTCACAACCACCTCTTCTGGCCTGCAGGCAGAATGCTGTATATATAATAAATAAATAAATCTTTAAAAAAAAATCCAATATCTCAAAATAACCCCGTCAGTGGAGTTTATTTAGTCTTATTTCTCAGTGTGGCTCACTGAGCTTCAGCCCCACAGCCGAGGTCGCCTGGGCAAGGTGGCAGCGACCTCACTTCCTCTTCCTGTATGGCTCCCCACCCCCAAAAAGGTTTCTCTTTCCTCAGGGTCTCAGTCTTTCTGACTCTATTCCAGGACACTGGTAGACTCTGGGTGACACGGGAGTGGGTGTGATGGCATCTCGAGCCCAGGCCCTGTAGCTCTGTGGTTATTCCTGTTTCCCAGAACAGCTGCCTGGGCAGTTTTCTCCAAGTTAACTCAGTGTGGACTGCAGTTCTGTGACTTCCAGTGTTTGGGGGCTGCAGGGGCTGCTGTGACCCAAAACCCAGTGTTGAGAGTTGGGGGGGCACCACACCAACTGGGGTTCAATCGTAGGTCAAGTAAGTGAGACTAGTTCCTGAGGTTTAGGATAAGACAGGGACGAAACACAGCTGAGACACAGCTTCCTCACACTCTTGGCATCCAGGCTCACTTCCTCGCAATGGACATGCCTACTGAGCTCTTAAGCCATCTTGGGGAAGTTTTTCCCCAAACCACCTTTTGCTGAGTGAAAAACTTGTATCTCTGCCTACTTGGGTTCCTAGTTTTAGCAGAGAGGCACTTGTACTGAGGTGGCCCAAAAAGCTAAAGAGCTGAGAACTGGAAAAACAAGGGTCGGAGCAGTATTTTCTATTTTTCTTCACAAAATGGCTTCATTTGCAGGCTTTTCCCCCCACAGGATTGAAACGTTCCATTCATAGCCAAGCTTGCTGGAAGAGCAAAGGGTTCTGGGTCACGGGCAGAAAGGCTCAAAGGAGGGCTCTTATTGGGCCAGCCCTGATCCAGTTACTGCAAGGGCAGGATCCCTCCAGGGCCAAGTACATGTGGAAATGGGTTGGGCACCGTTGCCCCAAAGGAAAAGCTGGGGGGAGGGGAGAAAGGGAGTTGGGTGGACCAGCATACAGCTTGGCTCCCCACCGGGTGGGGAAAGTCATTTGCTATGTGGTCAGCAACCGGCTGCTGGCCTTGAGTTGTGGTTCTGGTAGTAGTGGGGATGTCAGAACTTTCAGGATTGCCAGGCTAGGCCAGCTCTTCCTCTGCGGTTCTATTTCCCCCCTGAAAGGCATCGTGACAGGTGTTTCTCTTTCCACCCTATTAGCAAAACACTGAGGCTCAAGTGACTTAGCCAAGGACACCCAGTAAGTCAGGAGCAAGGCTTGACTTAGACCTCCAGTCTCCTGGCTATGAGGGGGTGTGTGTGTGTTTGGGGGGGGGGTGTCTTTACAGACAGGCGTAGGATGTAGGCTTGATACTGGGCTCTGAACCTTACCTAAGCCTCTACTAAGAGGGTAATGGTGAGACACGGTTAGACAGCCTGTCTGTCCGTGAACACGTGCAAAGCGCTCACTAGGTTAAGTTCACAGCCAGGTGCTCATCACCCGTCCAATCAGAAGTTAGGAGACAGAGACATAAGGGCACTACAGGAGAACCTAGAGAAATCAACTAGCCTGGGCTCACAGAGACCAAACTACCCACCAGAGAGCATGCATGGGTCGAACCTAGGCCCTCTGCCCTTAAGTAACCCCTGTGTAGCTTCGTCTTTTTGTGGGACTCCTTAAGAGTGGGAGCAGGAATTGTCTCTGACTCTGTTGCCTGCTTTTGGGACCTTCCCCCTTACTGGGCTGCCTGTCTAGCCTCAATAGAAGATGCACCTAGTCTTACTGCAACTTGATGGGCCAAGGTTTGTTGATACCCATGGGAGGCCTCCCCCTTCCCTTTTCAGAAGAGAAAGGGAAGAGGAGCGGACGGGACTAGGAGGGGAGGGGAGGGGGAGGGGAAGCTGGTTGGGATGTAAGGCAAATTGATTAACCAATTAATTTTTAAAAAGGTAAGACAGTGTGGGGAAGGCACTCGGCCTGAGTGGACCAGAACAGGGATCTGCCTCGGGGGCTGCTCAGAGAAAGCAGTCTTAGCCGGGCGTGGTGGCGCACACCTTTAATCTCAGCGCTCGGGAGGTAGAGGCAAGTGGATCGCTGTGAGTTCAAAGCCAGCCTGGTCTACAAGTGTGGGTCTTGGACAGCCAGGGCTGTTACACAGAGAAACCCTGTCTCAAAAAAGCAACAACAACAAAAAAAGTAAAATAAATAATAAAAATAAAAAATATAAAGCAGTCCTTCGGTTGGGTCTGCATGAGTGAGAATGGACAGACAGACACACAGGGAAAGTGGAGAGTGGACAGATGTCGTCCGTGGGTTTGCTTTCCCCGTAGCTTCAGCAGCAGCATTCCCGGCTGCCAGGTTCACTTCCTCCTCACTGGCTGCATCCTAACTCCTGTCGGGGTCCTGGGCACAGTCCCGGGAGCCCCTCTGACTGTGATGTGCTCCTGATAGGACAAATTTTGCTTCCTTTTCAGAGTCTCGGAGACGGACCATTTTCGAATACCACCGCGTGGAACTGGACCCCAGCAGGATCACCAGCACATCAGCTGTGGAGTTCACCCCGTTGCCAAGTGAGTTCTAGAACATGCTTTAGATCGGAAAACACTGGCTTCTGATCTCAGGCCCAACCTCTGACCCCTGGGGGGGTGGCCAGTCACCTAACTACTCTGGGCCTAATGTCACCAACCCACCAAGCTGTGCTGCACAGGCTAAGTCAGAGTACAGAAATGGCAGCCTTGACCTGGACCAGGTCACCCTAGGCCTGGGGGGTGTGGCTTATGTCTAATCTATTGCTAGGAACACATATGTGAAACGCCAGGGAGCTGAGCCTCCAGAGCACTCGGACACGGATCCAGAAATAGTTCTGGTCCACAGTCACTCACCATCTTCCCCTAGAGAGATGTCCCTGAGGGCCGCCTCACCGCGTGCCATGGTTGGCAGCTTGCTATGTAGCTAGGTGGCATTCTCCTCTGCAGCAGCCCTCCTGCCTGTCTCTCAGGGGCTGGGACCACAGGCATGTGCTACTGTGCCTGGTTCAGAATCCCATTTTTTCCAGAGGGTTTTCTTCCTTCTCTTGTCTCATGATCCCTCCCTGATACTACTGTCTGAAACTGTCGCCTTTATCGGGCCTTCTGTGACATTTCTTGTGTCCCACCTCAACTTTTCTCTTTCCCAGAGGTTCTGGGAATAGATAGCGGAGATGTGAAAAGAAAGGAAAAGGAAAAGAAAAAGATGGCTCAGCAGTTAAGAGCACTGGCTGCTCTTCCAGAGGTCCTGAGTTCAATTCCCAACAACCACATGGTGGCTCACAGCCATCTATAATGAGATCTGGTGCCCTCTTCTGGTATGCAGGTGTACATGCAGATAGGGCAGTCAGTCATATTAATTAATTAATTAATTAACTAATTAATTAATTAATCAAACAAATTGTCATGAGTCCTGGGCCTCCTCTCAGCCTGGGCTCAAGCAAGTGTCTTCTCCTGGAATAGGGAAAGGTGACCAGAAGATGAGGACACAGTTTAGGTCACAGCCACCCACCAACCTAGTCACCTTCCACTGAGGCAAGAACCCAAAAGGCCTGGGAGGTAGGGGTTTCCCAAAGACTGGTCAGGCTGGGCATGGTGAGGCAGGCCTGGGGCTCCCATTGGGAAATTAAAGTAGGAAGGCGTTGGGTTCAAGGCCAGCTCGGGCTACATAGAGAGGCTCTGTCTTTAGGGAGCCTCAAGCTTCAAAGCTTAGAGTCTCGAGGAGCAAGACTATCCAAGGCCAGGGGCATCTGTGGAGTGCATCGCTAAGACCAGTGAGAGGCCGGGGACATGGCAGGGAGATCTACAGGGAATCCCAAGACTGAACATGCTGTCTCCAGGCTCAGCGGGTCTCTGACTCAAACTCGGACCTGCCACTCTTAGCTCTGCAACCCGCCAAAGCTCAGTGCCCACCCCCCACCCCACCCCCCAAAATGAAATAAGGAGAGCTCCTACCCACTGTTTTCCACATGTTCCTGAGCCCCGGCGCACATGAAGAGCCTGTGTTAGTTATTTTTCTTGCTGGTGTGACGAAATACCTGACAGAAATAACTCAAGAAAGGACGGGTGTACGGTGGCTCACAGCTTGAGGGGTGGTGAGAGCAGCTCACATGGGGGCGGCAGTCAGGAAGACCTGGGTCCCCCAACCCAGTGGGCTTCCCACTCAACAAACGGTCCCACGCACATTCAGGGCGGGACTTCCGGTTTTGGTTATGCCTCTCTGGTAGGTTCTTACAGACACACTCAAGTGTTTCCTCTAGGTGACTCAAAATCCCAGCAAGCAGACGATGAATAACAAGCATCCTAGGGACCAACGGAGGTGTGGGTGTGTGGTGGAGCGAGGCAGAGGGGGGCGAGCGGGGGGGGGGGGGGAGGGGGGAGGGGAAAAGGAAGAAAGGGAAGGCGGAATTACTCTCCAATAGTCCCAGCACTCAGGCGGCAGAGGCAGAGGCAGGAGGATCTCTGTGAGTTTGAGGCCAGGGTGGTCTACGTAGCAAGCTCCAGGACAGCCAGGGCTACAATTAGAGACCCTGTCTCAAAACAAAACAGCAGCAACAGCGAGCGAGCAAGCGAGTGAGCGAGCGGTAGTGAGCTTAAGGGCCCCCAAAGTCCGAGACGCTGCGGTTCAAGAAGAACCTAGAATTCAGGAGCTTTGCCCTGAGAAGCGGTGACGTGGTGCTGACAGCTGCCGCCTCCCTTCTTGCAGCCTGCCTCCAGCATCAGAGCTGTGACACCTGCATGTCCTCCAACCTGACCTTCAACTGCAGCTGGTGCCATGTCCTGCAGAGGTTTGTGTTCAGGTCGGGGTGAGGGGGGAGGGGAGAGAAGGGTGGGGCAGAGGGTAGCCAGGGCCCATTGACAGCCTCAGGCCTCAGACCTCACTGTCTGCTGCCATTAAGGTCTCTCTGTCCAGTGCCACTGTGACTCATAGGACAAGCATGTCACAAGTAAGTTTCTTCCAAGGCTTGTACCTGATCAAGGTGGGTGTGTGGCAGGGATGGCCAGGCTTCTGGAAGACCATCTGGAGACCCCAGAGGCTGTACATCTTCCTTACTCCCAGGAAAGCTGGCTCCTGCTGGGCCACAGCTTCACAAAGAGTAGGCCATCGCTGTGGTCCCTGAAGAATCACTGGCCCCTGGTGTCAGGAGTGCCAGGGAGACCCCAGGCTTGCATCTTAACATGATATCCCATGTATAAGCAACTGACAGGCCATGACAGAGACTCATCATTGCTTGGTGAGCTCTGTGGCTCCCAAAACTATCCCAAGAGCCCTCCTGGCCTGCAACAGAGTTTCCTGAAAACCAGGGACATGGATGCTGCAGGTATCCATGGTTACCCAGGAAGTGACAAAGCTGTGTTTGCTTGCTTTTGGAAGCTCCGGGTAGGATTCGGTTTCAGGGATAACGTTCTTAAACCCGACTCAGCTTCCGGTCCTTGTTCTGGAATCATCTCCTCATAGACTGGACTGGGAATTCAACCTCCATTCTTCTAGCCAAGCTAACCAAACGGCAGGAGATCGGAGAAAGGACTCCTTTGAGGGCAACGCCTCTCCTAAGAGTGGGAAGCCCCAGGAATTCTGAGAGCCTTTAAGACCATTTTGAAGATCACAAAATTATAGCCTCCGAGTCTCTGTGCAGCTGCTGTGCAGCTGTCAGCATTTCCTTTGCTCCCCTCCAACATCCCGGGGCAGAAATAGACGCTCTTGATCCCACAGGCTGCCGGCCTGGCACCCGGGACGCCGAGCCACCCAACAGGCAGCAGCTGGGATGGGATGTGCAGGGGACTCAGCTGTGCCCTCCTTCTCTTTCCTGGGACTTCAACTCCTCTCCCCTGTGGAATGGACTAGGGTTTGTGACTCTGGGAGGCATGGGTGGGGCACACGCCGTTGCTGCAGCTCCTGCGATGCCAGGTAGCATTTTACCAGACATATCCAGGGGCCGGGCGTGGTGGCGCACGCCTTTAATCCCAGCACCCGAGAGGCAGAGGCAGGCAGATGGCTGTGAGTTTGAGGCCAGCCTGGTCTATAAAGTGAGTCCAGGACAGCCAAGACCACACAGAGAGACCCTGTCACAAAAACAAAAACAAAAAAACAACAACAAAAAAAACCACACACACACACACAAAAAGAAAGAAACAAACAAACAAAAAACAAACACATCTAGGGACCTTAGCCGGGAATGCACAGAGCCCCAGAGGAAGTAGGTGGCATAGACCCCTAGCTATCTTCCAGGGGTGAAACTTTACTGCCCATGGACTGTGAGAACCTCCTGGAAGGCTTGGTAAAGAAGGGCAGCCGGGCTGGATGTGATGGTGTAGGCTTGTAATCCCAGCACTTAGGGGACAGAGAGGATAGCCACCATACTTAAAGCCAGCCTGGTGGTTTACGTTGTGAGTTCCAGAGCAGACAAAGCTACATAGTAAGACCCTGTCTCAACAAAATAAAACCAACAAAGCCAGCTTGGGCCTGGAGAGATGACTCAGCTGTTTACGAGCACTGGCTGCTCTTCAGAGGGACCCTGTTCAAATCTCAGCGCTCACAGTAGCTACAGACGTCAATACCAGTTCCAAGGATCTACCGCCCTCTTCTGACCATTGCAGAAACTGCATGCTTGTGATACACAGACATCCATGCGGGTAAAACACTTATATATGTAAAATAAAAATAAAATAAATCTTTTGTTTGTTTGTTTTTTAGAGACAGGGTTCTTCTGTGTAGCCTTGCCTGCCCTGTACTATCTTTGTAGACCGGGCTGGCCTCAAACTCACAGCGATCTGCCTGCCTCTGATAAATCTTTTTTTTTCCCAAAGCCATCTGGGTACAGTAGCACATGGCTGTAATTCCTGCCCATGAGAGGATGAGGCAGAAGCATCAGGAGTTCAAGGTTATCTTCAGTTGTGTAGTGAGTGCGAGACCAGGAATCTTCAAAGATCCCAGGAGCCTGATTTTTGGGGCGCTTCATCTCATGCATTTTTCCAAAGCCGAGAAGCATTTTTCTGAGCCGCTCGAGATGACCTCACATGGTCCCTGGGATCTTAGGGCTGCTGCCAGGCATATGACTCAGTAGCTAACCCACGCTGAGCCATTAGGAAAATGGGTCAGACAAGCAAACCTTCCCTTCACCACCACCACCCCCACTTAGCGGCCGCACCCAAACTTGGAGACAAGACTGTATGTGTAGTGAGACCTGGAGTTCCCGAAGGTGAAGATGCTGGGCAGGTGGAGAAGTTTAGGGGTTCTGCTGGTGGGTTCTACAAAACCCTTTAGCAGAAGGTACAAAAGAGCTGAAACCATTCAACCCAGGCCCTAGCCCCCAGACCCCAGACCCTTGCCCCAGTCCCCCAGACCCTCACCCCCAGCCCCAGCCCCCAAACTCCAGTCCCCAGACCCCAGCCCCAGCCCCCACCCCCAATCTCCAGCCCCCAAGCCCCCAGCACTGGGCTCACTCCAGCCCATGATTTCCCCCAGACAGCTCTCTGGAGCCTCAGCTCCCAATGAGAGTTGGTCCCAGGTCCCTGCAAAGCCAGACGGCAGGACCAGTGCACCGGGGATCCCTGGAGCTCTCTACTCTCTTCTGTTCTCCCCTCTTTAGTGCCTCAGGGCCTCCCCTCCCTGCTCTGAAAAGAACTGACCACAGCAGGTTCTTTTTATTCTACAAAGGATCCTCCCCCCCCACTCTCCAACTTGTCCGTGGACTCACAGTGGGAGTCTAAAGATGGCGCTGGGATTGCTCAGGGAATGATGGCCATAGCTCTTAGCTCGCCATGTCAGTGTGAGGGTCCCTTGAGATGGGTTTGGTGCGGTGGCTGACATTCAAGAGACACTCAGTAAGCTGCTCATTCTCACATCTTTCTCTGAGTCAGTGCTGGCTAGCTTGAGACTTAACATGTGGTCCTGTTAAACCCAAACCGAAGACTCAGGACTGTGGTGAGTTTCAGGTTTTTGGTTTTGTTTATGTATATGGGTGTTTTGCCTGAGTGTATGCATGTGCGCCAGGGGCATGCCTGGAGCCCTTGGAGGCCAGAAGGGGGCACTGGACCCCTTGAACTAGAGTTACAGATAGTTGTGAGCTTCCATGTGCTTGCTGGCCATGAAATTTGGGTCCTCTGGTCTGATACTTGTGTGTAGACAAGGCTTGAAGTGTTTCTTGGCCACCACAAGCAGCATAAAGACTCAGTCTTGTCTATTTTCCAAGACAGGGTTTCTCTGTGTAGCCCTGGCTGTCCTGGAACTCATTCTGTAGACCAGGCTGGCCCTCGAACTTAGAGATCCACCTGCTTCTGTCTCCAGAGTGATGGGCTCAAAGGTGTGCGCCATCACCACCTGGCCCAATTCAATCTTAAAGGAATCTGCCAAGGTCATCAAAGGAGCCTGAGTTCCAACCTCCAAACTCCTCTTTGTCTTCCGTCCCTTAAACCGTGGGCCAGGACAGTGTGAGAGAAGGACAGTGGCTGGCCCAGCTCAACCTCTGAGGCCTTGCAGGATGGTCCTCGGGAAGCATTGCCTTGACCTCACTGGAGTGTGGCGCATGGCAGCTGCTGGGGCTTAGTTAACTTGCTGAGAAGTCCTTCTCTGTGCTAGTGGCTTGGATGTTAGTCTTCCATTGCAAGATTTGCCTGGGTTGGTTAGGGCTTAGTCCCTTCCTCTGGCACCAAGAGGGAAGGAAGGAAATTCAAGCAGGATGCTACAAAGAACACTCAGTTCATGCGTGTGCCCCACCCTCTCCCCTAGGAAAGCCGTGGGTGTCTTCTGCCTGAGCGGCAGTGTCCTCCCCGGAGACGGTCTCTGGCACCATCCTTATAACTGCCCCCCCCCCTGTGATTATATAGGGGGAGTTGGCTGATGCCACCCTCCAGTCAGCCTCTGCTGCCAAGGGAAGAGCCCGAAATAGTGAAAGCAAGGCTTTCTCCAAAGGAAAAGCATAGTCACGGATGTCCCAGATGCCCAACAAAGCCTTAGCACAGAGTGGAAGGGACCCTGAGAGTTCCCAGGGGCCTGTACACACACACACACACACACACACACACACACACACAGAGAGAGAGAGAGAGAGAGAGAGAGAGAGAGAGACAGCTGGACAGAGAAAGCCTTAATCAGAAGGGAAGAGTAGACGGCATCAGGGTCTCTGTCTGCCAGTCCCACAGTCACCTGCTTCCCGGGACACCCGTACAGGGGCCCTTCCGGAGGCAGCCTAGAACGGAGCCCCTCCCTCACTATCCTCACAGAGCTGTAATGGGTGGAAGGGTAGATGCAGGGGAGGGGATTCTCTGCTGGACCCCCTCACATCTCCCACATTTGGTCCCCTGTAGATGCTCCAGTGGCTTTGACCGCTACCGCGAGGAGTGGTTGGCTTACGGCTGTGCCCAGGAGGTGAGACGTGTGAGTGATCGGTCTGCTAAGGTCCCCTGTGGAAAAGGGTTGCTGCCAGAGGACTCTGCCCCTGACAACACCACTTCTGGTGGCTTTGGCTCACCACGGCCTCAGATGTGTTTTCGGTTCTGCTCTGAGCCTCTTTGGAGGCTCCATGGCTCCAGGGCTCCATGGTTCCTTGACATTCGTCCTGCTCTAGTGACTTGGCCTTGAGCCCTTGGAAATCCTGCTGCCTCAGAGGAGATGGGGTGCTGGGTCTGGCCTTAGCCACAGTGGAGTCCTGGGGGGCACTGTTTTCCTTGTGATGCTAATGAAGCTCTCACCCTCCTGGTTTTGGGGTGCGGTGGGTAGCGGAGGTTGTTCCAGGCACCGGTACTCAGAATCCCAATCATATCCCTCCTCTAAAAGACTCAACACTTTGATTTTGGTCTGGAAGCATCTTCCACAGACACGGATGATTTCAGCCATGCACCATTCTCTTCCCAGTCCCTCTCAGATAGGACCTCCCTTTGTGATCTAGGCTAGCCTCGAACTCACACGTCTTCTTGGCTCTTCTTGCCAGCCAGGCACACCGTAAGTACCAAATGCATCCCTGTGTGCTATTCTCTACTTGCTTTTATTTAACATGACTCTAAAACCTGGCGACCAGGGCCCTTGCTGACCAGAGGGGAACCTGAGAGGCACAGAGACGTTTAGAGTTGGCTTGCCTTTTACCACTACAAGGGGCCAGGCTCAGTGTTTGAACATGAGCCCTTCTGCTACCCTTCCGTGTTCTCATCTTTCTCTGGTCTTAAGAAAAAAAAAATAGAGCTGGGCTTGGTGGCACACACCTGTAATCCCAGCACTGGGGAACAGATCAGTTGATCTCTGAGTTCAAGGCCAGCTTGGTCTACAAAGCAAGTCTAGGACAGCCAAGCCTACACAGAGAAACCCTGTCTTGAAAAAACAAAAAATAAAAAAATAAAAATTGGGCTGGAGAGATGGCTCAGAGGTTAAGAGCTCTGTCTGGTCTACCAGAGGACCTGAATTCAATTCTCAGCAACCACATGACAGCTCACAGCAATCTATTATGAGATCTGGTGCCCTCTTCTGGCCTGTAGATGTGCATGCAAGCAGAATATTGTATGCATAATAAATAAATCTTAAAAAAAAAAAAAGAAAGAAAGAAAGAAAGGAAAGAAAAAATAATTGGGGCAGCAAAATGTTTAAGTGAATAAAGGTGCCTGCTGCCAAGCCCGAGGACCTGGGTTCTAGTCCTGGAACCCACCTGATGGAAGACAAGAACTGACTCCTGGCAGCAGTTTGTCCTCTGACTTCTGTGTGCTCACTGTGGCAGTCACATGCTTTAAATAGACAACACATACACACTAAATAGATCAATGAAAAAAATATATTTGTCAGTCCAGGCATTATCTGACCTTGGCAGTTATTTTCTGAGACAGGGTCTCACTATGCTGACCAGGCGGCTGGTTTTGAACTCCTGAGCTCAGTTGGCCACCACCCTTCCATCCACGTGCCAAGCACTTGGCTGTAAGTGCATCCAGGGCTGGCTGTGTCCGGAAGCAGGACTGGGGTCTCTTGCAGGCAGAAGGCAGGACGTGCGAGGACTTCCGGGATGAGGGCCACTATTCATCTTCCGCTGGCAGCTCCTTCAGCCCTTTTGGTGAGGAACACACCACCTCTTCCCCCCTCTTCATCGACAGTCTCACCACAGAAGGTAAGGCACGAGTCCTGGGACAGGGAGAAGCCCCAGGAAGGTCCCCCCCCCCCCATAGGGACCGTCTCACAGGAGCCGCCCTGCTCTTTCACCGGTAAAGCACCGAGCTTCAGAAAGCTTAGCTGTCTTGCCGGTGAGAAGCAGAAGCCGATAGGGAAGAAGAGGCTCTGGCCTCTGGGCAGACTGAGCAGGAACCGTGAGAGGGCGGTTCCCCTCAGAGAGGGGGAAATGGATATTTGAGCACCCCAGTTCATCTCAACGGTAACCTCGCAGAGCCCGTGCGGCCACTTGTGCTGTAAAGGCGTGAACTCTCCATGCTGTCGGGGGTGAGAGAAGACTGTCTGAGTTTTTTAATAACCTTCCTTTATTTTTTCTTCTTCTTCTTTTGAATTGAACCTGGGTCTTGCACGTTGCTAAGCAACCATCCTACCACTACATTACAATGCCCATCCCTCTTGTTTGACTCATGTTTTTTTTTAAGGTTTATTTATTGATTATGTAGATAGTGCACATTAGATCTCATATATAGATGGCTGTGAGCCACCCTGTGGTTGCTGGGAGTTGAACTCAGGACTTCTGGAAGAGCAGTCAGTGTTCTTAACCTCTGAGCCATCTCTCCGGTCCTTGTTTGACTTAATCTACTGAGACTTGTCTTAGTCCTTTAGTTACTTTCCTATTGCTGTGATAAAACATAATGACCAAACCAATGTAAGGGTTTAGCTGGGCTTACAGTTTCAGAGGGTGGTGGACTCTATAGTGGCGCCATAGTGGCAGGAACATCTGAGAGCTGACATCTCAAACCACAAACAGAAGGCAGAGAGAACACCCCGGAAATGGCCACGACGAGTCTTGTGAAACCTCAACGGTGCCACATATGCCCACAAGGCCACACCTTCTAATCCTTCATCTGGGTACCATATGCATGCAGTACCCACAGAGGCCAGAAGAGGGTGCCACATCCTCTGGAAGTAGAGAGACAGACTGTTGTGAGAGGCCATAAGGGTGCTGGGAACTGAACTCTGGAAGAACAACAAGCTCCCCACCACGCTCCCCACACAGGGCTTCTCTGTGTAGTCCTGGCTCTCCTAGAACTTGGCTCTCTAGACTAGGCTGGACTTGAACTCAGAGATCAATCTGCCTCTGCCTCCCAAGTGCTGGGACCAAAGGTGCGCGCCACCACAGCCTGGCTGGAACAGCGAGCACTCTTAATCACTCGGCCATCTCTCTGTCCCTCAACTTCAATATTCTCTTATTATAGTTTTCTTCCACTATCTCCAATTTTGACACTTCAAGACCTGAGAGAGCAGGCAAGAATACATGTGGCTTTGGGGATCTCGGTGCTGCTGAGAGCAAGTGTCAAGGACAGTGGGGCACAGAGGAGGACAACACACCGTCCCTGGGAGGTGCCAGTAGTGGGACTAGTGAGAAGTGAGCAGAGCATTTGACTGAGGGGAGGGTGGGCCCCGAGAATTTAAAGGAGGCTCCAAAAACCCCAAAAAGTAATATTGGAGATAAATAATTCAATGCAACGTTTATAAAGATCAAAATTAACCTAAAAATTCAACAATGCACCAAATACCAAAGTTTTCAACAAAGGATGGTACTCCGAGGTCAGTCCTGAAGAGTTTTCTGTGGTAAGACATTGGAGGAGGAGGAAGTCAGGGCAGAGGTTAGAGGGTGTGGAGGCAGAAGTGAGAACACACTCAGCAGCTCATGAGTATGGAAGGCTGGGGGGTCTGGAGAACCCTGAGCAGCTTCTCCAGCTGCCCTTGTTCCAGCAGCTTCCATCACAGCGTGACATTTAACAGGAGGGGGAAAAAGGCCTAGGACCCCTGTAAGTGACCAGGGGACCCACTAAGATTCTCAAACAGCCTGGACATTGGAGGTGTGGCTAAGACTATTTCAAGTTGGATTGGTGCGACCACCTACAGTGATTTGGGGGCATTCAGACACAGAAGCTGCTGGTGTCTCCCTTGAGGTGTAGAGCTGGTGTTGAAATTGCTGCGGGTCCTGCAAACATAAGCCTTCCACTGCTTCCGGTTGCCCTGAGAAGGCCAGGCAAGATTTCCGTACAGCACTCCAGCAGCTGCCTGGCCCCTTTCACTCTCCACCCCGGAGTACACACAGCTGGCACATTCTTTGACTCTGGCCCTGTTATGTCCTTCCTACTTCCTAGCTTGGACTTACATCCTCCCTCTGGGAAACTTTCGTTCATTCCCATGATCTGGGCGAGGCCTGAGAGAAAACTTTATCATGTGAAGTTTATTTATTTATAGTTTCGTGTGTGTGTGTGTGTGTGTGTGTGTGTGTGTGTGTGTTGCTGGAAGTCGAATCCAAAGCCTTCCACGTGCCCCATGCTTGGCGTGTGTTCAGTGACCCAAGCTACAGACAGGCATTGTGTGGGCTCAGTTGGCCCCCCCCCATTCCAATATGGGTGGGGACCACGGGCATCCTTTATCTGTGGTCTCCATAACTCTACTCCCAAGGCTCAGCCCATAGTAAGCACTCAGATGTTTGTTGATTGAATGACACAGACAGGGAAAGCTAGCTGTCTTGCTCAGTGTTTCCTGTTACACTGCTATTTAGTTTTGGGCAGGAAACCTCCACTCTCTAAATGGAAAGTTGAAATGAACACCCTTCAGATCCCATCCAGAGCCAGGGTGACAGAGTTCCAGATGATTCCACTAATTGTATTCCTTCTGTTCCTCTTTGAAGATGACACCAAGTTGAATCCCCACGCAGGAGGAGATGGTGAGTACGGACCTACCTGCCCGTCTTCAGACAGCTGGCTTTGGGCCCACCCTGAGGAGTCAGAGCAGGTGGGGGAGGGGAAAGAGGAAAGCAGTCAGGGTCCCAGGCCTCTGGCTGGACAGGAGGCTGGAGTTGGCGGTCACAGACTCCTAGGATGATGGAGCGTGTCTACCCCCCCCCCCCCAGACATTTCTCATCTCAGATACGAACTTCCTGTGTCTACCACCCTGAAAGGAATTTGAGGAAATGGCTGAGGCTATGCCACCGGGTAGCGGGACTGTGGCCTTGCTGCATGGGGAGAGCGGTTTCCCCAGTAACCAGTTTCCTTCCCAGGCAGAGAACATGCAGATGTTGTCCAACTGCCTACTTGTGGGGTACTACCAGCCTCATGGAGGGTGTTCTCTGGTCATAGGAAGGGCGCCCCTTTCCTGTCAAAAGCCCTGTCCTAGCTGGACGTGGTGGCACATGCCTTTCTTCCCAGCACTTGGGAGACAGAGGCAGGTGGATTGCTGTGAGTTCGAGGCCAGCCTGGTCTACAAAGCAAGTCTAGGAGAGCCAAGGCTACACAGATAGAACCTGTCTCAGAAAAAAAAAAAAAAAGAAGAAGAAGCCCTGTCCTGTCCTTTCTGTAGCCACTACAAGGATGGACGTGGGAATGCCTTTCCAGACTGAGGCTGGAGGTAGGCCTTGGAAGTCCGCAGGAGAGGCTCCTTTTCACCTGCTCGGGCTGGCGTACCACCCAGTGGAGAGGACACCACTGTTCCGCTGCATAAGGAGCTTGAGAGACTGCGTGGTGGGGGAGGAACTGGGCCAGGCTCTTCCAGTTTGTGCTAAGTGCTCATCCGCCACAACCCTGAAAGTCAGATCACAGCATCACAACAGCTAAGGGCTAGTAGCCAAAGAGCTAGAGGCTAGCCTGGGGTATGTCCTTTCTTTCTTTTTATTTTTCTTTTGTTTTTTGTTTGTTTGTTTGTTTGTTTTGTTGTTGTTGTTGTTTTTCGAGACAGGGTTTCTCTGTGTAGCCTTGGCTGTCCTGGACTCACTTTGTAGACCAGGCTGGCCCTCAAACTCACAGCGATCGTCAGCCTCTGCCTCCCGAGTGCTGGGATTAAAGACATGCACCACCACCATCTGGCTTCTTTTTCTTTTTTTAAAAGATTTATTTATTTATTATGTATACAGTGCTCTGCCTGCTCATACCCCTGCAGGCCAGAAGAGGGTATCAGATCACATTATAGATGGTTATGAGCCACCATGTGGTTGTTGGGCTTTGAATTTAGGACCTCTGGAACAGCAGTCAGTGCTCTTAACAGCTGAGCCATCTCTCCAGCCCTTTCAACCCTCCCAGTTCACAAAAGTTGGAGGCCCCAGCATGCCGGAGTAGCCTGCATAGTTTTTATCCTGGGTTTCTTCTGTGCACACAGTACCCAGCAGAGACAAGTGGGGGGACAAGAATACTGATGCACTTGCCCTGCTTCTAAAACCCTCACACTGGCCTCCTTCCCCACCCAAGACCCCTGTGAGAAGGGCTGGGTGCGTCTGTTGCTGGCATTGGCATCTGTCTTCTTAGCTCATTCCTCCACATTAGGTAAGGGAGGCAGCAAACACTTGCCCCAGGTAATGTTGGGGAACCCCGCTTCTTAGCGGCTGACACTCTCTGTGTGTCCCTAGGCGTAACATCTCTGTCCCCATAACACCAATCATAGAAGAAAGGGTAGGTGTGGGTGAGTCCTCTTGTGTTTCAGGTGTCGGGGTGTTCTCTAAGTGGCTTGTGGGTGTCTCGCGAGGATCTAGTTCACCCCACTGACTTTGGTTGAAATAGGACCCCCACTTCACCATGGACCCTGTGGTTTTTAAGAGCTGGATTGTGTCCCTGCCCTCCAGCAGGTCTCTGAGGGCAACAGACACAAACAAGGATGAGTGTGGCTATTTGCTACCAAAGCAGCTAATGTTCAGGACTTCCAATATGCTGCATGTAGTCCTCGGGCCTTGGCGTGAGCTCTGCCATTTTATCCAGGGCATGGTAACCCGGGCGAGATAGCTATTGTCCTTGTCCTACAAAAGACTCACAGAGGTTAATTTGCCCAAAGTCCCACAGCTAGTGAGCGGCACAGTAAAGATCTGAACCCAAGAAGCCAGTCTAAATCTCCCTTATCCCTCTTTTTAAATTTTATTTTAGGTAGGGTTTTCATAGGATAGCATTGGCTATTTTGGAACTCATTTACTGTAAATAGACCAGGCTGGCTTTGAACTCACGGAGATCTACTTGCCTCTGCCTCCCAAGTGCTGGGATTAAAGGTAAGCACAACTACACCTGCCTTCACCCCAAGATGTTCTGAGGTCTCCTGTAGCCCAGGCTGGGTTCAGGCTCACTGTGTAGGTGAGGATGGCCTTGAACTCTTGATCCTCCGGCCTCCTCCCAAGTGCTGAGATTACAGGCTTAAAGCCACCTTAGCTAAGGTTCCAATTTATTTTCTTTTTTCTTTTGGTTTTTCGAGACAGGGTTTCACTGTGTAGGCTTGGCTGTCTTAGATTTACTTTGTAGACCAGGCTGGTCTCAGCAATCCACCTACCTTTGTCTCCCAAATACTGGGATTAAAGGAGTGTGCCACCAAGCCTGGCATTTATTTATTTATTTATTTATTTATTTATTTATTCATTTATTCATTCATTTATTTATTTATTTATGTGCATTGGTGTGAGGGTGTCAGATCTTGGAGTTACAGACAGTTGTTTGCGGCCATGTGGGTGCTAGGAATTGAACCCTGGTCCTTTGGAAGCGCAGGTAGTGCTCTTAACCACTGAGCCATCTCTCCAGCCCCCCCCTCCCCCGAAAGCAACTTCTAAATGATTCTGGAAAACACCTTAAACGTGCCAGAATAGTAATGTTATAATCACTCCATCGCCGCCCCTCCCCCATTCTCTGTCGGTTTGAAAACGTGGGCGTTCATCTCCAGGACCTTGCCAGAAGTGAAGGCCGTGAGGCCCAGCTTATTTTGCTCCCTGAAGCCTTTCTCTGTCCTACCTGGATCTCCACAGGCCTTCAAGACAACTTGTCCCCGAAGACTAAGGGTCCTCCCATGCACCTGGGCACCATTGTGGGCATCGTCCTGGCTGTGCTCCTGGTAGCGGCCATCGTTCTTGCTGGGGTTTACATCAGCGGCCACCCTAACTCCAGTGCTGCCCTCTTCTTCATTACGGTCAGTGTGGGATTTGCCTGCTCCTGCTTCCGCGTTAGCGCTGGCCTCGCCTTACCCCATCCCATCCCCCACGTCCCTGAGAAACTTTCCTCCACTCAGTCACATCTGCAGTGACTTGGTGCCACTCACTGGCCGTCCATCCCCGGCCTCAGCACCTAGGCATTCCCTCCCTGGGAAGTGGCCTATCTGCTTTTGTGAGGTCAGGAAAGCACCCACAGGAAGGTGGTCAAAAAATTCTATAGAATAGTAGTAGCCTATTAGTGCCACGTGGTTGTTCCCTAGTGACTTGTGGTTTCTTGTATAAGAGCCACCATATTTCACTGCTTCTGTGGTCTTTTTAGGTGACAGCTGACAAGCTAAAATATATAAATTATTGTTCTATGCCCACCCTAGTTCCCGAATAACGACATGGAGACCTTTATATTTATTAAAAGCTTCAAATACTACAGCTGGGCAGATACTGAGCTATTCTAACTAGAGTGTGCTGGCCTGGCCTGCTTCCCAGCCACGTGGCCCACTCAGTCTTACTCTGGCTGTTTCTTCTCCATCCGTGTCCTCATGGTGATTCCTCTCCTTCTGGTCCCTACATGAGACCCCCTCACTGGGATTCGCAAGTCCCGCCTTACCTTATCTCTCCTGTCCAGCTATTGGCTGTTAAGCTCTTTATTAGCCATTCAGAAGGTGATGTCGATGATGATAAAGAACAATTTTTACACAACATTGAGACAGGAGATGAAGCCGGGCGTGGTGGCGCACACCTTCAATCCCAGCACTCAGGAGGCAGAGGCAGGCGGATCACTGTGAATTCAAGGCCAGCCTGGTCTACAAAGCGAGTCTAGGACAGCCAAGGCTACACAGAGAAACCCTGTCTCGGGGGCGGGGGTAGGGCAGGGGAGAGAGACAGAGAAAGAGATACAGAGAGACAGAGAGACAGAGAGAGAGAGGCAGGAGATGATTGTAAAAATAACAATGCCAAAATCTGGACCACAACCAGGTCTGTAGGTACAGAGATCAGCATTTGAGTACGTAGCGCACAAAAAACATCCTCCAACAAAAATTAACAAAAGTTAATGAGGGCTGTGCTCTCAGGGTTCTTTAGCTGAGGATGCTACCATTTCAAATGTTCCAGAACTCAGCAGGAACAGCAGAAGTGTATCATGGGAAGTGAGGCTCAGCCTTTGCGAGCCTCTGAGCACAAGTGAGGTCTGGCTCCTATTCTCACTGGTGACCATGTTTGTTTCCTGGTGGCGCTCCGTGGTCTCTGAAAGCGTGAAGATGCATGAGACGCTGGCTCTGCCCTCTAACAGGTCACAAGCTGATGATGCCCTTAGGGAGCTCCACAGCAGCACTTCCCTAGAACCCGTATTAGGAAGGGTCATTTTGCTGGGATGGGTTGCTGCACGCCTTTAATCCCAGCACTCAGGAAGCAGAGGCAGGGGATCTGTGAGTTCGAGGCCAGCCTGGTCTACAGAGCAAGTTCCAGGACAACCAGGGCTACACAGAGAAACTCTGTCTCGAAAAACAACAACAAAAAAGAAGAATCATTTGAGAAGGTTCCAGAGTGGCATTTGTCTCCACCTGGGCCACAAGCCCACCTCACCTCATTCTCCAGAGGCCTAGGTGGTTCCTTCAGCATTTAAAAAGACGGAACAGGGTTTTCCCAGTTGTTCTGAATGCTTAGCCTGCCTGGGTATCACCTAGGACTACAGGTCTCCAGGCCACAAGGACTTCCATGAGAGGGCTCACGGTAGGCCAAGAAATCTTCATTTCAGTAAGCCTCTGATGCAGAACCTGTGCCTTTTAGAGGCTTATCGTGGCATTTCCAGAATAGGCATCTGTGGCCTACTTCATCACTTCCTATAGTCTCATGTCTCCAGTCTGCTAGTAAAAACTTCTAGTTCAGGGCTAGAGATATGGCTCAGAGGTTAAGAGCACTGGCTGCTCTTCCAAAGGTCCTGAGTTCAATTCCCAGCAACCACATGGTGGCTCACAACCATCTATAATGAGGTCTAGTGCCCTCTTCTGGCCTGCAAGTGTACATGCAGTCAAAACACTGTATACATAATAAATAAATAAATCTTTAAAAAAAACTTCTAGTTCAGTTCTGCAAAGCCCACAGGGATAGATAAAATGCGATCCTTCTAAACCTGCTTCTGAGAATTCCAGGCACAGAGGTGAACACTATAACCCCAACACTTGGGAAGCATAAACAGGACAGTTATAAATCTAAAGCCAGCCTGGTCTACACGGAGAGTTCCGGGCCAACCAGGGCTAAGTAGGGTTTCTAGTGGCTGAGAGTTTGCTGTGGGGAATCTTGCAGAGAAAGTGGTCCCCACCACCAGCTGTCTCTCCACAGTGAGCCCCCATCCCTCCAGAAGAACCCTTATATGAGAGAGCCTTGCACTAGCCCTCAGCAATGGGGTCCAGTGAGGAGGTGACAGTCACTGACTTTTTGCCTCTGTGTCCCTACAGCGGAGACCTCACCACTGGCCAGCCATGAAATTCCGCAACCACCCCAACCAATCTGCCTACACAGAGGTCGAGCCCTGCAGCCAGGAGAAGGAAGGCTTCGTGGAAGCCGAGCAGTGCTGAGAGCACCAGGTTGAAGACCTGGCCATGGCAAGAGAGACAAGTCACAGCAAAGAGAAGTGATTTCTCCTGGCCTCCTCTGAGCTGGTCCTGGGCCAGTAAGACAAAACAGCAGCTTATGGTGCCAAAACCACAGTTTGGGTCCTTAACCTCCCAGATAAAAGGGGTGTAGTAACGCAAGGGGTTTCTTAAAGGAACACTAACCTCAGAGTTCCCTGTTTCAATGGGAGCAGGCTCGGTTTTCGGGTCTCTAAGCGGTCTGCACTGTAGCTGTCGCAGAGCCCCTCCCCACAGCCCCCCCCCCCCCCCCGTGTTCCTCCTGATCCCTGAAACCCCTGCACACTAGGGTCCATAGACTGAAGGGCTGGTCTTCCTAGCCATGGAGTCACTGCGGTCGCCACCACACTCAGCGGCTCTGGAAGCCTGAAGAAGGGGGTCCCCCTCCTTCTGAGAGCTCAGATCCCTTGAGACAAGCCGGACGAACGGAGAGAAAAAGAACCCTGGGGAACTTGTATCTTCTGGCCTTGGTCCTTTGCTTCATCATTGCTGCAGAGGCCCAGGGCTGACGTCAGAGCACTGTAGCCTGCAGCCCCGTCTGCAGCCTGCCCTGCCCCTCAGCCTCCACCGTGCAAGCGGGTCTTGCATGACTTCCTCCACCATGTGTCTGCTACCCACTTTACGCACTGGCCCATCCTGTGGTCAATGCCAGTAGTTTCCTTCAAAGGAGAAGGGACAACTTTACGGCTCATCTTTTTCCCTTGGCTGACCTGGATGTTGGTTTTTTTTCTGTTTTTTTGTTTTTTGGTTTTTTTTTGTAACCATTAAAAACAAATAGGAGGCTAGAGGTTTCCTCAAGATGCTCCTGCCTCAGCAGGGGGTACTAGTTGGTTTTTGGTTGAAGTACAGCTCATCTTTTTCCCTTGGCTGACCTGGATGTTGTTTTTTTTTTTTCTTGGTAACCATTAAAAACAAATAGGGGGCTAGAGGTTTCCTCAAGACTCTCCTGCCTCAAGCAGGGGGTACCAGTTGGTTTTTGGCTGAAGTACAGTTGCCATGAAGGTAGGGCAGAGAAACCGGGCGTGGGAGGGAGGGACCTTGACCTGGGAAGTAGCCTCCATCTCTCAATCTCTGCAAGGAACTTTGGGGGCAAGGAGTTGATGCTCCCACAGTCAGCCTGGTTTTAAGGGACTTCCGTCCCTGGGATGGGCCGGGACTCCTTCTGAAGGACAATGCCAATCTAGAGCTCACCCTTATCCCAAAGAAGCATCATCAGCAAATAAATATGTCGCAGCCTCCACTCTGTCACGCTGTCTGTGTATGTAAGGAGGAGGCTGGACAGAAGTCTGAGCTCCGGGGGTAGGTGGGTGGGGGAACGTCAGTGGGAGGAGGGAGGGCTGTCTGCAGATACCTGGACACATCCAGTGCAGAAAATTCCAGCCACTCTATGGTTGGCCCATGAAAGGACACTGAGGACAAGCAGAACTGGAAATTGCTCTGCTTCGAAAGCCAAAGGAGAGAAGGCTGTGGGGACGGGCCACACTTTAGATAGGGAGACAAAGTCAGGATGTGTTTGTTGGTCTGGGCCAGGCCAGCCTGGCTGACCCCTGGGATGTCACTTTTGAAGGGATGTAGAGGCATTTGAAAACAGGCAGACCTGTTTGTTTACACTGAGAAGAACTCAAGTCGTGTCACTGAGAGACCTCTGAATGTTAGGAGACTTGAATTTCTCAAAACAAAACAACTCAAAACAAAACAAAACAAAACAAAAAAACCTCCCAGGAACAGCTAAGCACCGAAGTTACCGGGAGTTATAGTCCTCAATTGCCAAAAGCCTCTACCTTGCCAAGAAAGGCTTTTCTACTTCTGAGGAATTTGACCCCAAAGTTAGAGCAAGCCCGTGAGCTGGATCACAACAGTGAGTTGACAAATGGAGACACAGGTCTCAGGGCCTCCCTGCCACATCTGGCTGAGTCTAGACAAGGCAGTGCCTCCTATACTGTGAGACATTAACCAGACTTTCCACCCCATGGCACGTTCACGTGGCTGCCAGTGCCTTCTCCACACAGTGGCTGTGAGTGTCCTAAGGAAGGTGGGCGGGGCTCCGTAAAAGCCACCTGCCCCTGCCTCCCAAGTAATGGGATTAAAGGACCAAAGGTGTATGCCACCAAGCCCTGCTAGGAAGGCTGTAGTTTTTATCCTTAAGAGACATCCAAGGAAGCCAGGTGGTGGTGGCGCACACCTTTAACCCCAGCACTCGGGAGGCAGAGACAGGTGAATCACTATGAGTTCGAGGCCAGCCTGGTCTACAAAGTGAGTCCAGGGCAGTCAAGGCTACAGTCTCTAAAAAAAAAAAAAAAAAAAAAAAAAAAAAAAAAAAGAAGAGGCACCCAAAGAGGCTGGGCAGTGGTGGCGCATGCCTTTAATCCCAGCACTTGGGAAGCAGAGGCAGGCGGTTCAAGGCCAGCCTAGTCTACAAAGTGAGTCTAGGACAGCCAGAGCTATTACACAGAGAAACCCTGTCTCAAAACAAACAAAACAAAACAAAACAAAAAACACCTAAAGAAACACCAAGATGCCTCAGTGGATAAAGGTGTTTGCTGCCAGACCTGAAGACCTGAGTTGGATTCCTAGGACCACCAACAGAGTGGAAGGAAAGAATGACTCTCACAGACTGTCCTCTGACTTACACACACACACACACACACACACACACATATACACATATACATACACACATACATATACACATATACACACACACACATACATACATATACACATATACATACACATACACACACACATATACACATATACATACACACATACATATACACATATACACACACATACACACACACACATACATATACACATATACATACACACATACATATACACATATACACACACATACACACACACACACACACACACACACACACACACACACACACACACATGAAGTCGTCGTCTTTTACAATCTTGGCTTTATACAAACCATGATGCAAAAGATATGGAGTCCACATCCTTTGGTCTGATGCTTGGCCCTCTCTGACCTCTTCGCTCAGACTCTGTCTCCAGCTGTGCAGGTCCAGCCTCCAGCCACTGGCCCAGCAGGTGTCCCTTCCCATTCTCCTGGCCCCACGGGAACCATCTGGGTACTACCCTGGTGACGGACTGTTGTCGGCTGTGTACATCCCCGAAAGCCAACCTCATACATTTTTAATTTACTGTCAACAGACACAGAATAAATCTGAGTGACTTGATACTGACACATTTCTGGATGCTTCACATTTGAACAACTTCAGCAGCCTCGTGTTTTTATTCCTTTGTGGGGTTTTTTTCCCCCCTTCACAAAACATGGATTAGCAAACCAAACAGACAGGAAAAATTTGAGCTCCTCACAGCCAAAACCACTGATGCCAAATTTCAGGCTCCAAACGAGCCAATTTATAAACAAACATGCTGCCATCGCCAAAGAGGAGCATTCTGGGAAAAGCAGTGGAGGCTGTTGGAGAAAGTGGGGAGTTGGAGCCTCAGCAACGCTCCTGAGCAGCTGTGTGACATGAGCCACGTCACTGACCATCTCTGGTCAGTGGGTCCAAGGAGAGGCCCAATCAATCACCCTCACCTCGTTGTTTTCAGTTCACACAGCAATTTCGACCAGAGCAACACAACCCTGTCTCTCCCATCATCCTGACAGGACGGCCACATTGTTCTAGTTGGTTCCAGACTCTCTTGGCTCAAATTCTGAAAGTCCTGTTTCCCCAAGAGGCTCCCTGATCCCGGCCAATGAAGAGGTATTATCTTCGGTGCTTTCCTACCCCACTGGCTGAGGAGATAATGTTAACTTGAGGGCTGTAGTCAGGAGCCTTGCTGGTTCACGTATGTCCAGACAGTGTGAGCATAGTGTGAGGCAGTGTAGAAACACAGGACCCAGGCCTACCCACTCCAGACACACTGAGTCAGGGTCATGTCTTTGAGCAGCCTCGGGGGATTTATGGGAAGCCATGTTACTTATGGGATCACGGTCTATTAGGGAGGCATTAGTCTCCCCATTTCCCAGATGAAGAAACTGAGGATCAGTTAGAGCTTTATCTATTCATCATCTGCACCACAGACCAAGTGACTCATCCTAGTGTGCCACGGACCAAGGGGACTCATCCAAAGTCACACAGATAGTAAGACAAGACCCAAACCCAGGTCTTCAACATCCAACTGGAGACTCAGAACAGCAGAAACACCACATGGCCACAGCGTAACAGGGAAACCTCATGGTCACAGAGGAACATAGGAACAGATCACAGATTCTGGCAGAATGCCCCTGTCCTGTGGAGACCTCGCTTAGATGCACAGCCACAACTTCCAGTGGTCACTCTTGGCTCCTGAAGCTGTTTGTGCGTCTTCGATTGATTACACAGAGGTCCTTGATGATGCTCTGTCTGCTTTAGCAACTGGACCACAGGAAGAAATCACTCCAGACGAGCAAGTCATTCTTTTACTGCTGCTGACTCTGATGATGGTGCTTTAAAAAATTTTTTTGTTGTTGTTGTTTCCAGGCATGGTGGCGCATGTCTTTAATTCCAGCACTTGGGAGGCAGAGGCAGGCGGATCGCTGTGAGTTTGAGGCCAGCCAGTTTGAGGCTGGTCTACAAAGTGAGTCCAGGACAGCCAAGGCTACACAGAGAAACCCTGTCTTGAAAAACCAAAAGATTTCCCCCACCCTAAAAACAAAATATTTTTTGTTGGTTTAAGATTTATTTTTCAGTTTGTGTGTATGGGTACTACGCCCATGTGTCATGCCTGCAGAGGCCGGAAGAGCTACAGACAGTTGTGAATTGTCCTGCAGACACTGGGAACAGAACCCAGATCCTCTGCCACATCAGCCAGTGCTCCTCACCACTGAGCCATCTCTCCAGCCGGCTACTCAGCTTCTGAAAGGAGAGAGGGTCTTGAACTGTTAAAGCCAAAGAGGAAATCTCCGGAGGGTGGGGTTATTTCTTTTCCCAATATTTGCAGAACATTTTTATATCAGGTCCCAAAGGATAGCTAAACAACTCCCATTGCATTTTACAAAACTAAAAGGCCTGAAAACGAGGCCTCTGGGTGGTGAGACGGCTCAGTGGTGGGTAAGGCTTCCTGCCACCAAGCCAGACAACCTGAGTTTGGACTCTGGGACCCATATGGTGGAAGGAGAAAGTTGATTCTCACAAATCGCCCCTGACTTGTGCATGTATGCTGCAGCAAGGGCACACACTAAATAAATAAGTGTTCTTCTAAAGTTAAATTTTATCAGCTATTCGCAGATCCCCAGGCTTGAATCTTCACTTCCACCTTCCGTTTTTCCTTTGTAACCACCTAGTGATTTGATGGGACAAGAGACATCCTGCCCAGCCAGGCTGAGAAAAGCCAGAAACCCCTCAAAAGATCAACAGATTTGGTTTTCTCAATAGCCTGCCCTACAGTCTGTTCCAATTAGAATATTGTTAATTTTGTTTTTGGAGGCCACTCCGCCCCCCCCCCCCCCCCCCGGCTGTCCTGAAACTCACTCTGTAGACCAGGCTGGCCTCAAACTCTCAGAGATCTGTCTCCCTCTGCCTCCAGAGGCTGCGATTAAAGGCGTGCACTTCCACCGCCTGGCTAGATTCTATTTTTATTTTTCTGAGGTCCTGGGAGAAGGGGGTTAATGCTTTGCCAATGACCCAAGCTCTAGCCCTAGCCCTCGTTTGGAATCTATCCGTGCCTTGACTCTATTCTCTTAGGAATATTAGAAAGTGTAAGAGCCCCTCCTCAAGGCCAAAAGGCCTCCCCCAAGACCTGTCTCTTCTCCGGGGGCTCCGCAGCTGCTGACTCCCCTCTCTGCTCCTTAGGTTTCCTCCCTAAAGCCTGCCATGGGCTGAAACCCCTCACTAGGCTTCTTCCCATGCCAGAGGAAACAAAATGAGCAGCTCGGGCCAATGGTGAAGCCTATAGCCAACAGCCCCCCCTACCCCCAACCCCAACACCCTACCCTCACTCTCTCACCCCCAACAGCTCCCCCATCCCCCACCCCCAACCCCCACCTCCCATCCCCCAACCCCCCAACCTCCCACCCCCACTCCCTTACCCCCACTAGCCCCTAGCCCCCTACTCCCCCACCCCCACCAGCCCCCAACCCCCAACCCCCAACCCCTCACCTCCCATCCCCCAACTGCCCCAACTCACACCCCCACACCCCCAACTGCCCCAACTCACACCCCCACACCCCCACACCCCCACACCTCCCATCCCCAACCCTCATCCCCCACCTCACCCCCACCCCCACCCCGAGGCAGGAGAGAAAGACAGAAAGAGATATTCAACACTATAGCAACCGTCTGGGGTCTGAATGCACAGGACCTTAGATAAGGCCTTGTTCCTTTCTTCAGACACTGCACAGGACTCTAAAATATAAATGAATAAACCATTAACGGTGGAGGCTGACCAGATGGCCCAGTTCTCACTCTCCTTCCCTCAGTGATGGCACCACTCTTTCAGTAAAGGGCTCCGTGGGCCCTTCCTCCACAGAAGTTTAATTTCCCAGCCAGGAAGTAGATCTGCCTCAAGAGTTCTGAAGTCCCACTGCTGGGTGATCCCAAGTGACTTGGCTCTGTCCTTCTAGTTCACGTGACTAGGCTCTGGCTTTCTTACCATTGGGTCCCTGGCCTTCCAGGAGTGAACTTCTCTCATCATTTGGAACACACAGCTTGAAGACTGGAACCCATTTTTTTTTTCCAGCATACAAGATGCCTCTCTCTGTCTCTCTCTCTTTTGGGAAGGGGGCAGTTTCAAGACAGGGTTTCTTTGTGTAGCCTCTGCTGTCCTAGACTCACTTTGTAGACCAACCTGGCCTCGAACTCACAGCGATCCACCTGCCTCTGCCTCCCAAGTGCTGGGATTAAAGGCGTGCGCCACCACGCCCGGCTTCAAGATGTCTCTCTTATCCAGTGCCCCAACATTGTAGTTTATACAAGAGAAACTGAAGGCTGGTGAAGTAACGTGTTCAAGTCCTTAGAGCGTGTGGGAAAGCGCCGGCTGCCGACATCAGACCAGAGTGATGCAAGAGCGAGCCCTTGGCCTCTGAAGCTGCAGGGCCTGACCCCATTCCCGGTGACTCTGTCTTGCTCTCAACATCAGCGTAGTGGAAATGATGGGATGGCAGCAGCTGTCACACCAGGCTCCCGGGAGGCTCAGATCCCCCTCCGTGTTTGCAATCTATGGACCCTCATCATGCACTTGCTGCCATTTTTATTACTTGTTAACAGCTGACTGCACTTATCCATTGGCCCAGGGTGGAGAAGGGATTTTTCTGGTGCTTTCTGCTACTTCTCCCAGAAGGAGGGGTTCTGCTCTGTTGGCTGCACATGCTCATCCAGGATTAGGAATGACATGTCCACCCCACCAGGGGCAGCTCTCACCATTCTGAGGAAAGAGACAACTGAACATCAGTCACCACTGGTTCTTGCCTCTCTCTCTCTCTCTTTCTCTCTCTCTCTCTCTCTCTCTCTCTCTCTCTCTCTCTCTCTCTCTATATATATATATATATATATATATATATATATATATATATATATAATCCAATCACTTGGAAGACTGAAGCATGAGGCTCCTGACTTTGAGGCCAATTTGGGCCACACAGAGACCATAGTGAACTTCCGTATCTGAAAAACATCTCTCTGTCTCTGTCTCTCTGTGTCTCTTTCTGTCTCTGTCTCTGTCTCTTTCTTTCTCTTTCTTTGGGGGAAGGAACAGAGAGAGCTGAGTCCCCAGGATATCTTGTTAGTAAACCAGATAAGGCACTAAACTGATTTTTTTTTCTTTCCTTTTAATTTTTTATTTGTTTTTGTTTTTCAAGACAGGGTTTCTCTGTGCAGCTGTGGCTGTCCATTCAAGTTGTTTTTGTTTTTGTTTTTGTTTTTGTTTTTCGAGACAAGGTTTCTCTGTGTAGCCTTGACTGTCCTGGACTCACTTTGTAGACCAAGCTGGACTCGAACTCACAGTGATCCCCCTGCCTCTGCCTCCCAAGTGCTGGGATTTAAAGGCATGCGCCACCACTGCCTGGCTCAAGTTTCAATTACATTAACCATCACAAATTCCTTTCAGAGACAGGTTAGGCTGGGTGTAGCTCAGTGGTAGAGACTGCCTTAGCATGTGAGGTTCTGGGTCTGAGGCCAAGCGTCAGTAAATAAACAAGAAAAAGGTGAACCTAACACAATGCCTATGTAACACTCGGCACATGACAGGTGCTTCAGTGGGTGAGGTAAATGAGTGTGTGAGTGTGGGCCCAACATCTCTTCTCCTGGTCAGAACAGCCCCCACCCCACCCCCCACCCACATGGATTTTATAATGGGAAGAGGCTAGAAAGCCTTAAGGCTTTCAAGGTCAAGGAAAGAGTCAGATGTGTTGGGGACGGTAGGCCATATGGCCAATGTTCAGCCATCTTGTCAGAGCCTAGGTTTCTATTTCTCCAGCAGTCCGTCATTTACCAGAAACCAGCTGACCCTGTTGTGGTTCGGCAGTTAGACACCTGTTGTGGTTTATTGTGGGGGACGGTCATTCTAAGACACCCCCCCCCCCCCCCGAGCTCATAGTAAGAGCTACTCCTTTCTGGCTATAAACTAGCTTTTCCAGTAAGACTACTGGTAAAATCAGATTAAAGGACAGCTGCCTGCGAGCAGCAGTTCCGGGAACTTTTTCCTGACTAACGAGACATTTTACAACTTCCCTTTCTCTCTGGAATTTCTTCCACTTCTGTGGTTATAGCAGCTGTAAAGGTAGACACCTGCTGGATCATTCCAGAGTTAGGTATCCATAGCAACCCTCGCTTATGCAAATAACCATTCCTCCCAGCTCCCACCGTGCCTATAAAACCTTTTACCTGAAAAACAAAATTTGAGAGCTTGATCAAAGACTTGCTCTCCTTCTTTGTGTCTTGTGTTCTGTCCCTAGACAGGAGAATTCTCCTCCCAAGCGTTAATCGAACCCCGGCAGGCTGGGTCACAGACAAGCTCCGGTGATGTTTCTGTGCTTGTACTGTGTTCAGAGGGGCTGTGGGCCTCAGGCCGAGAGAGGGCAGGGTAAATCTGGTGCCTGGCTGCAGGTGCCTCTTGTCCAGACATAGGATCCTCCTCTCCCCTTGCCTGCCTCCTCTCCTTCAGGGGTACAGGAAGTTGGTAGCCCTGGCAGCTCCCAGCAGAAGGACAAGTGAGCCACGGGGGGCCGAGGAGGAGGCACTTCCCACACACAGAAGCCACAGACCTGGCTCTGCCAGTTTTCTGCTTCTTGGACAGAAAACTGAATCTCAGTCCTCAGCACCCAAATACATGACTCATAGGCAGTGTGCTTCAGAGAGGACAGCTCAGAACCAAGAAAGCTGGAGCGCCTCGGTGGACAGACCCCTTCCCAGACCCATCTTTCCATCCAGGAAAATCGCCTGCTGTGAAATAGACACAGAGGTGAAGGGAATGGAGGTGGGTCCTTGTCCTACCACTAAGGATCGGGCACCCAAAGGCTGCCAAGGTCCCTCCCCTTCCTGCTTGCCTCTGATAGCTAAAGGAAAACTTGTCCCATAGTCACTTAGTTCCATCTTCCGTCTTCATTTCTCCCCGCTGTGTGGGTCTGACAAGTGGCAGACATGTGACAAGAACAGGGATGTGGCTGGGTCTCTCAGGCCGGCCACTCGCTTCCCACACTTTCTTAGGAGCTCATCAGTTTGGGAAAAGGCAAGGTAGTGCGGCCTTTCTCCTGCCTCCACCCCCGATGCTTAAATCAAAGGATCCCTCTGTAGCGCTTTACAGCTCTCTAAACACTTCCAGGGGGAGTGGGAGTGGAGTGTGGACCCAGGTGCGGCCCTGCAGAAGCCTCGTGGCGGCCTTCTTCAGCTTGACAGAGCTCAGGCAACGCTCGAACAGCATTATCCTCGACATGGATTTCAAAGCACTTCTTCATTACAGTGTCTCACCTGGTCACAGGGTCCTTTTGAGATTGCCAGGGTAGGGACTGGCACCCTGCCTTTTATTTATTTATTTATTTGGTTTTTCGAGACAAGGTTTCTTTGTGTAGACTTGGCTATCCTAGACTCGCTTTGTAGACCAGGCTGGCCTCGAACTCACAGCGATCCGCCTGCCTCTGCCTCCCGAGTGCTGGGATTAAAGGCGCGCGCCACCACCGCCCGGCTGAGCGCACTCTCTTGTTCTAGCACTTTCTTCTCTGCAAAATGGTAGGGTAGCCTTGCCAGCTGGAGCCTGAAAATACCCCCAGGTAGACACAACCCAGAGTCTCCAGACAGTCTCCGAAACACTGGCTGCCTACTGATGGGGAAATGCCCAGACAGAAAACAAAGGGTGTCTACCGCCAGGACCCCACTAGAGCTTTCACTTCAGGGTGCTGAAATTGAGGATGGGGTGGGGCCCAGGAGGGGGGGGCTGTCCCCTGCACCTCTGCAGCTCCTCACCATGACAATCAAGCTGTAGACCCAAGAACAGGTCCAGCCCACAAGTGCGGGCACCAACCCTGCCATGCTCCCTTCCCTCCTCTGCGTTCCCCATCAACAAGGAGAGAGAGCTAGGCATGGTGGCTCTTGACTGTGATTTTACCAGTTGAGAAGTGGGGGCGAAAGGGTCAGGAGTTCAAGGTCAGCTTCCTCACTTACAGGAGGCCAACCCAGGCTGCACGAGACCCTGTCTCAAAACAGCCAGACCAAGTAAGCAAATAAAAACAATAAAAGGAGCCAGGAGATGGTGGCGCACGCCTTTAGTCTCAGCACTGGGGGTGGGGGAGTGGGGGGAGGGGACAGAAGCAGGCGGATCTACAGGAGTTCTAGGCCAGCCTGGTCTACAGAGTGAGTTCAGGACAGTCAGGTCTACACAGAGAAACCCTGTCTAAAAACAAAAAACAAAAACAAAAACACACACAAAAAAACAAAAGCCAGCCAAACAAATAAGCAAACATTAACAATTTTTAAAAATGAAATAGGAGCCGAGCGTGGAGGAGCACGCCTTTAATCCCAGCACTCGGGAGGCAGAGGCAGGCTGGTTGCTGTGAGTTCGAGGCCAGCCTGGTCTACAAAGTGAATCCAGGACAGCCAAGGCTATATAGAGAAACCCTTCTCGAAAAACCAAAATAAATAAATAAATAAAAATAAATAAAAATGAAATAAAAGGAGCCAAAAGCTGTTCAATTTCAGCTCCTGTAGGCATGGCAGGCCACATACCGAGCCTAAAACACAGAGTAGCCATTTTCTGGGAATTCCAATAGCAGATAACCCTGAGGCCGGGACAGCCACTGCGTTTGAGGCTCACACAAAGCACAGTAGCGTTACTGATGGAGTACCGTGCGCCAAGCCTGTGCAGGGGCTGGGTATACTTGCAGCAAAGCTGTAAGCCAGAAATTATTTTCATTACCATTTATTTCAAGTGGATTCGAAAGACTTACATAACAAGATCACCCACACAAAAATAACAGGGCAAGTTTGAATTCCTTTCATCCTCTGTCTATCCCATACTCTGTGTGTGTGTGTGTGTGTGTGTGTGTGTGTGTGTGTGTGTGTGTGTGTGTGCAAACCTCACCTATCAGTCCTCAGCAACTCCCACCTTGCCTGACTGGCCTGGAACTTTGCCAAGTAGTCTAGACCAGGCAGCCAGGGACCTGCTGCGCCCATCTCGCTGTCCTCGGGATTACAAGCGCAGGACGCATTCACTCTGGTGAACTTAACTCAGGTCCTCATGGGTGCAAGACAAGTCAGTGCCTACCCACTCCTCCTTTTTCTTTCTGTGGTGCTCGGGATCGAACCCAGGGCCACGAACAAGAGACCAGCTTACCACATCCCCACCCACCCACCCCCCCACACCTCAGAGAGGGAATTTGAATCCAGTTCTACTGTTCTTTAAAAAAAAAATCAGGGACTGGAGAGTTGGCTCAGTGGTTAAGAGCACTGTCTGCTCTTCCAAAGGTCCCGGGTTCAATTCCTAGCACCCCTAGCACCCACATGGCAGCTCACAACTGTCAGTAGCTTCAAGATCTGATACCCTCACACCAATGCATACAAATTAAATAAAGATATATCTTTAAAAAAAATCAATTAAAAGCTGGGCAGTGGTGGTGCACATCTTTAATCCCAGCACTCGGAAGGCAGAGGCAGGCGGATCGCTGTGAGTCCGAAGTCAGCCTGATCTACAAAGCAAGTCCAGGACAGCCAAGGCTACATAGAAAAACCAAAATAAATAAATAAATAAAAATAAAAATAACTTTTTTTTTTTTGGTTTTTCGAGACAGGGTCTCTCTGTGTAGCCTTGGCCGTCCTGGACTCACTTTGTAGACCAGGCTGGCCTCGAACTCACAGCGATCCGCCTACCTCTGCCTCCCGAGTGCTGGGATTAAAGGCGTGCGTCACCACGCCCGGCTTATAAAATTAACTTTCTAAAACTTCATTTTCTAACATACACAAAGGCCTCAGAAACTGGTATATGAGTGAACTTACTTACACCCATCACCAAGGTACAATAAACATCACAGGGACTGCTCTTGCCTTGGGCTCTGCCCATCCACCGTCTGTCACCACGCTGACACAGGTACTAGACAGCATGTTATTTCATCTGCAAATAGCTCAGAGCACATCTCCCAAGGGTGAGGACACTCTTCAACCTCTCAGAATTATGATCAGACATGAAATTTACCAAGAAAAGATCCTGTTGTTCTTTGAAACAGAAAGTGTGTGCAATTTCTGTCATCCCGGAGGATGGTGGCTCTGGAGGCAGTTAGCACAAGTGTGGTGGCACAGCCAGTGTCCACTGAGTTCAGGAATGGCCATCTGGCAGCCCCATATCCCATGGCCCTGTCCACCTAGCCATGCAGGACAGCTCTGTCCTTCACGTTATCCCCAGGCAACACTGACCCACCCACAAAGGACAGTCCTTTTACACTGTTGGCTGTGACACCTTCTCAGGTATGCGTGGAGTCACACTGACATTGACTGAACAGATCACGATGTTCCAGACACCGAGCCAGGCACTTCCATACGTGCCAGTAACACAGCCCTTAGGTTTTCAATGTTGATTCAATTGTTGTGGCTTGAGTTTCCACTTGACTAGGAATTTCATCCTACATTGGATTGGAATGCCACGGAAGGCAGTAAACCACTTTGGGGCCGAAACCCTCAATCAGTGTTAAGGAAAGTGTGTGTCTGGATATGCATGCTTCTAAACCGCTCTAGGAATCATCCTGGACAGTGTGACTCTCTCAGGTCTCGGATAGGGTGCCTGTCCTGTATCACCCTACCTCCTCTCAGTAGACAACAGCACCCCAAATCCAACAATCACCTCCCATCTCCGTGCTTCAGGGCTTGAAGACTTGAAAGGGGGTGGGGGGGGGGGGCGCGGCAGGCATGGAGGACAGAGTAGCTCTACAAGGCAGAGGCTAACAACTGGCAGGGCAGATGTGGACCAGCAAGAGCAAGTAAGGGAAGGTAAAAGAGATGAGCAACAGGGGTGGCGTGGGAGGCAGAGCAGTAGGGGACACACAGGAGATTTCCAGGGACTCTGTTCACTCCACAGGTGTGCACATATCTTGGTGTCACACACTTGGCTGCTCTCCAGCTTCTGACCATCACACTGGCCATGGCCTTTGTTGAGGTGGCTGGCTTCGTTCTTATCTACCTTCTTGGACAAGCCCAGGGCGTCCAAGTTCTGGGCCGTCTGCCTCATTGGGCAGGGGTCTTGTTGCTAGAGAAGACACAGCTGGATGTGCTGTGGCAGAGGGTTTGCTCGTTATGGGTTTTCTATTGCCGAGAATGAAAAGGGGATGTCCTGTTGGACAGAAGGGTCACCTCTGCTGGGGACAGACCCACAGTTAGGCTGCTGACAGGCAGCTGTGCCAGCTCTAAGAAGCAAGGTGCAGGGACGGGAATCGGATGTTTTCATAGACCTAGAGGGTGGGCTGTGATGGAGGGTGGGTGGGCTGTGGTGTGTGGTGGGTGGGCTGTGGTGCGTGGTGGATGGGCTGTGGTGGAGGGTGGGCTGTGGTGGAGGGTGGGCTGTGGTGGAGGGTGGGCTGTGGTGCAGGGTGGGCTGTGGTGCAGGGTGGGCTGTGGTGGAGGGTGGGCTGAGGTGGAGGGTGGGCTGTGGTGGAGGGTGGGCTGTGGTGGAGGGTGGGCTGTGGTGCGGGGTGGGCTGTGGTGCGGGGTGGGCTGTGGTGCAGGGTGGGCTGTGGTGGAGGGTGGGCTGTGGTGCGGGGTGGGCTGAGGTGGAGGGTGGGCTGTGGTGCGGGGTGGGCTGTGGTGGAGGGTGGGCTGTGGTGCAGGGTGGGCTGAGGTGGAGGGTGGGCTGTGGTGCGGGGTGGGCTGTGGTGGAGGGTGGGCTGTGGTGGAGGGTGGGCTGAGGTGGAGGGTGGGCTGTGGTGCGGGGTGGGCTGTGGTGGAGGGTGGGCTGTGGTGGAGGGTGGGCTGAGGTGGAGGGTGGGCTGTGGTGGAGGGTGGGCTGTGGTGCGGGGTGGGCTGTGGTGCGGGGTGGGCTGAGGTGGAGGGTGGGCTGTGGTGCGGGGTGGGCTGTGGTGGAGGGTGGGCTGTGGTGCGGGGTGGGCTGAGGTGGAGGGTGGGCTGTGGTGCGGGGTGGGCTGTGGTGGAGGGTGGGCTGTGGTGGAGGGTGGGCTGAGGTGGAGGGTGGGCTGTGGTGCGGGGTGGGCTGTGGTGGAGGGTGGGCTGTGGTGCGGGGTGGGCTGAGGTGGAGGGTGGGCTGTGGTGCGGGGTGGGCTGTGGTGGAGGGTGGGCTGTGGTGGAGGGTGGGCTGAGGTGGAGGGTGGGCTGTGGTGCGGGGTGGGCTGTGGTGGAGGGTGGGCTGTGGTGCAGGGTGGGCTGTGGTGCGGGGTGGGCTGTGGTGGAGGGTGGGCTGTGGTGGAGGGTGGGCTGTGGTGCGGGGTGGGCTGTGGTGGAGGGTGGGCTGTGGTGGAGGGTGGGCTGTGGTGGAGGGTGGGCTGTGGTGGAGGGTGGGCTGTGGTGGAGGGTGGGCTGAGGTGGAGGGTGGGCTGTGGTGCGGGGTGGGCTGTGGTGGAGGGTGGGCTGTGGTGGAGGGTGGGCTGTGGTGGAGGGTGGGCTGAGGTGGAGGGTGGGCTGTGGTGCGGGGTGGGCTGTGGTGCAGGGTGGGCTGTGGTGCAGGGTGGGCTGAGGTGCAGGGTGGGCTGTGGTGGAGGGTGGGCTGAGGTGGAGGGTGGGCTGTGGTGGAGGGTGGGCTGTGGTGCAGGGTGGGCTGTGGTGCGGGGTGGGCTGTGGTGCGGGGTGGGCTGTGGTGGAGGGTGGGCTGTGGTGGAGGGTGGGCTGAGGTGGAGGGTGGGCTGTGGTGGAGGGTGGGCTGTGGTGGAGGGTGGGCTGTGGTGCAGGGTGGGCTGTGGTGCGGGGTGGGCTGTGGTGCGGGGTGGGCTGTGGTGGAGGGTGGGCTGTGGTGCAGGGTGGGCTGTGGTGCGGGGTGGGCTGTGGTGGAGGGTGGGCTGTGGTGGAGGGTGGGCTGTGGTGCGGGGTGGGCTGTGGTGGAGGGTGGGCTGTGGTGGAGGGTGGGCTGTGGTGGAGGGTGGGCTGTGGTGGAGGGTGGGCTGTGGTGGAGGGTGGGCTGAGGTGGAGGGTGGGCTGTGGTGCGGGGTGGGCTGTGGTGGAGGGTGGGCTGTGGTGGAGGGTGGGCTGTGGTGGAGGGTGGGCTGAGGTGGAGGGTGGGCTGTGGTGCGGGGTGGGCTGTGGTGCAGGGTGGGCTGTGGTGCAGGGTGGGCTGAGGTGCAGGGTGGGCTGTGGTGGAGGGTGGGCTGAGGTGGAGGGTGGGCTGTGGTGGAGGGTGGGCTGTGGTGCAGGGTGGGCTGTGGTGCGGGGTGGGCTGTGGTGCGGGGTGGGCTGTGGTGGAGGGTGGGCTGTGGTGGAGGGTGGGCTGAGGTGGAGGGTGGGCTGTGGTGGAGGGTGGGCTGTGGTGGAGGGTGGGCTGTGGTGGAGGGTGGGCTGTGGTGGAGGGTGGGCTGTGGTGGAGGGTGGGCTGTGGTGGAGGGTGGGCTGTGGTGGAGGGTGGGCTGTGGTGGAGGGTGGGCTGTGGTGCGGGGTGGGCTGTGGTGGGGGGTGGGCTGTGGTGGAGGGTGAGCTGTGGTGGAGGGTGGGCTGTGGTGCGGGGTGGGCCGTGGTGCGGGGTGGGCTGTGGTGGAGGGTGGGCTGTGGTGCGGGGTGGGCTGTGGTGGAGGGTGGGCTGTGGTGGAGGGTGGGCTGTGGTGGAGGGTGGGCTGTGGTGGAGGGTGGGCTGAGGTGGAGGGTGGGCTGTGGTGGAGGGTGGGCTGTGGTGGAGGGTGGCCTGAGGTGGAGGGTGGGCTGAGGTGGAGGGTGGGCTGAGGTGGAGGGTGGGCTGTGGTGGAGGGTGGGCTGAGGTGGAGGGTGGGCTGTGGTGGAGGGTGGGCTGAGGTGGAGGGTGGGCTGAGGTGGAGGGTGGGCTGTGGTGGAGGGTGGGCTGTGGTGGAGGGTGGGCTGTGGTGGAGGATGGGCTGAGGTGGAGGGTGGGCTGAGGTGGAGGGTGGGCTGTGGTGGAGGGTGGGCTGAGGTGGAGGGTGGGCTGTGGTGCGGGGTGGGCTGTGGTGCGGGGTGGGCTGTGGTGCGGGGTGGGCTGTGGTGGAGGGTGGGCTGAGGTGGAGGGTGGGCTGAGGTGGAGGGTGGGCTGTGGTGGAGGGTGGGCTGTGGTGGAGGGTGGGCTGTGGTGGAGGGTGGGCTGTGGTGCGGGGTGGGCTGTGGTGCGGGGTGGGCTGTGGTGGAGGGTGGGCTGTGGTGCGGGGTGGGCTGTGGTGCGGGGTGGGCTGTGGTGCGGGGTGGGCTGTGGTGGAGGATGGGCTGAGGTGGAGGGTGGGCTGAGGTGGAGGGTGGGCTGAGGTAGAGGGTGGGCTGTGGTGCGGGGTGGGCTGTGGTGGAGGGTGGGCTGAGGTGGAGGGTGGGCTGAGGTGGAGGGTGGGCTGAGGTAGAGGGTGGGCTGTGGTGCGGGGTGGGCTGTGGTGGAGGGTGGGCTGTGGTGGAGGGTGGGCTGTGGTGGAGGGTGGGCTGTGGTGGAGGGTGGGCTGTGGTGCGGGGTGGGCTGTGGTGGAGGGTGGGCTGAGGTGGAGGGTGGGCTGAGGTGGAGGGTGGGCTGTGGTGGAGGGTGGGCTGTGGTGGAGGGTGGGCTGTGGTGGAGGGTGGGCTGTGGTGGAGGGTGGGCTGTGGTGGAGGGTGGGCTGTGGTGCGGGGTGGGCTGTGGTGCGGGGTGGGCTGTGGTGGAGGGTGGGCTGTGGTGGAGGGTGGGCTGAGGTGGAGGGTGGGCTGTGGTGGAGGGTGGGCTGAGGTGGAGGGTGGGCTGTGGTGCGGGGTGGGCTGTGGTGCGGGGTGGGCTGTGGTGGAGGGTGGGCTGTGGTGCGGGGTGGGCTGTGGTGCGGGGTGGGCTGTGGTGCGGGGTGGGCTGTGGTGGAGGGTGGGCTGTGGTGCGGGGTGGGCTGTGGTGGAGGGTGGGCTGAGGTGGAGGGTGGGCTGAGGTGGAGGGTGGGCTGAGGTAGAGGGTGGGCTGTGGTGCGGGGTGGGCTGTGGTGGAGGGTGGGCTGTGGTGGAGGGTGGGCTGTGGTGGAGGGTGGGCTGTGGTGGAGGGTGGGCTGTGGTGCGGGGTGGGCTGTGGTGGAGGGTGGGCTGAGGTGGAGGGTGGGCTGAGGTGGAGGGTGGGCTGTGGTGGAGGGTGGGCTGTGGTGGAGGGTGGGCTGTGGTGGAGGGTGGGCTGTGGTGCGGGGTGGGCTGTGGTGGAGGGTGGGCTGAGGTGGAGGGTGGGCTGAGGTGGAGGGTGGGCTGAGGTGGAGGGTGGGCTGTGGTGCGGGGTGGGCTGTGGTGGAGGGTGGGCTGTGGTGGAGGGTGGGCTGTAGTGGAGGGTGGGCTGTAATAGAAAGTGAGGGGAGAAATAGCCTTTGGCTTTGGAAAAGCCTGCTGGAGCACTTTGTGCTGAGGACTTGCACTGAGGAAGGGACTGGCAGAACTATCACAGGGTCTAAGCAATGTTTCCCTGGCACAGCAGAGAGCAGGGATTGCAATGGAGGAGCAGTGGAGGCCAGGGAGAGCAGGTGGCAGGCCCTGAGCCGATGCTGCTATAGTCGCTGCTTGCTTCTGGATGGCCCTATTGGAGAGTGAGCCGCTTCCTGGCTCTCGGCATCCTGGGAGCAGCCATGTAGGACAGGGGGATTTTTCATTTCCCAATGCTTGGCACAAAGTAGGTGCTCAGTACATATTTGTTGCTGGAGGCTGTGGAGATGGTTTAGAGGAGAGATAATGGAACAGCTCTGCAGGACAGTGGCAAGTCAAGCTCAGCGGCCAGAGGTGCCTTAATGAGAGCACCCACTTGGCAAGAGGCCGAATATACAACAAGAGCATCTGATGACCAAAAAAAAAAAAAAAAAGACAGGGCCAGCTGAGCGCAGTGATGCACACCTGTGATCCCAGCACTCGGGGAGGCAGAAGCAGGTGGATCTCTGTGAGTTCGAGGCCAGCCTGGTCTATAAAGCGAGTCCAGGACAGCCAAGGCTACACAGAGAGACCCTGTCTTGAAAAACAGAACAAAACAAAAAACAATGACGGGGCCATTAACAGAAGTAACCAGAGCAGGAGAGGAAGTGGACGCGTGGGAAAAGGCAGTGAGCGGATGCTTCCAGGTTCAGACAAGGCCACTAAAAACATCTACCCAGCGGCTGGACGCGCACGTCTCCAGCTCCTCTAACCTTGTGGCCTGGGAGATGTCCTACTTTCATTTCTGTTGTTGTGATAAAAGATTCTGGCAACAGTCAATTTAGGGAAAGAAAAGGCTTATTCATAAGTGTAGTGAATGAAGTGAAATAATCCTTCATTTCAGGAAATTCAGCAGGAGGAGGGTGGGGGGGGGGGCTCGAGACAGGGTTTCTGTGTAGCTTTGGCTGTCCTGGACTCGATTTGTTTGTTTGTTTGTTTTTGGTTTGTTTTTTTTTTTTTTTTTTGGTTTTTTTTTTTTTTTGGTTTTTCGAGACAGGGTTTCTCTGTGTAGCCTTGGCTGTCCTGGACTCACTTTGTAAACCAGGCTGGCCTCGAACTCACAGTGATCCGCCTGCCTCTGCCTCCCGAGTGCTGGGATTAAAGGCGTGTGCCACCCCGCCCGGCCTGGACTCGATTTGTAAACCAGGCTGGCCTCAAACTCACAGAGATCCATGTGCCTCTGCCTCCCTGAGTGCTGGGATTACAGGCGTGTGCCGCCACCACCTGGCAAGGCAGGAATTTCTAAAGTATCACACCCACAGTCAACGCAGAGAGAGAATAAACTGGCCGTGATCTTATTCTTATACAGAATAAGCTCTGGATCCCCCCCACGCCCCAAGCAGAGGATGATGCCTCTCACTGTGGGCAGGGTCTTCCAGCCTCAATCAACAATCAAGGCACCCTCCACAGACAGGCATGTAGGCCAACCTGATCTAGATAATTCTCCAGTAAGGTCTCTTTCCAGAAGTGCTGGAGAGATGGCTCAGCAGTTACGATCCTGCGCTATGTATTACTCCTGCAGAGGACCCAAGTTTTGTTCCCAACACCCGTGTCTTAAAAAATAAAAATGTAAAAGGGTTCGGTCTGAGATGAATCAGGGCTGTGTTAAGTTGAGAGTAAAAACCAGAGCAAGCCAGGTACGGTGGCACACACCTTTAATACCAGCACTGGAGAGGCAGAGGCAGGTAGATCGCTGTGAGTTCGAGACCAGCATGATCTATAAAGTGAGCCTAGGACAGCCAAGGCTACACAGAGAAACCCTGTCTTGAAAAAAAAAAAAAACAGAGCAGGAGGCGTATGTAAAGAGGCACCAGTGGTGTTGGGGGAGGGGGAGGCCACGCAGAGAAGAGCAAAGAGGAGAGGCTCTAGGTGGAGCCTTGAACCAACATTGATGAGCAAAGAAACAAAAAACAGCTGTTGGGGGGAAAGCAAAGGAGAATCAGGCAAGTGCAGAGTCAGAGGAGAAGTGGCTCCAGTCAGGGGATGCCCCAGAGATGCAGGGAGCAAACCTGGGCTACCACCCAATATCAACAAGAGGACCCTGTGACTAGGCTGTGGGATGGGAGGGCAGCATCTAGACTGTTTTGGTCAACAAAGAAGTGGGTGTGAGGGCTGAGGAAGCCAAGGAAAGCACTCTGGGAAGGGCTCTGGCCGGAGGAGGAAAAGAAAAGAAAGTCCCAGTTCCGGTGGAACTGGGGGGTGGAGAGGCAAGCAGGGGTTTGTAAACAGAAGGGAGGGTGAGGTGGGGGTCAGAAGGAGTCAAAGGGTATTTGATGCTGCAGAGAAGGCCAGAGAGCGTGCAGTCAGACTTATGACAGATAGGTTAGCATACGCCTAGTTTATGTCAGAACCTGGGTTTCGTCCCAGAACCGCAACAATAGCATAAAGGCACGCAGATCAAAGGAGCAATTCATTTAGTGAACATAGTAAGCCCTTATATTTGAGAAGCGGAGTGCAAACTACATAGCATTATTGTGTGTTTTATTTTTATTTCCTCTTCATAAAGATCTTATTGTTTTCACTAAAATGCAAGAAAGTTAAGTGGCTCACCCAAGATCACATAGCTTATCAATAGATGAACTTGAGATCGAGGCATCAGTTAAGAGAAGCTCATAGGCTGGACACATAATTCAGTTGGTAGAGCGCTTGCCCAGCAGGCATGAAGCCCTGGGTTGGATCCCCAGTACTGCATAAACTGGGTGTGGTGGCTCACGGCTGTGATCCCAGCACTTGAGAGATAGAAACAAGGAGGATCAGAAATTTAAGGTTATCCTTGGCTATATATTGAGTTAGAACCCACCTTGGGCTATGTGAGACCTGCCTCAAAGAGACAGACAGACAGACGGACGGACAGACACAGACAGACAGGCAGAGACAGAGATAGACAGAGAGAGAGATGCTAGGTGCCAAAGACCCAAAGTGTGCAGGAAGTGGCCTCTTGCTCTCACAGACTCACAACTGAGCTCCGTTCTACCAACAAATATGCTCCAAGACAGAGTCGCTCAGAGGATGTGTCAATAAAAATGTTTGCCAGGTTTACCCTGGGGAAGGGAGAAGATGCAACAGGCGGAGCAGTTCAAGAGGAGGTGACATCTGACCTGGGTCTGGAAAGGCCAGAAGGAAAAAGTTGGCTGGCAAGTGAGCAAACGTTCCCAACAAATAGGATTAATATGCACAAGCCCAAGGCTCCGGGGACTGTGACCAATTCTCTGTTCCGGAACACAGGGTAGGTGTGGCTGGGCACAGGAGAGCAGCAGCCTGCCAAGATGGGGGTGGAGGAAAGTGGCACACTGTGCTGAAGAATTGTTAGGTTTTTCCATTGATGGTCGAGCAAGGAGGAAGTGTGAGGTTTGCATTCTAGGGCAAGAACGTTGCTGGTCCCCTGGGGGGCAGCATGGAGAATGAATGAAAGGAGAATCGTGAGAGTCCAACAAACCTGTGATGATGCAGTATGGCAGCCTAGGCAGGAGCGGACGGACTGGGGCAAAGGCATTTGTAATACAATAGAGAATGGGTATATATATTTATATATGTGTGCAAACACAGTATTTGTGTGTGTGTGTGTGTGTGTGTGATACATATCCACAGTGTGGTGGTTTGAAGGAGGCAGCCTCCCCCCCCCCCCATTTTCTCAGACGTTTGAATACTTGGATCTCAGTTGATGACGTCATTTGGATAGGTTTAGGAGGCGTGGCCTTGCTGCAGGAAGTATGTCACTAGGGGTGGGCCTTGAGGTTTCTACGCCTTGTGCCATGCCCAGTTCACTCGGCTTCCTTCTCGGGGTTCAAGATGTGAGCCCTCAGCTCCCAGGTCTAGCCACCATGCCTCCACTCTGCCACCATGGAATCTTTTTTTTTTTTTTAAGATTTATTTATTATTATGTCTACAGTGCTCTGGTCTACATGTACATCTGCAGGCCGGAAGAGGGCACAGATCACATTAGAGATGGTTGTGGGGCACCATGTGGTTGCTGGGAATTGAACTCATGACCTCTGGAAGAGCAGTCAGTGCTCTTAACCGCTGAGCCATCTCTCACAGCTCCGCCCCCCCCCCCGCCCCGCCCCTCGCCACCATGGAATCTTACACCTCTAGAACTGCCAGCCTAAATAAACCCTGTCCTTTCTAAGTTGTCTTGGTCATTGTGTTTTATCACAGCAAAAGAAATGTAACTGATACACACAGATACTCACGTACATACGAAGCACACACACATATATATGCATATATGAAGAGGCATGTAAGCTGGTATGTGGTAGTTCACTCCTGTAATCTTAGCACTTGTGAACAGAAGCAAAAGATCACACTGAACTCAAGGCCAGCTCAGACCACAGAATGAGATCTTGTTTCAAAACTGACAGACAGACAGGCAAGCAGACAGACAGACAGACAGAGCCTGATTCCCAGGTCTGGCTGACTGAAAGAGAATGGGGACGCGGATAGGAGTGGGGGTTGGGGAGAGATAAGTCCAGGACCTCTGGTAGGGAAGCCTACAGGTACGCCGCCGCCGCCGCCGGAGCAAGCGTCCAGCAGGCGGGCGGGTGGGCGAGCGGGAGCCGGTGGGTGTGAGGACCTAGAACTAACTCACTCACGGGAGAGGCAGAGCAGCACAGGAGTCAGTATCCTAAGGTGGCGATTGGAGCCACTTGTCGGGGGTGGGGGTGGGGGTGGGGGTGGGGGCAGACAGCAGAGGGCCCGCCCACATTCTGAGCAGCAGCGGCATTTTATCCGGTAGGTAGGAAAGAAGAGCCCTGAAGACTGACTGACACGAGAAGGGGAGGCTGAGAGGTGGGAGAGGGAAAGAAGAAAAGAAGTCCTCTGAAACACAGGGATCACACGACAAGGGAGTCCCACGCTCACCTGCTGCCTAAGAAGGGGAGGAAGCAATGCAGTCTCTCCCCTCCCCCCCCCCTTTCTTCTCTCCTCTGGGCTATGTTTGCTTGACTCTTGCTGCAATGAGCAGTACATTCACAGAAAATAAAGCATGGTATTTAACTCAAGGCAGCGAGTAAGATGTTCCAAATGTTTCCACTGTGCACTTCAAGACTAGACAAATGGAGACCATCCAATGTGATCACGCTGTCCTTTAAAAACGTTCCTCTGATAATCATTCAACTGTTCTGTTTACCAGAAATGTTAACAAGGAAAATAAACAACAGAGCCATTTAGGAGAATTCCAAAATTGAGGTTTAAGCCATAAGAGAAAGCAAGAACAGAGAGAGAGAAAAAAAAATTAACTGCATAAACACTGCAGACCTTGGCTGCCCTTGAGTATTTTTCTCTGCCTAACATTACATAAATCTTCATCAGCTATCAGTCTCAGATGCTAAAATTCACAGTGTATGTGTCATACTTAAGGAACAGAATATTGAAAAGAAAACAATACAGCTGGGTGATGATGTCACACTCCTTTAACCCCAGCCCTTGCAGAGACAGATAGGTGCGCATCGAGACAGGCCAGCAGAGTCTACAGAGTGAGTCCCAGGGCTACACAGAGAAACTCTGTCTCGGGGGAAAAAAAAAGAAAGATAGACAGAAAGAAAATCCAGTAATGAAAGGCACATTAACAGAGTAAGAGATTAGGGGAGCCTAAGTCAAAACTGAATAGCCCTTCAAGATGTTTTTAAAAAACATCTCCTTCAGTTCAAGGCCAGCCTGGTCTAAATAAATAAATAAATAAATAAATCTTTAAAAATATTTACATTTTTGTTTCTATGAATGTGTATACCTATCTGCCACCTTTGTGAGGGTGGGTGCCCACAGCGACAGAGGGCATCAGACCTCCTAGTTGAAAGCCACAGTGTGGGTGCTGAAAAGCAAACCCTGGTCCTCAGCTCGAGCTGTATGTAGCCTTTGACAGCTCCCCAGCACCCTTCATAATTCCAAAAGAAATGGAGAAAAACCAGAGGAGGAAGGGAGACAGCTAAGGTTGGAGTGTAGAGGTCAGAGGTCATTTTGTAAGAGGTCCTGGGGATCGAAGGCAGGTCAGGCTCTGCAGCAAAGGCCATCACCTCAGAGCCACCTGCTGGCCCATTATTGATGATCTTTAGAGACACGCCTTTTTTTGTTGTTTTGGTTTTTTTTTTTTTGCTTTTTGGTTTTTTGAGACAGGGTTTCTCTGTGTAGCCTTGGCTGTCCTGGACTCACTTTGTAGACCAGGCCGGCCTCGAACTCACAAGTGCTGGAACTAAAGGAGTATGCCACCACACCCAGCTGAGGCATCACCTTTTTTAAAAAGATAAAAACAGGGACAGTTGAATTTCAGTACTGTGCTGACATCATAACAGCATGGCAAGAGCAACATAAGAGTCAGAATTAAAGAAAAAAAAAGCCATACCTTTTTCCTTTGTTTATTTGTTGTCTTTTGGTTTTTGTTTTTAAAGATGTCTTTATTTATTATTTATACAGTACTCTGCTTGCATGTGTGCCTGCACAACACAAGAGGGCACCAAATCTCATTATAGATGATTGTGAGCCACCATGTGGTTGCTGGGAATTGAACTCAGGACCTGTGGAAGGACAGCCAGTGCTCTTAACCTCCGAGTCATCTCTCCAGCCCATCTTTTCTTTTTTCAAAACAGGGTTTCTCTGTGTAACCCTGGCTGTTCTGGAACTCTCTCTGTAGACCAGAACTCTCAGAGATCGACCTGCTTCTGCTTTTCCAAATACTGAAATTAAAGGCATGTGCCTCCACTGCCTGGCAAAAAAATGTCATTCTTAATATATGACATGGCTTTATAGTGCAGATCTCAAAGAGTCTACGGATATGTTATTGAATAAAATAATTTAGCCAACAAATGTATATGATCAATACACAAAAAGCAAGGAACTGGGGAGGTAGCACGGTGCTAGGGCACCGAAGACTGTGGATTGGACCCTAGTACACATGCATTTTTATATACCATCCATTAATAGAAACTTTAATTTAAAAGAGGTGTGGTTTTTAGACTTATTTTATTTTTTATGTGCATGAATGTTTTGGCTGGATTCCACGGTGCGTGCGCGCATGCGTGGGTGCATGCCTGTGCGTGGGTGCGTGCCTGTGCGTGGGTGCGTGCCTGTGCGTGGGTGCCACCCTTGGAGGTCTGAAGGAGATGTAGGATCCCCTGGAACAGATGTCTATAAACCACCATGTGGGTGATGATAACTGAACCCAGATCCTCTGAGAAAGCAACAACTATTCTTAACTACGGAGCCATCTCACCAACCCCTAAAAGAGGTGTCTTTAGGGGTCTGGAGAGATGGCTCAGTGGTTAAGAACACTGACTGCTCTTTCAGAGGTCCTGAGTTCGATTCCCAGCTACCACATGGTGGCTCACAACCATCTATAATGTGACCTGATGCCCTCTTCTGGCCTGCAAGTGTGCATGCAGGCAGAGAATGTTTACATAATAATAAATTAATCTTTTTTTTTTTTTGAAGGTGTCTTTAAAGCTGGGTGGTGGTGTGGCACACACGTCTAGAACTGCAGATGCTTGGAAGGGTGAGGCAGGAAAATTGCTTTTGAGTCCTGGAGTCCTGGGACAGTGCAGACAACTTAAGAGAGCCTGTCTGGGAAAGTATAGATCCTTTCTAATTGGGTAAGAACTACAAAGTCGTGGCTGAGGATCAGCTCAGTGGTAGAGCATTTCACGCAGCACGCACGAGGCCCTGAGTTTTATTTCCAGTACTGAAAGAAGTGTAATAAAAGATGTACAAAAGCTGGACGTAGAGACTCCTGCCTTTAACCCCAGCAGAAGAAGCAGGTCTACGCCATGCCTCAAAACACTCTAGGTGACGTGGTACACCCCTGTAACCCTAGCACTCAAAAGGAGGGTCAGGAGTTGAGGCCGTCTCTAGCAACACAGGGAGTTCAAGGCCAGCCTGAGCTAGCTGAGACCCAGTACCAAAAGGAAAATGAATGAACTAATTAAAAATAAATTCTGGGGCTGCTGATATGGCTCAGAGGTTAAAAGCACTGCCTGTTCTTTGAAAGGTGCTGAGTTCAATTCCTAGAAACCACATGGTAGCTCACAACCATCTACAATGAGATTTGATGTCCTCTTCCAGCCTGCAGGCACACATGCAGACAGAATATTGTATAAATAATAAATAAAAAAGAACTTTAAAAAATTTTTTAAAAATTTAAAAAATTAATTCTGGAGGCAGAGGCAGGCACATCGCTGTGAGTTCAAGGCCAGCCTGGTCTACACAGCGAGCTCAGGACAGCCAAGGCTAAACAGAGAAACCCTGTCTTGAAAAACCAAAAATAAATAAATAAATAAATTCTGGCTAGGTGGGTAGTGGCTCATACCTTTAGTCCCAGCACTCTGGGGGCAAAGGCAGGTGGATCTCTGAGTTCAAGGCCAGCCTGAACTACAGAGCTAGCTCCAAGAAGGCCAGGGCTACACAGAAAAACCTTGTCTCAAAACTAACCAACCAACCAACCAACCAATCAATCAGTCAATCAATCAATTCCAGGAGTAGTGGCACATGCCTTTAGTCCTAGTATTTGGGAGGCAGAACTCTATGAGTTCAAGGCCAGCCTGATCTTATATAGTGAGTTTCAGGACAGCCAGAGCTATACAGTGAAACCCTGTCTAGAAAAAAAAAAATCCCAAAACAAAAAATAAATAAATAAATAAATAAACAAATGCCAGACACAGTGGTGCAGGCCTGTAATCCCAGCACTTGGGAGGCAGAGGCTGGATCTCTGCAAGTTTGAAGCCAGCATGGTCCACGAGGCGAGTCCAGGACAGCCAGAGCTACACAGAGAAACTCTGTCTCAAAAAATAAAATAATAAAATAAATAAATGAAGATTTCCCAGATCCAGCCTCTTCAGAATAACGACACTGGAACAAGGAGCAATGAATGACAGGCACGCAGTGCCCCATGGCCACTTGAGTCTTGTAATTGAGTGGGGTAGATAGAGGAAATTTTTCCCATAGGGAAATACAATAGGATTGGCACCCTACTTTTCACTGTTCTCCTCCAGGTAAACCGAAGAAGCAAAGGTGAAAAGAATAAGCAGTTTTATCCCTATGTATGCGTGTGTCCATGTGTAGTGTGTTTGCCATCTGTATCTGGGTGCCCAAGGAGGCCAGAAGAGGGGGGTTGAATGCCCAGAGTCACAGGAGGATGTGGACACTAGGAGCCAAACCTGGGTCCTCTGGGAGCAAAGCATGCCCTGTTAACCACGGAACCATCTCTCCAGCCCAGAAAGATCTTAGAAGAGGATATGACGTCAGAGGAGATGAGCAGAGCTCAAACCTGGGGCAGAGGCCTCTGGTTACCAGCTCCCCCCACCCCGGGGTTCTCTCAATCAGGGCAACCTGGTTCCTCCTTCCAAAGGACGTCAGCCAATGTCTGGAGGCATCTTGGGTTGTCACAGCTTGGCCCAAGGTATGCTTTTTGGTATTTAGGAGAGAGGCTGGGATGCTATGAGCTTCCTGCAGTGCACAGGACACCCACCGTCCTATGCATACCAGAGTTAGTCCCACAAATGGCAGGGTTAGCAGGACTGAGAAGTTCTGATGCAATAACCTTCATAGGTGTCTGTTCCTCAGCACAGACCACTAAGAAACTACAGAGTAAAGCTGGAGATGACTCAGTCGGTAAAGTGCTAATTGCTCACGTGTGAGGACCTGACTTCAGTCCCAAGCACCCACATAAAAAGCAAAGCATGGTGGTCACACCTATTACCCCAGCACTAGGGAGGATGAGACAGGAAGATTCCATGGGCTCTCTAGGAAGCCACCTTAACCTAGTCAGAGACCCATAGGTCAGTGTGAGAATCTCCAATGTTAAAAACAAAAATCCAGCGCTGGAGAGATGACTCAGCAGTTAAGAACATCAATTGCTCTTCCAGAGGTCCTGAGTTCAATCCCCAGCAACCACATGGTGGCTCACAACCATCTATAATGTGATCTGATATGCACTGTATACATAATAAATGTATCTTTCTAAAAAAAATTCTCCAAGATGGATAGTGTCTGAGGAACACAAAAGCAAGACTGTGGGCTCAAAACTAGTAAGGCTTTTAATAATAATAATAATAATAATAATAATAATAATAATAATAATAGCAATAATAATAGTAATAATAGCAAAAATAATAACAAAATAATAATAAATCATATTAAGCAAGGCCGTGGTTGGTGCACACCTTTAATCCCAGCAGAGGCAAGGCAGATCTATGAGTTTGAGGCCAGCATGGTCTATAGAGTGAATCCAGAACAGCCAGGGCTACACAGAGAAACCCTGCCTCAAAACAGCAACAACAAAAGTATTTAAAAAGAGTTTAGGAACTGAAGAAAGGGCTCTGTGGTTAAGAGCACTTGCTGCTCTTTCAGGAGGACCTGAGTTCAATTCCCAGCAGCCTCTTCAGGCAGCTCACAACCACCTGTAGCTCCCACTCCAGGGGATGCAACATCCTTTTCTGGTTCTCAATGACACCTACACACATGTGGCATACACTAATGCAGAAACACACACACACACACAATCTTTAAGCAAAGCCGGGCGTGGTGGCGCACACCTGCCATCCCAGCACTTGGGAGGCAGAGGCAGGCGGATCTCTGTGAGTTCAAGGGCAGCCTGGTCTACAAAGCGAGTCTAGGACAGCCAAGGCTATACAGAGAAACCTTACTTTAAAAAAAAATTTTTTAAGCAAACAGAAAGAGAGAGCTGGAAAGAGTCTACAGGAAGTCCCAGTTATTATTAGTGTGTGTGTGTGTGTGTGTGTGTGTGTGTGTATGTGTGTGTGTGTGTTGGGGGGGAGTGCATATACACACCCACTCGTGCTCACTCACGTAGACACATGTGCTATGGCACGCATGTGGAGGTCAGGGAACAACATTTTAGGCGTTGCCGCAGGGCAGAGCATTGAAAGCAGTTAAGATGATGAGGTTTATGTCATGTGTACTTTCCCGCTATAAAAATGGTTAATATAAAACCACAGGCAACAGTCATCTCGGGATAATGGAAGGCGATGCGGCTGCTGATACAGACTCCCGTGACTCCCCAGATGTTGCTGGTGTTTGCTCTCTTGGCTGGCCACTAACTCATTTGTGTTCACTTTACTGCTGGTTTTAAAGCAGTCCTTTGTCTAAGACAAGGCTGCGTAGCCCAGGCTGGCCTGCAGCTCCTGTCCTATTTCCTCCCACCTCTTCCTGCCTGAAATGCGGAGATTACAGGCTTGCCTCACCATGGCCAGCCTTTGCATACCTTTTTTTTTTTCATGTATTGTTCAATATACATGTTGCACTTCTGCTGCTATTTTTGTTTCATTTTAGAGCTTTGGGTTTGTTGGTTTTTTTAATTTTTTTAATTTTTAAAAATTTTTTCGTTTTTCAAAATTAGGGTTTCTCTGTGTAACAGAGCTGGCTGTCATGGACTAGCTTTATAGACCAGGCTGGCCTTAAACTCACAGAGATCTGACTGCCTCTGCCTCCCTGAGTGCTGGGACTACAGGTGTGTGCCACCATGCCTGACTTTTTTTTTTTTTAAAGATTTTATTTATTATGTATACAGTGCTCGAAGGCCAGAAGAGGGCATTAGATCACATTATAGATGGTTGTGAGCTACCATGTGGTTGTTGGGAATTGAACTCAGGACCTTTAGAAGAATAGCAGAACAGTCAGTGCTCTTAACCTCTGAGCCATCTCTCCAGGCCCCCCCCCCCCAGGCTGGCTTTTTACTCACAGGGATCCACTTGCCTTTGCCTCGCAAGTACTGGGGTTAAAGGTGTATGCCTCCATGGCCAACCTATTGCCACCAATTCATTCCCTCCCTCCCTCCCTCATTCATCTAATGTGTGGCTTGCCTGCCTCTGTGCCTTTGCACCACATCTGTGCATGGTGCCTTAGGAGGTCCAGAGAGGCATCAGCTCCCCCACAGGACTGGAGTTACAAACCCACCCAGCGATCTCCGTCCTGCGAAGCCAGAAAAGACATTTTCAATACTATGAGTTGACAGCTCTGTCTATTAAACCAACTCTTCCTTGCTCGTTGCCCTGACTAAAGGAGAACCCATCCTCTGGTGCTCCGTTAGAGTCTCGGGAAGGCTCCCTAGCACTACAAACCGAGCCGCTCTGTCCTCCGGCTGCACTCAGCCCATTTGCTTTCTCTGGGGTTTTTTTTTTTCCATCGATACATAAAACCCAATCACATAAAAAAAACAGCCTGTTATCTTTAACAAGGAAGACATTTCTAGGCTAACGCACCAAATATCTCAGACTCTTATTTTAGAAAGCGAGTGAGGCCTGGTTATCATGGGATCTCACAGAGAGGCCTGGCTGACCCACATAGTCACAACAGGCCTCAAATTGAGATCTTAGCACTTTGGTAATGCCTGAGTGGTACTTTGATTAGCGCACGTAAGGCTGCGCACAAACAAAGCAAAAAAAAAAAACCCTTTAGATAACTGACTATGGTTCTCCTCTTCCCTGGGGGGCAGTTGGACCCCCCACCCCGCCCCCAAGGCAGGAGGTACAAAAGTCGAGGGGCAGAGTTTGGAAGGCTGAAAACACGACAGAGATCGAACGCTCTGGAAACCACTTCAGGGGAGCTATAGCTGAACTTTAGTCAGGGAGCTATACAGTCCCTGGGGAGTGCATAGGGGGTTTCCAGGATAGGTGTACATAATAGGTTGAAACCAAGTGCTTTTAGGAGGCTTTCTTTGCATCTGGCAGCACGCCCCTACCATATGAACAGGAACACAGTAGCTAATCACCCTATAGGGCAGGGAGGGGAGAGCTAGCAGGGAGCTGTGTCAAGGTCTCTATACCATATGTGGTTAGGGGCCTCTGTGTCTAAAGACACTCTCCAGATAGAGTCAGGCAGAGAGCAGGAGGCCCTGCTGGGGAGAGAGAGAGTCCTGCAACCTCAAACAGCAGGGTCCTTCCAACAACTGACCTCACATCCAGTGAGGTTACAACCAAAACAAGCTAAAACAAAGATACTTGTTACACAGACTTAAGGACACGTGCGAATACCAGACCCCACGCTTCCTCTTGTGTCCTGTAGATCAATAGCTGACAAATCGAGCAAGCAGAAATGCAGAGCACTAGGTTAATTTTAATTTCAGGTTTACAAGAAACAAAACAAACAAAAACCATATCATTTAATGATGACTCTCAAAAAGAAAACAGAAGTCAGGAGGCTAAGGAAACAGGATCAATCTGCATTCAAAGCCAACCTGGGGTACAGAGTAGCATTCTGTGTCAAAAAAGCAAAACCAAACCGAGCCAGGCATTGGTGGCGCACACCTTTGATCCCAGCACTCGGGAGGCAGAGGCAGGTGGATTAATGTGAATTTGAGACCAGCCTGGTCTACAAAGCAAGTCCAGGACAGCCAAGGCTTCACAGAGAAACGCTGTCTCGAAAAATAAAAACAAACAAAAAATAAAATAAAAATTAAAACCAACCAAATAAACCAGAAACGGTAGATGAATAGTAGGCCAGATAGGGCTTCCTATTAAGGCTTTATCTCAAAAACAACTAAAACAAAACCAAAGCCAGGCAGCCTCTGCGGGCAGTTTCCTCCTACATTAAGGAGGTTATGTGTCTGAGTTTCCAGCCCTTTGGAGTCCACCCTTCAGGAGAACGTCTTTCCTACGCAGCGCTCTTCTGCCACCTGCTGGACAGGATGCGGCAGCTCCCTCTGATGCTGTGGTCCGTTTATTTAGCGGCTTCAGCCAATCAATGAGAATTTACTGTGTTCCGGGTCTTCCATCCTTCAGCGTTTCTAGTTGGTAACTTGTTTCAAGTGAGTCAAGTCTGAACTTTGGCCATCTGGAAACTTACAGTTTTTCCCACACTGGAATATTTTTCATACTTGGCTGATGTCTTGCAGTGACTATCCTGCCAAGTCGACTCAAAGAATTTGTTCTAATAATCTACAAGAACAAGAAAAAAAAAAGCTGTTTAAATTCTATGTTGTTGTTTTGATGTAGGACTTCACCGGGTGGGTGTGGTGGTGCACACCAGTAACCCCAGCACTTGGGGAGGCAGAGGCCAGCGGAACTCTGTGAGTTTAAGGCCAGCCTGGTCTACAAAGCAAGTTCAGGGCAGCCAGGGCTATCCTGGGAAAACCCCATCTTGGGGAACGGGGAGAAAGACATAGGGCTTCATAATATAGTCCAGGTTGGCCTTAAACTCACAGCAATCCTCCCGCCCCAGCCTCTCAAGCAATGAGATTACAAGCATGCAAATGCACAGCTGTCTTTAACTAAGCTTTGAAAGATTTCTGGAGTTTAGCCTGGTGGTTCAGCCTCTGATTCTAGCATTTGGGGAGCGGAGGAAGGGGAAACCAGAAGTTACAGGCCAGCCTGGGCTACATTGTGAAACTCAACCTCGAGGCCAACAAAAATTTTGGAAATGCGTTTCTGGTTGTTGTTGTTGTTTCTTCTTCTTCTTCTTCTCCTTCTTCTTCTTCTTCTTCTTCTTCTTCTTCTTCTTCTTCTTCTTCTTCTTCTTCTTCTTTTTAAATCTATTTTACCATTTCCTCAAGAGGTTGAGGTAGGAAAATCAGGAGGTTTAGAAAGACTGTCTCAAAACACTAGAAAAGAGGAGAGAGAGAGAGAGAGAGAGAGAGAGAGAGAGAGAATATGAACAAATGAAAGAAAAACAAAAACAAAAAAGACAGACAGAAAGAAGACAGACAGAAAGGTCAAGGCCAAACTGTCTTCCTAAGTGGGAAGATAGCAACAAAGAGAGAGAGAGAGAGAGAGAGAGAGAGAGAGAGAGAGAGACCCTTCCCAGATCTCTGTGAGTTCGAGGCCAGCCTCGTCTACAAAGTGAGTTCAGGGCAGCCAAAGCTACACAGAGAAACCCTGTCTTGGGAGGTTGGGAGGAGGGGGGAAGACCCTTCCTGTTGTTTCCACATCCTCTGGACATTTGTGTTATTTATCAGTGTTTGGGAGTTTGGCCAGTCTAATAGGTGTAAATGTATTTCATTCTCCTGTAGTTTACATTTTCTGTTGCCCCCCCCCCATATGTATAGGGGGGTGTTTTTGTTGGTGGTGTGTGTGCATGTGTGTGTATGTGTTTGTAGAGAATACATGTCAACATTGGGTATCTTTCCTCATCTTTCTCTGTCTTTATTTCCCAAGACGGGGCATCCAACTAGACCTGAAGGGTTGGGCTAGGCTGGGTAGACAATGCTTCAAGGACTGACCTTTCCCCAAGCCCTCATCTCTCATCCCCAGCCCTGGAGATGCAGGCGTGCACTGCACAACGGGGCTTTTCACAAGGGTTCTGAGGGTCCCAACTCAGGTCCTCATGCTTGTAAAGGACACTTTATTGAATGAGTACCTTAAACTTAACATATGATATAGATCATTTTTTCATGTTCATTTGCCATTTATGTATTTTTTTTATTTTTTTTATTTTTTTTATTTTTTTATTTTTCAAGACAGGGTTTCTCTGTGTATCCTTGGCCATCCTGGACTCACTTTGTAGACCAGGCTGGCCTCGAACTCACAGCGATCCACCTGCCTCTGCCTCCCGAGTGCTGGGATTAAAGGCGTGCGCCACCACGCCCGGCTATTTTTTAAAGTTTATTTAATTTTATTTGCATTGGTGTGAGGGTGTCAGATCCCTTCGAACTGGAATTACAGACAGTTGTGAGCTGCCATGTGGGTGCTGGGAATTGAACCTGGGTCCTTCAGAAGAACAGAGAGTGCTTTTAACCACTGAGCCATCTTTCCAGCTTCCCATTTGTGTATTTTTAATGAGATAGGTGTCTGTTCAGGTCCTCTGTCATTTTTAAAAATTATATTGGTCATTTTGTGGGTTTTTTGTTTTGTTTTGTTTTGTTCTGTGTGCGTGTCCTATATGCGTATGTGTGCATGTGTATACAAATGTGTGCTCCTGTGCACACATATGTGGAGACCGGAAGTCAAAGTCAGGTATACTCTACTGCTTTCCACCTTGTTTTCTTTCTTCCTTCCTTCCTTTCTTCTTCTTCTCCTCCTCCTCCTTCTTCTTCAGATTTATTTATTTATTTACTTTTTATTTTTATGTATGAGTGGTCTATCTGCATGTACACCTGCAGGCTAGAAGAGGGCATAAGATCCCAGTATAGAGGGTTGTGAACCGCCATGTGGTTCCTGGGAATTGAACTCAGGACCTCTGGAAGAGCAACCAGTGCTCTTAATCGCTGACCCATGTCTCCAGCCTTCCACCTCATTTTCTGAGTCAGGGTCTCTCAGTGAACCTGGAACTCACCATTTGGGCTGGCCAGCCCCCCAGGATCTTATGGGGTACTGGGAACCCAAACTCAGAATCTTGTGTTTATATAGATAGCAAGTGTTTTACCCAATCAGGCATCCTTGTTTTTGTTTTTGTTTAGGTAGCCTAGTGGCCTTGAGCTCACTATGTAACAGTTTGACTTTGAACTCTTGATGCTCCCGGTTCCACCTTCCAAACGCTGAGGTTACAGGCAGGTACCACTGAAGGGACTCCAGCCCGCCTGAGCGTGGCAGATAGGGCTTTAGCAGGCTTTGCCCTTCTCCCCCAATCCCTCTGCCTCACTAAAAACCATTAGATTGCGTTCCTAAAGCTAGCCACCGAGGTCCATTTCCTTATTTGGCCACTTCCTCCTTCTGAGGCTGACAACCAAGGTCCAGCTATCAAAGTATTGAAGTCCAGCAATCAAAGCCCCCTATGGCTCACCTAATTAACATGCTTAACAAATCAAACTGAAACATCGCATCCTAACTCAGGTTTTCCCCTTTTACCTCTTATAAACTTCTGTTTTCCTATGGGCCACATCTGTCTCATCTCTAACGAAAGACAGATCATGGTAGTTGTCATGTCCCATGTCATGTGTGTCGCTTGTTCGTGTGTGTGTGTGTGTGTGTGTGTGTGTGTGTGTGTGTGTGTGTCCCTCCAGTACCACGTTCCCTTTATCCTCTTGTCCCTTGTCTGCTAGCTCATGTCTTTGTCTCTTATTCCCTGTATTTTGTCACTCTGGGACAAATAAATCTCCTTTGTGCTGGTTTTGAGGTATCCTGAGCCTCTGCTGTTCCCACACCCAACCACCACACCCAACTAGTTGTTCTAAGGTGGGTTGTTGTTGTTGTTGTTGTTGTTTTCTTTTCTTTTCTTTTGTTTCATTTTGCTGTTGTTGGTTTGGGGGTTGTTTGTTTTTGTTTTGAGACACAGTCTCTCTACACAGCACACCCAGTTCCCGTGGTCTATACGTTTTCAAATAAAACCCGCCTGGAGTAGCGGCATATGCGTGTACTCCAAACACTTTGGGTGCAGAGCCAAGTGGACCTTGTGAATTGGAGGCCGGCACAGTTTACATAGTGAGTTTCAGGGCAGCTAAGACTACATAATGAGACTCTGTCACCAAGAACACACCAACCAACCAACCATCAAAACAAACAAAAAACCACTTCCCAGAATTCCCACCGTAGTGCTAAGATATAAAATGAGTGAATGGATGGATGGACAAATGGATGGACAGACCAATGAATGGATGGACAGACGGGTGGATGGATGACAGACAGATGGATGACCTGCCAGCTCAGCTCCTGAATTTCCCATTGCCTCTGGATCTTGTTCGGCTGCCTTGAACTTGAGGTGACATAGAGAGTTATAAGATCCATACTCTGTGCTTTTCTAAAAATGTATGTTGGCAAGGGATTGAAAGGAAGTGAGGAAAAGCCTCTGGGAAAGCAAGCAACACTCGGTGCCCACTCACTGCTGTGCTACTTGTCCCCACTGCCTCGTAAATTCCCAGACTGCTGTCATTCGCCTGCATATTTTAATACTTTCATTTGTTGCCGTCTTTTAGTTTATGATGACATTCACTTAAAAATATCCCAAAATACTTCCCTTACCCTTCCCTACTTCTTCCATTTGTGGTAATGTACAACCGAACATAGTTTAAATATTTTTCCTAATAGATAAAACGCTACGGGCTTGGGAGCGAGTTTAGACAACTCAGACGTGAAGAGCGGAAAAAAACATAAATCTCTCTTACTCATTCCGTTTGTGGATTTTTGGTTTGCTTTGTTTGTTTTGTTTTTAGACAGGGTTTCTCTGTGTAGGCCTGGATGGAACTTGCTTTAGACCAGGCTGGCCTTGAATTCAGAGACCTGCCTGCCTCCTAAGTGTGTGGGGGTGGGGGGTTGGGGGGGCCGTGCCTCCTGAGTGAGGTGGGGACTACCAGCACATTACAACTATAAAATAGTATGTACAGTGGTACACTGCCTAAGGCTTTGGTACTCTAAGGCTCTGGATACACCAGTCTCACGTCCCATGTTTCTAGTTGTTGTTGTTGTTGTTGTTGTCGTTGTTAGTGTATGGCCTTATGGACTTTAACGCTGCTACATATTGCTAAAGCCACTGCATACTGAAAATATAAGGTCAGGGATGGAGAGATGGCTCAGCACCTTGAAGCGCCAGGGCTGCTCTTTCAAAAGACCTGGGTTCAATTCCCAGCATTCACAGGGCAGCTTACAGGTTTAACTCCAGTTCCAAGGGATCCAACACCACCTTTGGGCTGTGTGGGCACCAGGCACACAGCTGGTACACAGGTATACCTGCAGGCAAAACACCTATAAAAAATAAATTAAAGCCGGGCGTGGTGGCGCACGCCTTTAATCCCAGCACTGGGGAGGCAGAGGCAGGCAGATTGCTGTGAGTTCGAGGCCAGCCTGGTCCACAAAGTGAGTCCAGGAACAGCCAAGACTAACAGAGAGACCCTGTCTTGAAACAAAACAAAACACCAAAACAAACAAACAAAAAGAGTGACAAAGACAGGAGACAGAGGGTGAGGGAGATGGGGAAGGAAGTATTTGCCCTGGAAGGACAGAGGGCTGCCTCTGGATAAAGAGGAGTCAGAGGTGGCCCAGAGGCAAACAGCACTTCATAAAGGGAAAGGGAGGAACCCCACCTTAGGATGAGGGGGGTTCATTTTAATCAGGCATGTTAATTAGGTGAGCCAAAGGGGGAGCTTTTGATAGCTGGACTTCAATACTTTGAAAGCTGAGCCTTGGTAGTCAGCCCAGGAGGTAGAAATAGCCAAATAAGGGACTGGACCTTGGGGGCTAGCTTTAGGGATGTACTCTAACGGTCTTTAGCAAGGCAGAGGGAATGCGGGCAGGGCAAGGCCTACCAGAGCCATGTTCGCCATGCTAGAGCCTGGTTAGTATGCACTTGCAACCCCAGTGTTGAGGAGGCATGGACAGATAGATCTTATAGATCCACATATCACTGGCCAGCCCACCCTATTTGGTGAATTACAGGCCAGTGGGAGACCTGTGTCATAAAACAAGGTGGATGACACCCGTAAACATGACATTTATTTGCCTGATGTAATTGTCATCTCCCTCTGCTAACCTAGGCCTAGTTCTGGAAGCTTCTACCCTTCACACAATCTCACCTAGGCCCAAAATAAAGTCTCAGCCTTTGAGACTTACTGCTGAGTAAGTTCACCTTATCTAGTTCTTTCTGAACTCCCGCTGGCTGGTTCAACTCAGCTGTTCTGGCTCAAACGCCTCTCCAAGCTGACTGATTTCAACTGGCTTCTCTCTCGGCCTCTGAATTGCTCTGCTTGGCCTCAAACTAACTGCAGGAATCTGTTCTAATCTTCTGGCTCCTTCTCACTCTCTGTCATTCCGTCTGTGCCTAGCTTGTTCTCCCTTCAGCCTCTCACCTCCCAAGCACTTCTGTCTCCACCTACAAACTCTCTAGTTGTGCAGCCAACTCTGCGATCCTTTCAAAAATGAGAAAATTGAATGGCACTTCTGATTTTCTGATTTCATCCCTTTTTTTTTTCTGTTTTGTTTTGTTTTGTTTTGTTTCTCACATCCTTCCATATCCACTCTCAACTTTTCCAATTGTTCAACCATTCCCCCAACTTTCTTAAAAAAAAAAACAGAATACAGGAAGAAGACAAAGCAAAAACTGAAAATCTCCTCTGGAAGCAAAACAACAGAGAACCCAGTGGCAGAAGCCCCAGTAAACCTTTTACCCATCTCCTGAACAGTATGTTCATTTCTTTGTATCCTGCTGTTTCCTCTATGGCACTAGAAACCAGGTTTTTTTTTCATTATTCTTTTTTTAAGATTTATTTATTATTTATACATCTCATTATAGATGGCTGTGAGCCACCATGTGGTTGCTGGGAATTGAACTTGGGGCCTTTGGAAGAACAGCCAGTGTTCTTAACCTCTGAGCCATCGCCCCAGTCTAATTTTTCATTATTCTAAGCCCTACATCCAGGTGCCACTTGTAGGCACTGGTTTTTCACTCTGTTTTGTGTTCCTTATGCCTCTTCCTCCCTTCTTTACCCTTTATCTGCCATAATACCTTCCAACCCCCAACACTTGGTAGGAGAGAAAGGTTAGTGGGGAGAGGAGGTGGGGTTTTCCTTAGCTACTTCCTGCTGGCTAGGGTCATTAGGTTCCTTGTGAAAATACCAATCTCGGTGGTCAGGGTACCAAACAGTCCAGTAACAGTGAAGGACAAACCTAGAAGCAGGAAGAGCCAGTAGCCTTCTTCTTCCTCTGCCTGTCTCCTTGAAGCCCTCGCTTTCTCTCTCTCTCTGGGATGTTGTATTTATATTCTCCCAGAGTCCTCAGAATTCCACAAACTCCAGCTGGCAAAGGCCACACCCTTCTCCAAGCCCCACAAGGCAATTATCAGCTGTGGACAAACTAAAGCAGTCCCATATCCCATACTTGGGAGTAAAACAAATATATATATTTACATAACATAACCGAGTTTTTAAAGACACTAAAACCTGCTACACATGGCTATTCTGGAACTCCATGCATAGTCCAGGCTGGCTTTGAACTCAAAGAAATCTTGCTCTCAAATGTTTTGATCAAAAGCATGAGATACCACACAGGACCTAAAAGATAACAGTATTAGCTGGGTGCAGTTGCGCACACCTGTAATCCCAGCACTTAGGAAGGCAGAGGCAGCTGGATCTCTGTGAGTTCTAGGACAGCCTGGTCTACAAAGTGAGCCCAGGACAGCCAAGGCTAAACAGAGAAATCCTGTCTCGAAAAACAAAAAAGACGAAGGAGGAGGAGGAGGAGGAGGAGGAGGAAAGAAAAAAGACAGAGAAGGCAGTTTTACCTGGACAGTTGTCCAGAGACAGGTTGCTGAGAGAGAACAAGCTGGACACAGGTAAAGACAGAATGAGCCAGAGAATGAGAAGGAACCAGAAGATTAGAAGAGATTGCTAGAGTTAGTTTGAGGCCAAGCAGAGCAATTCAGGGAGAAACTGAGAGAAGCCAGATTGAACCAGTCATCCTGGAGAGGCACTGGAGCCAGAACAGCTGAGTTGAACCAGCCAGCCAGAGTTCAGAAAGAAAGGGTGAGCTTATTCAGCAGAAAGTCTCAGAGGACTGAAGGCCTAGATTAGATTGTACAGAGGCTAGATGCTCCCAGGAGTAGGCCTAGGTTAGCAGAGGGAGGCAGCAAGCCTCTGAGCTGACAGTTCTGGAGAATAAAAGTTACTGTTACAGCGGGGCATGGTGGCACATGCCTTTAATGCCAGTAGGCGGGAGGCAGAGGATTACTGAGTTTGAGGCCAGGACAGACAAACAAACAAACAAACAGGGCTGGAGAGATGGCTCAGTGGTTAAGAGCGCCGCCTGCTCTTCCAGAGGTCCTGAGTTCAATTCCCAGCAACCACATGGTGCCTCAAAACCCCATCTATAATGTGATCTGATGCCATCTTCTGCAGATAAAGCACTCATATACAATAAATAAATCTTAAAAAAAAAACTTAAAAAAAAAGAAAACTTGCAACCTTAAAAAAACAAACAAACAAACAAACAAACAAACACGTTACTGTTACATCCCAACCCAGGGGAAGTCGGGGTATTTTGTTATTTGTTGGTTATTTCTATGTATATGGATATTTTTCCTGAATGTAGGCCAGCATCCTTGAGGAGTCCAGAAGATGTATCAGATTCCTTAGAACTAGAGTTACAGCTGTGAGCCAATCAATATATGGGCATTGGGAACCCCAAGCCTCTGGAAGAGCAAGTGTTAATAGATGTTGATCCATCTCTTTAGCTTCCAAAGTTTGTGTTTATGAATTAGAGTGTAGGTTCCTGCTAGGGTCCACGGGTATCAGAGACTATTGGAGCTGAAATCACAGACAGTTGTGAACTGCCCAGTGTGAGTGCTGGAAATTGGACAAAGGTCTTCTGCAAGATTGGTGTATGTTCTCAACCACTGATGTATCTCTTCAGCCTTGTTAAGTGGCTTTGGGTGCCTGGTACTGGCTTTGTACACCAACTGCCTGGAACTTGCAGAGTCCACAGAGATCAGCCTGTTTTTGCTGAGATTAAAGGCATGTTCCCAGCTCCAATACAGTTTGATTTTTTTTTTTTCCTGTGCTAGAAGTGGAGCATGGCCCAGTCACATAGATTAAGCAAATGAGTTTCCTGTAGCTCAGGCTGGTCTTGAACTTACTAAAAGCAGCCAAAGATGGCCTTGAATTTCTGATTTCCCTGTCCCTGCCTCCTCGGCACTGGGAACACAGATGGGCACCTGCACTACAACCAAATTTAGTTGTGAATTTTAAACTCAACCTTTAAGTCATTATGTGGGTGTGTTGTTTATACATTAAGAACTTTTGTTGGCTATAATATGGAGCTGTTCCCCCCGCCCCAAATAGAACCCTTTCAATCATGCTATCTATCTTCCTTCACTACGTCTAACTTCTCGGCTCTCCATTAGGTTTTCAAATCAAATATCACCCTCCTCAGACACCTTTATAACCCAGTTCGTCTATAGTGGCTCCTCCTCCAACACACGTCAGTCTCTGTTGCCTTATTGTCTCTATAACACTGTGTTAATTTGAAGCTACTTTGTTCATTGTTTGTTGTGATAGTTTTAAATAAAATCCCTTAAGGCAGGAAACATATGTATCGTTTTTTGTTGTTGTTTTTTTTTTAATGGTATCTTTAAGGCCTCCTGGTCAGCCTGCCGCTCTGTAAGTTTCCAAAGACACTGAATCAAGGCCCACATATTGGGGCATGCCTATAATCCCAGCACTCTAAATGGTTTATGCAAGAGAGGCAAAGGTTCAGGCTAGCCTAGGCTACCTAACGAGACCTTGTCTCCAAAAAAAACAAAAGAAAAAGTCATAGAATCTATAAATGTGTGAATAAAAACTTAATATTAATTTGGGGGGACAGAGGGGAAGGCTTGAAACAGGCTCTCAAACAGGCTCTCAACGTAGCTCAGGTTTAGCCTGGTTTGGTCTCCATTTTCTCTGTGTCGGGATTGTAGGGAGGTGGCATCACGTCCGGCATCCAACAGCTTTTTTTTTTTTTCGTGACAGGGCTTCTCTGTGTAGCCTTGACTGTCCTGTATTCACTTTGTAGACCAGGCTGGCCTCGAACTCACAGCGATCCACCACCCGCCTCTGCCTCCCGAGGGCTGGGGTTAGAGGCGTGCAACAGCTTTTGATAACAAGTTCCTGTGACATATCCTGTGACAAGCACGGGAGGGGGCGGCGACCGGGGGTGGGGGAGGGGGAGAATCGAAAACGGCCTTAAAACTTGTGTGTAAAAGAAGGAAGTGGAGAGGTAGGTACGTGACTCCACCAAGTTTGAGTTCTCCGCTTACACTCTGCAGGCCCAGGACCATCATGGCTCCCCGCACCGTCCTGTGTTTAAAACGGTGGTGGCACTGCCTAGGGCTCTCAGGACCTCACTCTGAGAGATACTACTCGGTATCTCCGAAGGGGCGTGGCCTCCGGGGGCGGGGGTGTTATCCTCGGAATGTTCTAGAAATTCATGAGGAGAAAGGCAGAAGAGCCTTGGCTTCTCGATAGGGGCAAGGGGGGCGGGGCGAGGGGGCGGGGCCTCCTCCCGCGGGGGCTCCTGGGAGGGCTCGGAGGATTCGTGAGGGAAGGGCTGAAAGGCCGAAGTTCCTTGATATTCCTGAGGGGGCGGAGCCTCCTCCCGCTGGGACTCCTGGGAGAATTCTACAGTCTACTTGAGGCGACGGGGGGCGCCCGAGAGCTGAGGACGCAACTCGGGAGCGGAGCGCAGCGGAGCGGAGCCGAGCCGAGCCGAGCAGGATCCTCCTCCATTATCTGGCGGGAAAACCCTGAGGAGATTATCATTTTTAAGTGTTATAAAATCTGATGGTGGGGCAAGACGACTAATCCCCACATTCCTCTGATACTGTAGCCGGAAAACTGTCGAAATCTGTGGTAAAAAAAAAAGTGTTTTCATCTTCCCCGATACCCCCTTTGTGGAAATAATTCCGTGTTTTTTTTAGCGCCTCCTATTTAGCTTTCATGTTGGCCCCAGTGTATTCTATGGTCCCCTAGGTGACGTCTTTAGAGATATTTTGACATAAGAACGTTAAAACAAATCCCGTTGGTTTTGCTAGGTTCCCCCCTCCGGAAGGGGGTGCGCGCGGGGGGGGGGGTAGGGATGAAGTCGGGGGCCCTAGACCCTCCCACCCCTTCTCCCAGTGGGTGGGACGGGGTAGTGCTTGCCACTTACCAGGCTCTTTGAAGGCTGAGTTAAGCTTAGCAGTCAAAAACAGGGAAAGGTATTTTATTTTTATTTGGGTTTCTGAACTTCATACCCTAGAAGACAAAGAGGAAACCAGAAAATAGTGTAGTAGGAAATAGTATTTTCTTTTTCTCCCCCCCCCTGCCCTTTTTTTTTCTTTTCCTGAGACAGGGTTTCACTGTGTAGCCCTGCCTGGTGTGGACTCACTCTGTAGACCAGGCTGGCCTCGAACTCACAGAGATCCTCCTGCCTCTGCCTCCAGAGTGCTGGGATTACAGGCGAGCGCCACCACTCCCAGCGTTAATATTTAAAACAAACAAACAAACACACCAAAAAACCTGTTCTCCACCCTAAAACAAGTTTGAGAAAAATAAGACACTTAAGTTGGTTTTTTAAAAAATAATTTATTTATTTTTATTGTATGTAGCATTGGTGTTTTGCCTGCACGTATGTCTATGTGAGGGTGTCAGAGCTTGGAGTTACACAGTTGTGAGCTGCCACGTGGGTGCTGGGAATTGAACCCGGGTCCTTTGAAAGAGCAGCCAGTGCTTTTAACCACTGAGTCATCTCTCCATCCCCAAGACACTTAAATTGCTGTGGTTTGTTTTTCTTTTTCTTTTTTTTCTTTTTTTTCTTTTTTTTTCTTTCTTTCTTTTTTTTTTTTTTTGTATGTTCCTTTTGTTTTTTTCGAGACAAGTTTTCTCTGGGTAGCCCTGGCTATGTAGACCAGCCAAGCCTCAGACTCAGAGATCCATCTGCCCCTCTTCTCAAGTGTATGCCACTTCTGCCCAGTCAAGTTTGTTTGTTTGGTTGGTTTGGTTTTTCTGTGACCAGGCTGGCCTCAAACTCCACCTGCCTCTGCCTCACGAGAAGACTTAAGTTTTGAACTAACTGAGATCAGTTATTTTTTAGTTCTCTCAGAAGATTTAAATTCTGTTAAAAGTTAAAATTAAGGTGGGCACGCCTTTAGTTCCAGCCCTTGGTAGGCAGAGAGGCAAGTGGATCTGTGAGTTAGAGGCCAGTAGGCTCTCTACAGAGTGAGTCCCAGGACAGACAGTGTTTTCACACAGAGAAAACAAACAAACAAACAAATTGAAATGAAAAACAACCTTGTTGATTAAGTTGACCAGAATTCTTCCACTTAGAATTACAGGCAGATTAAAATATGTATTCCTGCAGAAATACATGTATTGGGCATAAAATTAAATTGTAGCAAGATTAATTTTTTTTAAATATAAAAGCCAGGCAGTGGTGCTGCACACCTTTAATCCCAGCACTCGGGAGGTAGAGGCAGGTAGATCACTGTGAGTTTGAGGCCAGCCTGGTCTACAAAGTGAGTCCAGGATAGCCAAGGCTACGTAGAGAAACCCTGTCTTGAAAAACAATAAATAGAGCTGGGAGGTGGTGATGCAGGCCTTTAATCCCAGCACTCGGGAGGCAGAGGCAGGTGGATCTCTGTGAGTTTGAGGCCAGCCTGGTCTACAAAGCGAGTCCAAGACAGCCAAGGCTACGCAGAGAAACCTTGTCTTGAAAAACAATAAGTAGAGCTAGGCAGTGGTGATGCAGGCCTTTAACCCCAGCACTTGGGAGGCAGAGACAAACAGATCTCTGTGAGTTCAAGGCCAAGACCCAAGGCTACAGAGAGAAACCCTGTCTCAAAACAAAACAAAACAAAACAAAACAAAAAACCAATAAATAAATAAACTCTGGAAGAGGGCACCGGATCTCATTATAGATGGCTGTGAGCCACCACCATGTGGTTGCTGGGAATTGAACTCACGATCTCTGGAAGAGCAGACAGTGCTCTTAACCACTGAACCATCTCTCCAGCCCATGTGTCATTTCTTACTAAAAGTCCTATTCTATCTAAGAATAGGTAGGCTACCAGAAAGTGCTTATGATTTAAAAGATTTTTAAAAAAATAATGCTGAGATGGAAAAAGAGACTCTATTGATGAGTATGACATAATTAGACATTATGGTAAATATTTTGTAATGTGGAAAGATAGATGTTGCCCATCAAGATGTGCACCTTGGGCTGGGGCTATACCTCACTTCATGGAGTGCTTGGCTGGCATGCTTGAGGCCTGGCTTTGATCAGCAACAGAAGAGGGGGAAAAAAACAGAAAGTGTGACTCTTGAAGGGAAACTCCATTGCTTTAATTTTCTTTCTTTGTGTCTTATGCTTTATTTTTCTAACCAGGATAAATTTGCAGGATAAGAAAACATGGCGTCTAGAGTAAATACAAGTTTCACTTTGGTACCCAATCAAAAATGTAGACGTACCAATCATCAGTCCAGCTATATCTGCAACATCCTTGATTCAGATCCTCAACTCTTGTCTACACTTGGGAATTTTAAAATCTTACCATTGGAAATATTCCACATAATTTTAAGATATTTATCAGGTGAGGTTTGGTATCTTAAAGTAGGCTATATAAGATATTAGAATATTATAATATTCCCTAGTATTAGTTTGTCCTCCTTATTTGGGCTGTGTTAATGCCATATGGGACTATTAATAACATTCATATTGAGTTTCTTTTCTAAGGGTCCACTAGCCACTTCTTTGCCTTTTGGTTAAAATTAAGTGTAAAGTTCCATATTTGTTCACTCTCCCTTTTCCTTTGTTTCTCTCCTCTCTCTGTCTTTTCAACAGAAAAATTTACTCAGTAGACTACAGGAGGCAGCCAGGTTGGCAGTACCCCGAGCACTGCCTGCCGTAATATTCAAATTCTGCATAGATACTGTAGGCACACACCAAGGTTGCTAAGGCAAGGTCACAAATATCAGGCCAGCCTGGCCTACATAACAAGATCCTGTCAAAAATACAAAAACAAAAATTAAACAAAAACAAAAACCCTTTTGTGGTGGTGCTTGCTTTTAATGCCAGCACTTGGGCGGAAGAAGCAGGAGTGTGTCTTTGAGTTCCAGGCCAGTCTGGTCTACAAAGCAAGCTCCAGGACGGGCAAGACTGTGTACAGAGTGACCCAGTCTCAGAACAGCAACAGCCTTTAAATCCAGTACTCGAGGTAGAAGCAGGCAGGTCTCTGAGCCCAAGGAAAGCCTGGTCTGCAGAGGAAGTTCCAGAACAGCCAGGGGGACACAGAGAAAAAAAAAAAAAAGAAACAATATAAAATCACCAAAATTACTACCACATCTAAAAATAATCTGGACAGTAATAATATGGTAACTTGATGGTTATTTTGCAACATGCTTTTAACTATTGAGAACTACATTTAAGACAATATTAAGATCTTTTTTATATTTATTTATTTATTTACTTTTGTTTTTTCCAGACAGGGTCTCTCTGTGTTAACCTTGGCTGTCCTGGACTCGCTCTGTAGACCAGGCTGGCCTCGAACTCACAGCGATCCGCCTGCCTCTGCCTCCCAAGTGCTGGGATTAAAGGCGTGCGCCAGCACGCCCGGCTGTTTTTGGTTTTTTGAAACAGGCTCTCATAGTCTAGGCTATTCTAGAACTTCCTCTACAGCTCAGGCTGGCTTTGAACACCTAGCAAGCAATTTGCCTCCCTCAGCCTCCCAAATACTACTGAAATTACAGGTATGATTACACCTGAGTACATACCTAGCACTAGGTTTATTATTAATAATAATTAATTAAATATCTTTTTATTTATTTTTACTTCATATCAGTGTCAGATCCTGGAGTTACAGACAGGTGTGAGCTGCTGTGTGGGTTCTGGGAATTGAACCTGGGTCCTCTGGAAGAACAACCAGATAGTCTTCACTGAGCCATCTCTCAGCCCCTAGGTTTATTATTAATAAGTTAACATATAAGTGAGTAGACTGTACAAATGGTGACGCTTTTGTATTTAAGTCATGTGTATTATTAGTGAATTTGTATAAGTTAATAGAATATTCTAACAGTATTTTAATCATTTGCACTCATAAATTTATTTCTTTTTGATAGTGAAGGATATTGGCATGTTAAGTATGGTATCCAAAACGGTCAGCCAGTTCATAATTAATTATATCTCAACCTCATCTGGAAGTAAAAGACTTTTACTACAGAATTTTCATGACCTTGATCTCACTGACACAAAAGAGGACGCTGCTCTACTGGAACACTACAGAGCTCTAGGTAATTTATGAAATGCAAACTGCAACAAATAATGCCAGCAACTGTGTTTTGTTATATAATTCTGTAAGGCTGGAGGTGGTTTATAGAATATTTTCTGTAAATTTTTCTCTTTTCTATGGTTTGTTTATTTATTTATTTATTTATTTATTTTTTTGTTTTTGAGACAGGATTTCTCTGTGTAGCCCTGGCTGCTTGGACTCCCTTTGCAGACCAGGCTGGCATTGAACTCACAGTGATCCACCTGCCTCTCCCTCCCGAGTGCTGGGATTAAAGATGTGCGCCACCACAATGTAAAGACCTTAACAGTAGTCCTACATACTTTAAAGATGAAAGCTGAACATTGCCGCTCACACTTATAAGTCTAGCATTTGAAAAACCAAACCCAGAGAATCCCACTGTGAGCCCAGCCTGCAGCCCATAGTGAGTTCCTATGTTCCAGGTCAGCCTGGACGAAGGTGTGAGAGTCTGTCTCAGAACCCTCTGTAGGCCTGAGAATGTAGCTCAGTAGGTTGAGTGCTGGCCTAGCGTTCATGAATCCCTGGGTTTCATCCCTACTACCATATTTATTTGTTTGTTTGTTTTTTAGAGAGAGGGTTTCTCTGTGTAGCCTTGGCTGTCCAGGACTCGCTCTGTAGACCAGGCTAGCCTCAACTCACATTGATCCACCTGCCTCTGCCTCCTGAGTGCTGGGATTAGAGGCGTGCACCAGCACACCCCAGCCCTTAGCACCCTATAAAGTAGGTGTTTGTGGTACTTGCCTGTAGTCCTAGGGCTTAGAAGTGGAGGCAGGAGGACTAATTAAAAATAGTAATTTTTAACAGGCTGGAGAGATGGCTCAGAGCTTAAGAGCACTAACTGCTCTTCCAGAGGTCCTGAGTTCAATTCCCAGCAACCACATGGTGGCTCACAAGCATCTACAACCTGATCTGATGCCCTCTTCTGCCCTGCCGGTGTACCTGCAGCTAGAGCACTATATACATAATAATAAGTAAATCTTTAAAAATAATCATTTTTTATGTAAAGTGCCTGTCCTCGTGATTTTACATGGGTATAGTGTAACTTATGCTGTTGCTTAGGAAATTGATGTCTTTTCTATTTCTTTTGCCTGTGTACCTTGTGACTTAGAGGTTCTTTGGGTTTTTGTTTTGTTTTGTTTTGAGACAAGGTTTTTCTGTCTGGAATTCATTCTGTAGACCAGGCTAGCCTTAAACTCACAGAGATCATCCTCCCTCTGCCTCCTGAGTGCTGGGATTAGAAGCATATGCCACCAGACCCAGCTAAATTTTATTCTTCACTAATATTCCTTTTCAGCCATAATTAGTCCTTAAAAGTATAAATTTAAACACACTATAGATCACTTTGGTTTTACTAGAATCTGTGATTTTCTTTTTAAAGTATGTTACACATCTATAATTAAATTGACCTCATCAAAGAAACTACTATACCATTTTCTTTCCTTGATATAAAGTAATTTGTAGCTTTTACTCCATTCATTGATTTCATTTTCCCTAGAGCACTAAAAGAAAATTCTAGTTTCAATATGACTAAGGATACTAATTTTAACTATGAAACTAAAATATAATTAACCAATAGCATGGCAATAAAACCAAGTATCAGGATGTTGTTGGGATTTAAATGATAATAAGTTGAGTGACACTTGCCTTTTAGAAACACAAGAATGCCTAGCTTTAAAGAAACAAAATAATATGTAAATTCCTTAATAACAATTTGTGGTGGAGGCCTGTAATAACAGCTAATTAGAATAAGGCAAAACGATTGTGAATTCAAGGCCTGCCTGTGCTGTAGAGTTCAAAGTCAACCTGAGTAATTTAGAGAGACTCAGTGGCAAATCCTGTCCTGGCATACATGAGATGAGGACCTAGGCTCTCCAAAAAAAAAAAAAAGAAGAAGAAGAAGAAACAAGGAAAAAAAGAAAGAAAATAGTCTAGGGCTGGAAAAGTGGCCCAGAGGTTAAGAGTACTGGCTATTCTAGCTGGGTGTAGTGACGCACGCATGCATTTAATCCCAGCACTCGGTAGGTAGAGGCGGGTGGATCACTGTAAATTCGAGGCCAGCCTGGTCTGCAAAGCAAGTCCAGGACAGCCAAGGCTACACAGAGAAACTCTGTCTCAAAAAAAAAAAAGAGTACTGGCTGTTCTTCAGGGGACCTGGGTTCAGTGCCCAGAACCCACAACCCTTTATGTAATTTGTTTTGTTTTGTTTTGTTTTGTTTTGTTTTGTTTTTTGGTTTTTTGAGACAGGGTTTCTCTGTCCTGGACTCACTTTGTAGACCAGTCTGGCGATCTACCTAACTCTGCCTCCCAAGTGCTGGGATTAAAGGCATGTACCACCACACCTGGCCCAATTTTTTTTTTTTAAACAAAAGAAAATAGCCTGAGAACAGTGTGATTGGTTTTAGTATTTATAAGTAGGTTTAGTAAAGCCTGGAATATAATATGGCAAATATTTGATAATTGTCTTTTGGGCTTGGTCTAAAGTTTGTTGTTGTTTTTTTTTTAATCAAATCTCAGCTGCTTAAGCAAACCCAGTTATATTGTCTGGAAACAGAGGCCAGTGGTAGATACTTGCCTAGCTTATAGCCCAAGCTTATGAATCACAATACTGTAGAAGTAAAGGCAGTAGAATGAGAGGTTCAAGGCCAATCTCAGCTACATAGTGAGTATGAGGCCAGCCTGGGCTACTTGAGAGCCTCAAACAAAGAAACAAACAAGGACCATGTTTCCACCTTCAACACAATATTCAAACCAAAAAACAACAATTCCATAGATAATTTGATTTAAAAATATAATCATTGATCTTAACACTTAATCTTCAAAAAAGGTTTGATTAATTTATTAGCTTTAATTTTCTAGCTGGGCATGGTGGCACATTCCTTTAATCTTAGCACTTGGGAGGCAGAGGCAGGTGAGTTCCTCTGTGAGTTCCAGGCCAGCCTGGTCTACAAAGCGAGTCCAGGACAGCCAAGATAACACAGAGAAACCCTGTATTGAAAAACAGAAAGAAAAAAACCAAAAAACAAACCTGTTCATTTTTTTGTAGACACCCGTCTTATGACTGATTCTTTTGGCAAATGTTTGACATATTCAGCATTTTCCCATGCTTCTTTTCCTATCTGATCTGTTCCCGTCTTCAGATATTAAAATAACATTTTTAGAATCTTAACTTTGAAGATTATAAATTTTAATTTGCATTTTCTACTGAGCAGAGCAGATGGCAAATGTGAAAAGAATATTGCATCTGACATTATTTTACTTCAAGAACTTAAAAGAAGCTGGTCTTGCCAGGTGGTGGTGGTGCACAGCTTTAGTCCCAGCACTCGGGAGGCAGAGGCAGGTGGATCACTGTGAGTTCAAGGCCAGCCTGGTCCACAAAGTAAGTCCAGGACAGCCGAGGCTACACAGAGAAACCCTGTCTTGAAAAAAACAAAAAAACAAAAAAACAAAAAAAAAAAAGAAAAAAAGAAAAAGAAGAAGCTAGGCTCTGAAAATAACTACCTGTGTTTAGAAAAGAAATCCGCTAAATAAAGGGTTTTATGGTAAACAGCAACTCTTAAAAATAGATTTGCAGCCAGGCTTGGTGGCACACGTCTTTAATCCCAGCATTCGGGAGACAGAGTCGGGCCAATCGCTGTGAGTTCGAGGCCAACCTGGTCTACAAAAGGAGTCCAGGCCAGCCAAGGCTACACAGAGAAACCGTGTCTTGAAAAACCAAAACAAAACAAAACAAAAAAACTTTAAAAACATTTTTAAAAGGAGATTTGCAATAGAAAAGGCAACCAGTATGCAATTTTATCTTGCAGTCCCAGCTATGATATAACATGAGACACAATGCCAAAACATGAAAGGAAAAGAGCTCAGACTAAAGCCGAACACTGAAAATAACTTCTTATAAGCAAAAATAAGGAGGATTTATGTTTAAAATTCAATTCTAGTCATGTGTTACCCAAACATAGCAGCTTCTAAAAATAAACTTGGCTCCTATAGATTCTTTGGGATTATATAATCATTTTATTATGTAAAGAGTAAATGTAGAGAAATGTGGTTATATTATATAAAGAGTAAAAACTGGAGAAAGTGGTGATATTCAAGTGTATCTTTCTTTGCCATGCATATCATTTTTAGTTGAATGCCATTTGTCCTTACAGGAATGTTAATAGTGAATTACCCTTTTTGGAAAACAGAACTTTTTGGAAAACAATACTTAGGGGAAATAAATCACACACTATAGATCACTGTCACTGTAGTTCAAAGAACGTTTTACTGAGAACTTGGAAGGTTTTTCTTCTTTTTTTCAATGTTATAACACAGAATTCTACACTTTTTTCTTTTCTTTTCTTTTTTGAGACAGGGTTTCTCTGTGTGGTCTTGGCTGTCCTGGACTCACTTTGTAGACCAGGCTGGCCTTGAACTCACAGCGATCCACCTGCCTCTGCCTCCTGAGTGCTGGGATTAAAGGTGTGCGCTGCCACGCCCGGCTTTATGCCTTATTGTATCATTTTAAATCGTGCTCTGACATGTGTCCTATATTATCTATATCACAAGTTTTCGGCTTTTTCTAAAGCTAGACGGTCATCAGTACTACTTGGTAACTCATGCAGTATACATTTTTTTCTCACCTCCCAAATATTTGTATAAAAAAATATAATCCACAGTGGTACAGCATACTTAATTTTCAGGGAATGCTATACTATGCTGTTGATAAGTTTAATTTCATTTTTGTCTCTTTTTTTCCTTATGTCTCTTTTCCTTTCTTAGGTCTACTATTTAAAAGATGCACCTTGCTGCTTCCCACCAAGGAAAGACTAAAGTACATTCACAAGATACTCTCAGAAGTAAGGTCATATGCCATAATTAGTTCACAATCTTTAACTCCGGTAAAGAGAATTTATCATGATTGTCATATATTATTTATAAGCCTGTATTTCTAAATATCTGTATATATGAATGTTTTACCTGTATGCATGCATGTGCATCATATGAGTGCTGGTGCCCATGGAAGCCAAAAGAAGGCATCAAATCCCCTGGGACTGGATCTACAGGCAGTTGTGAGCCACCATGTGCATGCTGGGAGTCAAACCAGGGTCCTCTGCAAAAATAGCAAGTGCTCTTGACTGCTGAGTCATATCTCCAACTGCAATCCTATCTTTTAAAAATAGGATTTATTTTTTAATTATATGTATGTGTGTGTTTCTGTTTGTAGGTGCCTATTGAAGCCAAAAGAAGATATCAGATCTATCTCCTAGGCAGTGGTGGCACACGCCTTTAATCCTAGCACTTGGGAGGCAGAGGCAGGTGGATCTCTGTGAGTTCGAGGCCAGCCTGGTCTACAAAGAGTCCAGGACAGCCAAGGCTACACAGAGAGACCTTGTCTTGGGGGAAAAAATGTCAGATCCTCTGGAGTAACATAGGTGGTTGTGAGCCACTTGATATGAGTGCTGGGATCCAAATCCAGATTCCTTGAATGAATAGCAAGCACTCCTAACCACTAAACTATCTCTCCAGCCCTAAGTCTATAGCTTTGGCTATCCTGTAACCAACTGGCTCTGTAAACCAGGGTGTGGCCTCAAGCCCAGACATCTACCTGCCTCTGTCTCCTGAGTGTTGGGATTAAAGGCATGTGCCACCACCACTTGGCTCCCTAAACCTGTAATTATGGGATTTCATGAATTAGCACCAAAAATTGACCAATTATCATCTAATACTTTTCTAATAACTCATAGAGTATATTACAAGAAAATATAGTAATCTCTTTTGTCCATAATTTCAGTTACCCACAAGCAACTTCAGTGAAAATATGAGAAATGCTAAACAGAAAGAATTCACAACTGTTATACTGTGTACCATCATGAATGGTTGTGTTCTTTCTTTCTTTCCTTCTTTCTTTCTTTTCTTTTCTTTCTTTCTTTACTTATTTATTTTGGCTTTTGAGACAGGGTTTCTCTGCATAGCCTTGGCTTCCTGGCCTCACTTTGTAGACCAGGCTGGCCTCGAAGTCACAGAGATCCACCTGCCTCTGCCTCCTGAGTGCTGGGATTAAAGGTGTGCGCCACCACTGCCCAACTGGTTGTGTTATTTCTTGTCAGTATATTTTGTTCCACCTGAGATGTGAACCATCACTTTGTCCAGTGTGTTCCCACTGTTTATGCTATTATCCAGTTAGTAGTCATCCACTATTATCTGTTATTATCAGGTCTATTGTTGTTATAGCATAGTGCTTATATTCAGGGAATCTTACTTTTTTGTTGTTATTGTTGTTGGTTGGTTGGTTGGTTTTTAAGACAGGGTTTCTCTGTGTAGCCCTACTTGTTCTAGAACTCACTATATAGCCCACTCAGAGATCTGGCCGCCTCTGCCTCCTGGATGCTGAGATTAAAGGCACACAGCAGCACTGCTTGTACTTAGTAATGGTCCCAAGGTGATGAGTAATGATGCTGTCAATTTTGTAAAAATTTATTATAATATTCTATATTTTTTTTAGACTAGTCAAGTGCAGTAGGGAGAAGTGGGGAAGTTAGAACAGGAGTTCAATCTGTAACTGACTGTGAGCAATCAATTATGCCACAATCAATTAGGCCAGCCTAATTATTCTATTATTGTTGTTGTTCTTTATATGTCTAATTTATAAATTAAAGCATATCATAGTTATAACATTTAGCAAAAACATAAGGAGAGAGATGGCTTAGTGGTTAAGTGTGACTACTACTCTTGTAGAGTATCCAATTTTGGTTTTTAGTACCCTAGCGGGGTAACTCACAACCTTTTGTAACTTTGATCACCTATAATGGGCATATGATCCAATACCTTTGGCCTCTGCAGGCACCTGCACATACCCACACACATACAGATAGTTAAAAATAAAATTGGGCAGTGGTGGCATATGTCTTTGATCCCAGCACTTGGGGAGGCAAAGGCAGGTAAATCTCTGAGTTCTAGGCCAGCCTGTTCTGCAGAACTAGTTCCAAAAGAGCCAGGGTTACACAGAGAAATTCTGTCTTGAAAAAACAAAAAACAACAACAACAACAACAACAAATAATAATAATAATAATAATAATAATAATAATAATAATAATAATAATAATAATAATAATAAAATCTGGAAATCAGAGCACACTTCATGGGAAGTCCTTTTTCTTCTTATGTGTTTCTGGGTTGAATCCAGGTCCTCTGGCTTGTGAAACAAGCGTTCTGTCTTCTGACTCACCTCTCTTTCATAGCTTCCAAAGTTGTTTAAAGCGGTAGCTCAGGATCTGGGGCTGCAGCTCTGTTGATACATTGTTTGTTTAGTATGAGTTGATCCCTAGCGCTTCCTACCCAGCTCAGTGGCACAGGCCAGTAATCCCAGCAGTCAAGAGACAAAGCCTTGAGGATCAGAGAATCAGTCTTCTCTCCTACATAGCCAATTCAAGGCCAGAGTAGACTACAGGAGACCTTGTCTCAAAAAATCAAACAAAGCACTCCTTATTAGACATCAGGAAATTTGGCTGAGGAGTGAGAAAGGTACAGCTTTTCTTCTTCTGTCCCCTTTCTCCCAGAACCTCAGCAGCCTTTTTTAATACTTTGGGCTGCTTCCCCATCCCCTCTTTTTTTTTGTCATTTTTGTTTTTGTTTGTTGTTTTTTGAGACAGGGTTTCTCTGTGTAGGCCTGCCTGTCTTGGACTTGCTTTGTAGACCAGGCTGGCCTCAAACGCACAAAGATCTACTTGCCTCTGCCTCCTGAGTGCTGGGATTAAAGTGTCGTGCCACTGTGCCCAGCTGCAAGATTTGGGATTTTTGTTTTGTTTTGCTGTTCTGGGAATGGAACCTCAGGCCTCTTGTATGCTGTATAACAGTTATATTGAGTTGTACCCTCAGGTTGAGAATCTTTTTCGAGTGAGTGTGTGTGTGTGTGTGTGTATCTGTAGGTTCATGCCAGGACCACAAGCTGATGTCAGAAAATGTCTCTACATTATTGTTGTTGTTATTGTTATTAAAGCTGGCCTCAAACATAGAGATCCAGCTGCCTCTGCTTCCCAAGTACTAAGATTAAAAGTATATATACCACCAAACATGACTATCCACATTATTTCTTTTATTTATTTATTTATTTTAGTTTTTGGGGGGGGGCTTTTCAAGATAGCAATCTGCCTGTCTCTGTCTCCCAAAGGATTTATTTTTTATGCATATGAATATTTTGTCTGCATGTATAATGTGTGCTGTGTACATGTCTTTCGGGTGCAGAAGTCAGAAGGAGGTATAGGCTCCCTGGAACTGCAGCCTATGGTTGTTTGTGAGTCAAACTGTGGGTTCAGAAACCAGGTGTGGTGGCGCACGCCTTTAATCCCAGCACTTGGGAGGCAGAGGCTGGCGGATCAATGTGAGTTCAAGGCCAGCCTGGTCTACATAGGGACTCCAGGCCAGGCAAGACTACACAGAGAAACCCTGTCTCGAAGAACAAAAAACAAACAAACAAACAAACAAACAAACAAAAAGTGCATTCTGGAAGCTGAACACAGACAGGCCCTCTACAAAAGTGCTCTAATCGGCTAAGCTCTCTCTCCAGACCCTTTATTTTATATTTTTATTGCTGCTTTGAGAGGGAAGTTGGTTTTTTTTGTTTTGTTTTGGTTTTGTTTTTGTTTTTGAGACAGAGTCTTAGTAAGTAGCCTTGAGTAGCCTGGAACTCACTATGTAGACCAGGCTAGCCTCAAACTCATGGAGATCAGACTGCCTCTGCCTCTTGAATGGTGGTACTGAAGGTGTGTGCATCTATGCTTGGCTCCACCTTATATTTTGGAGACACCTCTTGCTGAACCTGGAGCTTCAGCTTGCTGTTTTAGCTAGTCTGGCTGATCTGAGCGCCTTGGAGATCCACTTGTTTTGCTCCAAACCCATCCCCAGGCTCACATTACCACACTCAGATGTTTTTCCATGGATGTTGGGGATACTGCCTGCTTCTGCCTCACAAGAGCTGGGATTAAAGGTGCCTCTTGTGTGGCAGAGGGCGGTGGATCTCTGAGTTTGAGGCCAGACTGATCTACAGAGTTAGTTTCAGAATAGCCAGGGATACACAGAAAAACTCTATTAGTGGTAGTTTTATAAATGTGTTGTGGTTTTTCTCTTAACCCAGCTACTCTCAAATAATTGAGACTGGACTATTGTATTTATTTAATGAGCTTTATGGCACAAATCCTGAGCAATGTTAATCTGTTTTAACTGTCTAACCTAATCTGGCTTCCTTTCAGCATAAATCCCCAAGATACTTTCATTTTATGGCTGCTCTTTCCTGATGCCTCTCTGACCTCTGCCTGTGGCTGAGTCCCCACTTCTTCTCTCTCCTCCTCCCTTGGCTTGCAGAAGTCCAGCCCTATTCTCCCTCCTGTTCAGTCACTGGCTGCTAAGCTTCTTCATTGACGTATCAGGGAACAATTGGGGAGCGATTGTTTATACAACATTGTGATGGGAGATTCTCAGAACAAGGATTGCAACCAGATATGGGGACACAGAAATCAGCATTTAAATCTTTACACAGGGTATAATAACATTACACCTACAAAACTCTGTCTCAAAGAAACCAAAAGAATCAAAAACAAAAACAAAAAGCAGGTGTGTGCCACTATGCCCAACATAATTTTTCTTAAATTAAAATATAATTGTCACTTTCTTTTTCTTTTATTGAACACACACACACACACACACAATTGCTAATTATATGAATACAACCTACTTAGTCCATATACTATTATTTGTATATACATTATTTCCGAGCTGATCATTTGTTATTGGATAACCAGTTGGGTGATTGTTCCCCCAAGGAAGATTGTTTCTCCTGCTCTCGTCTTCCTTAGTTGCCTGTTGTTTTTTGTCTAGTTTTGGGTCCCCATGAGATTTCTCCCTTCCATGCCAACATGTCTGTTGGCTCTTTAGGTAGCTATGCTGATGAGACTTCATGAGTATACTTTCCCTGACAATCTCACAGCAGATTCCCTGTTCCTCTGACTTTTTTTTTTCCCAAATAAAAATCAAATGTTATGCCGGGCGTAGTGGTACATGCCATTAATTCCAGCACACGGGAGGCAGAGGCAGGTGGATCACTGTGAGTTCGAGGCCAGCCTGGTCTAAAAAGTGAGTCCAGGACAGCCAAGGCTACACAGAGAAACCCTGTTTCGAAAAAAAATCAAATTTTATTAATTTGGGGTTTTTTATTAAATATTTCCACTCCTCTGACTCTTAACAATCTTTCCACCCCCCACCTCTGAGCCTTTGGTGCAGGAATTGTGTTGTAGATGTGTCAGTTGGGGCTGGGCACTACAGAGTCACTAGTTCTCCACATTTGTTGTTGTTGTTGTTATTGTCATTTTTCCAGACAGGCCTCAAACTCACAGCGATCAACTGCCTCTGCCTCCCCAAGTGCTGGGATTAAAGGTGTATGCCACCACACCCAGCTTGCTCTCTGCACTTTAATCTGTTGAGGTATTCTGCAATAGTCTTTGTTGCAAAGTTTCTTTCTTTTATGAGAGGTAGACCCTGTCTCAAGATGTTTCCAGTCTCCAGGCCTGGTAGTACACACCTTTAATCCCCGCAGAAGGAGGTAGAGGCAAGTGGATCTCTGAATTTGAGGCCAGCCTGGACAGCACTGCTATGCAGAAAACCTGTCTGGGGTTGGGGAGAAGACTTCTCCAATAAACCTGAGTATCAAGTTAGTAAGTGTATAGATCTACTAACAGTTGCTCTCTTTATAGGTTTCCTGTTTTAAATTCAATGGCTGTTCAGCTCCTTTGCAATGTTTAGGATTACCATGTTACGGCATGTTCTTACAGGTATGTTCTCTAATGAAAGAAGGAAGAAATGATTTTGAGCTGTTAACAAGTAGAGCATGGAATCCCTGTGTGCACTAATAGATGCTATAATCATTTTTTTTGTTTGTTTTTATTTTTCGAGACAAGGTCTCTCTGTGTAGCTTTGGCTGTCCTGGACTCGCTTTGTAGACCAGGCTGGCCTCGAACTCACAGCGATCCGCCTGCCTCTGCCTCCCAAGTGCTGGGATTAAAGGCATGCGCCACCACGCCCGGCCTGCTATAATCATTTTAAGGCAAAGTAACATTGTGAAAATTTGTTAACAGTATGTTTGGTTTCCTAACTGCTTAGCACTATTTACTCTACACAAGTGTATGTTTGGTATTTTGTGACCTAGAGACTGAATCTAGGTCCTTAGGAATACTAGGTAAGTGCTCTACCACTGAACTGCAACCCAAGCTCCTAGCCAGTTTAAGAGACTAAAGGTGGTATCTGTGTACATGTGTTTATAATGTTTTATTTGTTTGTTTTTTCTCACTATGCAGCCTGGCTGTCTTGGCACTCATTATGTAAACCAAGATGGTCCCAAACTCAGATTTGCTGCCTCTTCTATCCAAGTGCTGGGATTAAAGATGTGTGCCACTACACCTGGCTTTTTTTTTTTTTTTTTTTTTTTTTTTTGGTTTTTCGAGACAGGGTTTCTCTGTGTAGCCTTGACTGTCCTAGACTCACTTTGTAGACCAGGCTGGCCTCAAACTCACAGCGATCCACCTGCCTCTGCCTCCTCAGTGCCTGGCTTTCTTTTAGGTATATTTTGAGTTTAAATTTGTGGACTTGTTTTCTGAAATGTAATTTTAGAAATCAATCTATTATTTCAAGAATATTTACTAATCTTGGGCCGGGCGTGGTGGCGCACGCCTTTAATCCCAGCACTCGGGAGGCAGAGGCAAGCGGATCGCTGTGAGTTCGAGGCCAGCCTGGTCTACAAAGTGAGTCCAGGACAGCCAAGATTATACAGAGAAACCCTGTCTCAAAAAAAAAAAAAAAAAAAAAAAAAAAAAAAAAAGAATATTTACTAATCTCTTATAAGCAAATAAAAATGAAAAGTACCATTTGTTAAGCCTTATACTATCTACCAGACACTGCCCTAAACAATCTATATGACTTATCTAATTTAAAATTTATAGGCACCTAGCTGGGTGTGGTGGCGCACGCCTTTAATCCCAGCACTCAAGAGGCAGAGGCAGGTGGATCACTGTGAATTCGAGGCCAGCCTGGTCTACACAGGGAGTCTAGGACAGCCAAGGCTACACAGAGAAACTCTGTCTTGAAAAACCAATAAATAAATAAATAAATAAATAAATATAAAGCCACCTCAGGCTCTTCCCACATCCCTCAGGGCTGCACCAGAGAGTCTTATGCTGTATCCCAGGGTACCAGCCACCAGTTCCTATGCACCCAGGTTCCAGCACTTCCCACTAACACTCTTCTAAGACAGATTTTTTTCCCCATTTGTTTTGTGCCTTCTATCTTTGGATTAAGTATTAAGATATGTATTCATGTAAAATTCAAAAGGAACAAAATATATAAAGTAAAAAGCCTCCCTCCCAAACCTGACTCCCATCTACTGATTTCCTTTTACCAAAAATAATCACTGCTTGGCAATTTCTCTCATTTTAGAAGAAATAGCCAAGCGATGGTGCTGCATCCCTTTAATCCCAATATTCAGGAGGCAGAGGCAGGCAGATCACTGTGAGTGAGATCAAGGCCAGCCTGGTCTACAAAGCAAGTCCAGGACAGCCAAGGCTACACAGAGAAACCCTGCCTCAAAAACAAAAAAAATACATTTAGCACATTAAAATGGGATCATTACCAATTGTAAACAATATCAAAATGACAGGTGTAAGAGTCTTAGAAGTACTACTGTAGGGGCTGGAGAGATGGCTCAGTGGTTAAGAGCACCGCCTGCTCTTCCAGAGGTCCTGATCAATTCCCAACAACCACGTGGTGGCTCACAACCGTCTATAATATGATCTGATGCCCTCTTCGGCAGACAGAGCACTCATATATAATAAATAAATAAATCTTAAAAAACAACTAAAAAAAAAGAAGTTCTACTGTAAAACTAAGCCACAGAGGCTAAAAAGATAGTCTAGTAGGTAAGAATATTTGTGCAAATATGAAGACCTAAGTTCAAATCCCTAGCACCTGAGTAAAAAGCTCCCATTGCCTTACTGACCTGTAACCCCTACTGGCTGCCAGCATAGCCAAAAACTACAAGTTCTAAGTTTCATGAGGGAGTGTCTCAAAGGTATAAGGAGCACATAGAGGAGGGCACCAGACATCCTCCTGTGTTGTGGCCTCCATGATCACATGCACTCTCACACACAGCCACAAAATAAATTAATAATTGATTTAGTTTAGTTTAATTTAAAAACTAAGTCATACAAAAAACCAAAAACAACTGAGTCATGCTAGTGTGGGGGGGTGGCGGGGGTTGCACATCTTTAATCCCAGCACTCAGGAGGCAAAGGCAGGCGGATCTCTATGAGTTCCAGGCCAGCCTGGCTTACTGAGTGATTCCAAGTCCTATACACAGAGAAACCCTGTCTCAAAAAAGCTTAAAAAAAAAAAAAACCTAAGTCACCAAACTAGGACTACAGTTCCATTACTCAGACTTGATACAAACAGATGTAGGGTTTGAGGTAGTACAGTAGTGAGTTAGAGGTCCAAACTGACAAGGTTATTGACATGGTTCATCAGTTAAAAGTACTTGACCTTGCAGAGTAGCTCCAACTCTTCTGGCTTGGAGCATATAGCATATATGCTCATATAGCATAACCTCACAGAGACACATTAACATAAATCAAAATAAATTTTTTTTCTGGTTTTTTTTTTTTTTTTGAGACAAAAGTTTCTCTCTGTATCTTTGGCTGTCCTGGACTTACTTTGTAGACAAGGCTGGCCTTGAACTCACAGTGATCCGCCTGCCTCTGCCTCCCGAGTGCTGGGATTAAAGGCGTACACAACCACTATTCGGCTATGAATTTATATTTTAAAAAGTTAAAATTTTCAGACTGGGCTCAGGGGCACATGCCTTTAATCCTAGCACTCAGGATGCAGAGGTAGGCAGATCACTGTGAGTTCGAGGCCAGCCTTGTCTACAAAGTGAGTCCAGGACAGCCAAGGCTACATAGAAAGACCCTGCCTCAAAAAACCAGGGGGAAAAAAAGGTAAAAATTTCTGGGTGGTGCTGGTACATGCCGTTAATACCAGCATTTGGAAGGCAGAGGCAGGTGGATTTCTGAGTTTGAGGCCAGCCTGGTCTACAGAGTGAGTTCCAGGACAGCTAGAGCTTCATAAAAACCCTGTCTTGGAAAAAAAGAAGATTGAACTAGGAGTGGTGGTGCATGCCTGTAATCCCAAACTTGGGAGGCAGAGCCAGGCAGATTTCTGTGAAATTGGTTTTGTTGTTGTTGTTGTTGTGTTTTGTTTTTTGAGACATGGTTTCTCTGTGTAGCCTTGGCTGTCCTGGACTCACTTTGTAGACCAGGCTGGCCTCGAACTTACAGAGATCCACCAGCCCTCCTGAGTGCTGGGATTAAAGACATGCACCAGCACACCTAGCACTAAAGATTTATTTATTTTATAGTATTCTGTCTGCATGTACACTTGCATGTCAGAAGAGGACACCAGATCTCATTATAGATGGTTGTGAGCCACTATGTGGTTGCTGGGAATTGAACTCAGGGCCTCTGGAAGAGCAGGCAGTGATTTTAACCTCTGAGCCATCTCTCCAGCCCTGATTTCTGTGAATTTGAAGTCCGCCAGCCTGGTCTATAAAGGGAGTTAAGGACAGGCAGGGCAACACATAGAAACCCTGTCTCAAAAACAAACAAAGTAAGGGTGCATGCCTTTAATCCCAGCACTCTGGAGGCAGAGGCAGGTGGATCTCTATGAGTTCAAGGCCAGGCTGGTCTACAAAGTGAGTCTAGGACAGCCAAGGCTACACAGAGAAACCCTGTCTAGAAAAACCAAAAAAGAAAAAAGAAAGAAAGGCCGGGCATGGTAGCACACGCCTTTAATCCCAGCACTTGGGAGGCAGAGGCTGATGGAGCGCTGTGGGTTCGAGGCCAGCCTGGTCTATAGAATGAGTCCAGGACAGCCAAGGATACACAGAGAGACCTAGTCTTGAAAAACCAAAAAAAGAAAAATTTTCTCTTAAAAGATACTTCCATGCTGGGCATGGTGGCGCACGCCTTTAATCCCAGTACTTGGGAGGCAGAGGCAGGTGGATCTCTGTGAGTTCCAGGACACCCTGGTCTACAAAGTGAATCCAGGACAGCCAAGGCTACACAGAGTAACCCTGTCTCAAAAAAACAAAAAAAAAAAGAAAGAGAGACTTCCTTCCTCCCAACCAAAAAGATACAAGATTTTGGAGATTTTCTAGGTTGTAAACGTATGCTGATTTCTTGTGAATTTGAATATCTCTAGAGAGAGTAAAAATTGTACATCAGGTAGGTCATATACTAAAAACAGCTTGTTTATATTAGGGAGTAATGGCTTGCCCTTGCATTTTGTGTCTGAACTTGTGCACTGTTTCTTCTGTTTTCCTTAGACCTTAACAGCGGGCTGGGATGAACTCGAATGTCATCGTGTTTTTAACTTCTTATGTGAGATGACTAGTCTCTCTCGTAAGATGCAGACCGTTGTCTGTAACAAACCAGGTAAAGAGCGTCAGTTCAGAGATAGCGTTGTATAGAGAGGAAATGTGAAGCAGAGGTAGAGTTTAAAGTATATGCAAAGCAAGTGGTGGAGGGGCTGGGCTGCAGCTCAGTTGGCAGTAGGCTCCATCCCCAGCACCACATAAACTGCATACTGTATGGGTGTCATCTGTTTCCTATTGGTTGTTTCTCTGGAGAACCCTGCCTGACTAACATAGAAGAGACAGGGACCAGTCCTAAATCCAAGGTGGTAATTCTTCTGGGGAGAGTGATTGGAATTAATAAACATTTGTACTGCTTATTTATTTTATAAATCAAGAAACAAACAGAAAAGTGTAAAGCTTTGGATAAGCTACTTGATTTGTATGCTCTGTTTGTTATTATATTTTTATTTTTCTGTTAGCTTGAAACATTTCACCATAAAAAAGTTATGGATAAAAGTGCAGATGTATTTATGTTCTTGCTGGATGGGGGAGCTGCTGAGGGTTGGACTGAGGGCACTGAGTGTGGTGGGCTCTACCACTGAGCTGCATCCCCAGCACCTGGAGTCTCAGGCCTCTGGCCTAATATATAGGCCATTCTAGCCTCAAATTTAGATTTCCAGGAGCCTCAGCCTCATGGAAAACCCAATGAAAACTAAATGAAACCATTTAGAAACCCAGTGACCTGATATTTAAAAAATTAGCATGTCTTTCCTCTGATAAAAAAATTCTGAGCCGGGCGTGGTGGTGCATGCCTGTAATCCCAGCACTCGGGAGGCAGAGGCAGGTGGATCGCTGTGAGTTCGAGGCCAGCCTAGTCTACAAAGTGAGTCCAGGACAGCCAAGGCTACACAGAGAAACCCTGTCTCGAAAAAACAAAAAACAAAACAAAACAAAAAATTCTGTTAGCTTCCTAAAATACTCAAAACAAAATCTAAGGTAAATAAACTAGTCTTCAGATTCTGGTCCCCATCTACTTACTCTTTAAAAATCACTGCATGGTGTGTGCACCTTTAGTCCTAGCACTGAGAATCGAGGCAGCGAATCTCTGTGAATTTGAGGCCAGGCTGGTCTACATACTGAGTTCCGGGATAGCTAGAGATACATAGAGAGAGTGTATGTCCAAAAAAACAAAACAAAACAAAACAAAACAAACTTACTGTCCAGTGTATTAGTTTGACATCAGCATATTGTTCTCTACTCACTGTGTCTCCAGTGCCCTTTATGTGTCTGTATCTCACTAGGAACCTTTATTTTCTCATTTTCCTGAAATATCTTCTTTCTCTCTCATGGTTTAACACTTGGTTTGCTGTCTGAAGCTGTTATTTGGATTGTAGTTGAGTACTTTCCTAGCATGCCCCAACACTGAATGAAGCTGATCATGGTCACACAGGATCAGCACTTTAGAGGAACCAGGAGGACCAGAGACTCAAAGTCATCCTTGGCTAAATATTGAGTCCAAGGCCAGCCTGGTATACAAGAGACCCTGTTTGAAAAATATTAAATAAATAAATACAGGCCTAGCTCATACTTGTGACCCCAGCATGGAAGAAATGGTAGAAATGTTAAGGGTTCAAGGCTCGTCTCAGCTATATATATAGAATTTATAGACATTCTGGTCTATATTAGATCCAGTCTCAAAAATGTAAAGTTGTGGCTGTTTGACTTGACAGGTAAAGGTATTTGTACCTGAGTTCTTCAGATCCACATGGGGTGGAGAGGAGAGAACTGACTTCCATATGCCTGCCATGGCAGATGTACACACACATAGGCACACCCAGAGAAATTTAAAATGTAATAATTTTTAAGCACACATACGGTACACAGACATATATGCAGTCAAAACACTCATACATAAATAAAAATACAATTGAAAAAATTTTAAGCCAAAAATATAAATCATATAACCTTTTTTTGTTTTTGTTTTTGTTTTTATGTTTCAAGACAGGGTTTCTCTGTGTGGCTGTCCTGGACTCATTCTGTAGAGCAGGCTGGCCTCGAATTCACAGAGATCCGCTTGCCTCTGCCACCCTGAGTCCTGTGATTCCAGGTGTATGCTACTGTGCGAGGCTTTTCTTTCTTTCTTTTCTTTTTCTTTTTCTTTTTCTTTCTTTCTTTTTTTTTTTTTTTAGATTTTATTTATTTTATGTATGAATGTTCTATCTGCATGTGCATCTGCAGGCCACAAGAGGGCATCAGATCTCATTATAGATGGTTGTGAGCCACCCTGCGGTTGCTGGGAATTGAACTCAGGACCTCAAGAAGAGCAAACAGCACTCTTGTCAGCTGAGCCATGTGTCGAGCCTACCTATTCAAATTTTTATGGAAGAAAGTAAAGTACCACATTTAGTATAAATCATATTGATTGATGATGTGTGTCTGGTCTTTCTTTATACTTACTTCCTTTTAAACCCGAAATCCGTTGAGGATGCAGTTGACTAAGAGCACCTACCACCACATAAATGGACACACCTGTACCCCAGTATTTAGGAGGTGGCAGCAGGAGGACCTGAAGTTTAAGGTCAGCATTGACCACAGAAGGAGTTCAAAGTCAGTCTGTGACACATGAGACTGGATCAAATAATAAATCTAAATGTATATAAGATTATGGTAAAATTGAGCACAGATTTTTATTTACCTCTTATTCAAATTACTGAAGATAAATAGGGAAAGTAAGCACAAGAAGATAGTCAAAATATAAAGTTAGGGGCTGGAGAGAAGGCTCAGTGGTTAAGAGCACTTTCTGCTCTTCCAAGGTCCTCAGTTCAATTCCTGGCAACCACATGGTGGCTCACAACCATCTATAATGTGATCCTATGCCCTCTTCTGGCTTGCAGGTGTGCATGCAGATAGACCACTCATTATGTATATATACATATATGTGACTCCCTGTTTATACACCCAGTTTACTATCTCTCTCTATATGACCACTGTTTTAATACCTGACTCTGATCACTATCTAGTATGTAACTTATCTTTCTAGAAAGATGATTTATAACTCCTTTTTATTCATAGGAAGTGCTCGAAAACTAGAGTTAAGGATTAGACTGTTCTGCAGGAATGTCCTACTTGATCACTGGACACATCGAAGTGATTCTGCATTTTGGTTGACTCGAATATTAAAACCATGGCCAATGGTAAATCAGGCAAGATTGTTATACATTATCTTTGGACCAACAGCTTCTCATGATGGTAAGCACTATTTTTTTTCAGGCATGTGTATTGTTGAAGGGTTAGTATTTAATATTGAATTATTATTTTAGTGAAATTAGCGGTTACTCCTTAACCAGCTTTATACCCAAATAACCACACAGAGAGACCAGGATCTAGTTAATTAGCCTATAGCACAATGCTGCGCAATAATTACTCTATCGTAAACCTTCATACTAGGATAGCTTTTTTATATTCAGATTTCCCACATTATACTTGTTTTTCAATCATCTTCTAGGCCTGGTTCATTTTTCTTGATGATTTCTTGTCTTTTCCTTGTGGCTCCATCCTATCCTTCCTTCTCTTTCTCCCTGAACTTTCTTAGAGAAAGTATGGAAAACTGGTCTCACCATTAAGTACATTGCCACCATGTCCATTACAACAACAGCCAAAACAAAGCCAGAAAAGATCCAAGGACCCTCTGCCGTTATGCTTTTATTCTAGGTGAAGTTTTAGACCTGGCTTTGTTTAAAAGGTTGCCTGTTTCCCTGTTCATCGCTCTAAGCCACCATGTGTCCATAGCTACCTCACTGACCTGTGAGAGCTGAGATGAAAGCACCAGCTGGTTTTGTTGAGTTCACTGCCATCTTGCCTTTTGCTTATAGGCATCCCTATTAGAGACATGTAGAGACAGGTCTATTGTTTGTTGGTTGGTTGGTTTGTTGTTGTTGGGTTTTTGTTTTTTGTTTTTTTGGTTGGTTGGGGGTTTTTGGCATATATATATATATATATATTATTTTTTAGGAGACAGTTCTTGATCTGGGAGTTTTAAAATTTTAACCTTGGGTTGTCTTGTTGGGAGCTTATTTCCCCTGTTAAGCTATGATAAAATATTATTTTTAAGGATATGGATACTTGAATTTAGTTGGATGCCATATGTTGAAGATTATTCAATATTTTTTATTTTTATTTTTTGGTTTTATAAGACAGGATTTCTCTGTGTGTAGCCATGGCTGTCTTAGACTGGCCTTGTAGACCAGGCTGGCCTTGAACTCACAGCAATCTACCTGCCTCTGCCTCCCGAGTGCTGGGTTTAAAAGCGTGTGCCACCATACCCACCTGAAGATTATTCAATATTAAATATTCATTTAACAGTATATTACACACTCAGCTGATTGATTGTTTTGCTTTAGAAAGGCTTTTTAAAAACTTTACTGGTGCTGGGCATGGTGGCACAGGCCTTTAGTTCCAGGATTCAGAAGGCAGAGGCAGCCTGGTCTACAAAGTGAGTTCTAGGACAGCCAAGGCTACATAGAGAAACCCTGTTTCACAAAGCTAAAGCCAAACAACACTCCCCACCCCCCTCCCACCCCCCTCCCACCCCCCCAAAAATCCAACTGGTTGGTACACTCTTTTTCTTTTTTTTTTTAAAGATTTATTTATTATGTGTTTTGCCTGCATGTATGCCAGAAGATAACACCAGATGACATTATAGATGGCTGTGAGCCACCATGTGGTTGCTGGGAATTGAACTTAGGACCTCTGGAAGAGTAGCCAGTGTTCTTAACCTCTGAGCCATCTCTCCAGCCTGGTTAATGCACACTTTTTTTGGTTTTTTGAGATAGGATCTCTCTGTGTAGACTTGGCTGTCCTAGACTCACTTTGTAGACCAGGCTGACCTCGAATTCACAGCAATCCACCTGCCTCTGCTTCCCGAGTCCCGAGTGCTGGGATTAAAGGTGTGCGCCACCACGCCCAGCTTGGTGCACACTTTTAATCCCAGCACTCAGGAGGTAGAGTCAGTAGATATCTGTGAGTTCAAGACCAAGATGGTCTACATATGTTTACTGTTCCAGAGGTAGTGAGACCTGGAAGAATGGAGCCTAAAAACACAGCTAACTAAAGCCTCATGCAATAGCCAACTTTATTCAGCGCATCAGACAGTTTATAACTCTAAGAGTTAAGAAAAGTCACATGGGAGCTGGGTGTGCTGCTGCTTGCCTTTAGTCCCAGCACTCATGAGGAGGGGCAGGAGAATCTCTGTGAGTTCGAGGCCAACCTGATCTACAAAGTGAGTCCAGGACAGCCAAGGCTAACGTGGAGAAACCCTGTCTCAAAAAACAAAACAAAACAAAAAAAGAGTCACATGGGACTAGAGAGATGGCTCAGAGGTTAAGAGCACTGGCTGCTCTTACAGAGGTCCTGAGTTTAATTCCCAGCAACCAAATGGTAGCTCACAGCCATCTATAATAAGATCTGCCCTCTTCTAGCATGCACATGTACATGCAGGCAGAACACTGTATACATAATAAATAAATATTAAAAACAAAAGCAAAAAAGAAGAGTCACAGCCGGGCAGTGGTGGCACACACCTTTAATCCCAGCACTCAGGAGGGAGAGGCAGGCGGATCGCTGTGAGTTCGAGGCCAGCCTGGTCTACAAAGTGAGTCCAGGACAGCCAAGGCTACACAGAGAAACCCTGTCTCAAAAAAAAAAACAAAAAAACAAAAACAAAAACAAAGAAGAGTCACATGAGTAAAGTGTCCAATCAGAAGGCTAAGTGGCATGTGGCAAAAACATGTTTTTCCATAGAGGCATATAAGTAATAACAGTAGGCAGCTGTAATGAATACCCTGAAGTAAACTTCCTCCTAACTGCTGTACCTGGGAGGAGCATGAAAACACATACCAAGAACAATTCTGTGTTTTTGCAGAAAACTGAGGTCACAGTACTCTTATCTTGTTTTTTTGGAGTTTTCTCACAAGAATTCAGAATTCTCAAAGGACTCCATTGTTGGACTGTATTCCAACACATATCAAGTTCCGGACCAGTCAGAGATACATAGAAAGTCCTGCTTCAAAAATAAGTAAATAAACAAACATTTATTTTATTGTGCATGTAACATGGCATGTCTGTGGAGGTCATAGGATAATTTGCAGGAATCACTTCTCCCTTTGTACTGTGGGGTTCTGGGGATGGACCAGGCTTGACAGCACTGGTGCACCTTTATCCACTGAGCCATGTAGCATGCCCAAAGGCCTTTTGTCTTTACTCAGCTTCATCATTGCTAGTGTTTAAAATGTGTTTCATGGTTTCAGACACACCACATCCACTTCTGCATACCCTGAGCTTCCAGAACCAGATATATTCCTGTCATCTCTTATTTACCTAAAGGCTGCTTTTCCATTTCAAATATTAATGAAGCTCAAAGTTATGGTTGTTGCTGGAGGGGACTAATGATGTTAAGGAACAAAATAGTGGCCTAAATCAGTGATTACTTAGTAGTCTTAGATTTTCAGATGCCGGGCACGCCTTTAATCCCAGAACTGGAAGGCAGAGGCAGGTGGATCACTGTAAATTCAAGGCCAGCCTTGTTTATAAAGGGAGTCCAGGACAGCCAAGGCTACACAGAGAAACCCTGTTTCGGGGAGGGAAAAAACAAAAATGATTTTCAGATTTAATCTAAATCTAATCTGATTTTTTGTTACCTAATTGTGACTAGATTAATGTTAAAACTTATTGTACATTTCTTTATTTCATCTTTATCAATAGATAATCAATTTTAATTGATTAATTAATTAATTAATTGATTGGCTAGCAGCCAGGAACTTCATTTTGAAATTAAAATGTTACATATGCACCACAGAGAAGATTGTTGATGGATGAACAAATAGAAGGTTACTGAATTGCTCTGGCGAAATAGAAATGTTTAAAAGATGATGATAGAAGCATGTTCCTTTCTAGAAAGATGTCAGTAGATTTTACTTGATTTTAGTAAAATTATAATAATTGATATTTCTATCTGTAGTACAGGATAATGTCATCTTTGAACTTACAGTGATATTCTTTGAGGTTGGGAAATAGTTCAGTAGGAAATGTGCTTGCTGTGCAAACATGAAGATCTGACTTTGATCCCAGCACCCAGGTAAAAAGCTTGGTGTAGTGGGTTGTGCTTGTAATGCCAGCACTGAAGATACAACACTTGGATATCCCTGGGGCTCTCAGCCATCTTACCCTTTAAGTGAGCCCCAGGTCTCAGTGAGAGACTCAAAAATTCCTAAAGCGGATAATTCCTAAGGAATGACACCCTGGCCTCCACATGCATGCACACTCACACATGAAAAGGATAAAATAAATAATAAGTAGCTAAGAGTATTCTTTCACCAGGCATGGAGGTGCATACCATTAATCCCAGCACTCAGGAGGCAGAGGCAGGTGGATCTCTGTGAGTTCCACGCCAGCCTGGTCTACAAAGTGAGTTCAGGACAGCCAAGGCTACACAGAGAAACCCTGTCAAGAAAAACTTCTTTAAAAAATTCTTTCTTCCCTATGAAGCAGATTTGGGGCTTAATAAAGATGTGTTAATATAGAGGGCTGGAGAGATGGTTCATTAGTTATGAGCACTGGCTGCTCTTCCAGAGGACCTAGGTTAGGTTCTCAGTCCCCACATGGTGGCTCACAGCCATCTGTAACTCCCATTCTGAGGGATCTAGGCATGCACATGACACACACACATATACGCAGGGAAACATTCATACATATATAATACAAAACAAAACCTTTATTGTTCCCAATAACAAAAAATTAAATTAAAAAGATATGTTAATATAGGCTCAAGCAGGGACTTGAAGAAGTCTTTCTCAAAGTAACATGGCAGCATGGGTGTGGGCTTCTTAAAGCAGAGCTGTCAAGAAGAAAACCTACCACAGTGCAGGTACAAGCTCTTCAGGGGAGAGTCACACGGCACCGCTCCTCATGTTCAAACTACTTCAGTTACTTGGTTTAGATATTGTTGCTGTGTTTCATCACAGTCAGTGAGAACTCAAATTTATAATGCTATCAGAATTGACATTTTATGGTGAATGTAGCTTATATAAGCAATGGACTTGTATAAACAATCCTGAAGTCTTTATCACAAAACCATCTACTCTATCATGGCCTACTTTTTGTTTCAATCCAGGGCAAGTGATTTGGCAGGAAATGACAGAAGGACCTACAAATGAATCAAGTCTGAAAGGTTTAGCTAATGCCATCAAGTTATTATATGACACAGGTAGCAAAGAGTGGACAGCAGATGATGTTATCAGTCTTTTAGATGAACTATCAGGTAAAGTATGTATTTCCTAATATAGAGTAATAGAAATGTCTTTTTTTAAGATTTATATATATATATATATATATATATTTTTTTTTTTTTTGGTTTTTCGAGATAGGGTCTCTCTGTGTAGCCTTGGCCATCCTGGACTCACTTTGTAGACCAGACTGGCCTCAAAGTCACAGCGATCTGCCTACCTCTGCCTCCCGAGTGCTGGGATTAAAAGCGTGCGCCACCACGCCCGGCTTATATATATATATTTTTTTTAAAGATTTATTTATTATGTGTACCGTGTTCTGCCTATGTATGTGCCTCTACTCCAGAAGAGGGCACCAGATCACATTATAGGTGGTTACAAGCCATGTGGTTGCTGGGACTTGAACTCAGGACCTTTGGAAAAGCATCCAGTGCTCTTAACCTCTGAGCCATCTCTCCAGCCCTAGAAATTTATTATTAGAATACAGTTATAAAGTTATATAGACAATTCTTTTTTATTTTTTAAAATATTTTTATAGACAATTCTACAGGTATCAAAGAATGTATGAGAAATCACTAATTGCAGCTGGGCAATTAACTCTAGCACTTGGGAGGCAGAGGCAGGCAGATGATCCTCCTGCCTCTCCCTCCTGAGTGCTGCATTAAAGGTGTGCACCACCACGCCCAGCCTGAGCTTTCATTCTTACACATGAAGCCACTTTACCTGCTGGTATGTGTAGATCTGCTTTGACTAAGCATCACCACAATGGTAAAGGCACCATAACATGGAGGGGATTGCAATCTCTGGTTGAATGCTGTTTTTGAAAAACTAAAACTTTCCAGGCATGGCAACCCATGAGTTAAATCCTAGCACTCAGGAGGCAAAGGCAGGCAGATCTCTAAGGCCATCCTGATCTATAGAGTGAATTCCAGGCCAGCCAGCACTACACAGAGAAACCGTGTCTCAAAAAAAAAATATATATATAGAATGTATTTTAAAATGTTTACTACAGAACTGTGTAATTTCTCACTAAATACTGTTCTTCCTCTAATAAAAGTGGTTCCCCGGGAGTGGCTTCTGGAGAATAATGCACGCCTCCTGATCCTGAGTGGGAACAACATTTGCTTCACTTTCATGGCTAGTAAGGCTGTAAATGGACGGGCCATTGAGCTGGCAAGGCTCATAGTCTTTTTGGCTTTGGTAAGTAAAAACAAAGTTTTTCTCTAGTGGGTTATTTAGCATTCCACTGTGCCCAGGAATAGTGCTGCTTCCTTAGTGCTTGCAAAGCCCTAGGTCGGTTAGTCTGTCAGTCGGTCAGTGACACACACACACACAACACACAGCCTACCAGGAACTGAGATACACAGAAAATATTTTTAAAAAATAAGTATTAAAGTACATACTTCATTATGTAGACAAGGTGACATTGAATTTCTGAGTGCTGGGGTTACAGGCATGTACCATCACACTCTGTTTTATTCACTTACTGAGTTCCCATTTACAGACTTAGTGGGGTGCCCTATACAAAAAAACTATGCTACATCATAAGCTGTCATTGTCACTGCTGTTTTCAAGCCCTACAGCTTCCTTCACATGAATCTGACAGTAGTGCTTTGTGCCTCTGAACCAGGTGTGTGAGAAAGAGCTATACTGCATGGACTGGACAGTTAGAATGATGCAGAAAGTCTGTAAGGTCTTTAACACCGCAGCAGAGAGAAAGAGCTTCCTACAGAGCGTGGCAAACGCCTTTGCCTGTATCACAATGGAAATGCTGCAGCCTGTCATGTCTGGTAAGTGGGAGTGACAATGGTCCACAGGAGTCAGTGGTAGTGCCCTCCCCTTCCCATGCAGCTAGCTGGGCTTGGTGCTCTATACCTGTAGTCCTAGTATTTGAGGCTGGGCAAGAGATCTGAAATTTGAGCCAGCCTGGGCTACATAGTGAGATCCTGTCTGGGTGTTTGATTTTGTTTTTGTTGAGACAGGATCTCTCTATGTAGTCCTGACTGACCTGATACTCCCTATGTAGACAGACTAGCCTCAAGTTCACCCGCTTCTGCCTTCCAAATACTGAGACTTAAAGGCATTCACTACCACACTGGGCCTTACATAGTTTTTAACAGATATTAGTTTAGTTTACAAGGTGGCCAACATAATTAACCCTGTTTTGTTGTTGTTGTTGTTGTTGTTGTTGTTGTTTTTCGAGACAGGGTCTCTCTGCGTTAGGCTTGGCTGTCCTAGATTCGCTTTGTAGTCCAGGCTGGCCTCGAACTCACAGTAATCCACCTACTCTGCCTCCCGAGTGCTGGGATTAAAGGCACGTGCCACCACACCCAGCCGCTTGTTTTGTTTTTTAAAGATTTATTTCTTTATTATTATGTATACAGTACTCTGCCTGCACACCAAAAGAGAGCATCAGATCACCTTATAGATGGTTGCCCGCTGAGTCATCTCTCCAGCCCCTTGTTTTTTTGTTTGTTTGTTTAAGCTTTAGGTGGAATTCACAGAGAGCCATCTGCATCTGCTTCCCCAGTGCTCAGATTAAAGGCATGCACCACCGTGTCCAGCCCTTTAAATATTTTTAAATTATTGTTTTTATTTTCTCTGTACCATGTGCATGTATGATAGAAGTCAGAAGAGGGCTTCAGATCTACCACTAGGTGCTGAGAATAGAACCAGGGTCCTCTGCAAAAGAGCACTGGGTAGTGCTGATGAGCTCTTTATTATCCCTGTCTTATAGATGGGAAAAAGCAAACATAGACATGACCTGACTTGCCCACAGTCATAGAGTTAAGATACTGAAGCTTAAACCCGTGTGCCCTCTCTTGTTTTCCCTCCAGTGTCTAATTTCATGCCTGGCTTTAAGATCACCAACAGAATTTTTTGTTTAAATATTATTAGGATCACTTAGACCATCTTACATACCTAGACCATGTGTTCGAAAAAGGTTTAGGGCTGGAGAGATGGCTCAGAGGTTAAGAGCACTGCCTGCTCTTCCAGAGGTCCTGTGTTCAGTTCCCAACAACCACATGGTGGCTCACAACATCTATAATGAGATCTGGTGCCCTCATCTGATGTGTAGACATATATGCAAGCAAAACACTGTATATATAATAAATCTTTTTTTTAAAAAAATGGTTTTAGCTGGGTGTGGTGGCTATAGTTGGGAGGCAGAAGCGGAATGGATCTCTGTGAATTCAAGACCAACCTGGTCTACTAAGAGAGTTCCAGGACAGCTAGGACTGTTACACAGAGAGACCCTGTGTCAAAACAAAACAAAAACCAAACAGGTTACTGAGAGTAAAGGTGCGAACCACCACACCTTTTGTTTTTTGAGTGTTAAAATGTTTAACTTTTCCTTTTCCCTGCTGTCTGTTCTTATGTATCACAGGAGAGCGTGATGATGATGACAGAGGCTTCCTGAATTTGTTCCATCTTCTACATGCTCAGGCAAACTTCCACAAAGAGTTGCTGTATCTGACCATGAATGTTCTCTCTTCCTAAACCAGGAAGCTTGTCACTTAAAGAATGTCACCAGACTGGCACTTAGGAGAGTAATGCTTTTCACATCCAAGGGTAGTACCTGTTGAACTTTTGAGAATCTAGTTAACCAAAAACACCAACTGCACAGGGTTGAAGTTATTTTTATTTTATTTTATTCTATTATTTATTTATTTATTTATTTATCTTTTTTTGTTTTGTTTTGTTTTTTGTTTTTCAAGACAGGGTTTCCCTGTGTAGCCCTTGGCTGTCCTGGACTCTATTTGTAGACCAGGCTGGCCTTGAACTCACAGAGATCCACCTGCCTCTGCCTCCTGAGTACTGGGATTAAAGGCGTGTGCCACCACTCCTGGCTTTATTTTATTTTATTTGGTTTTTGTTTTTGTTGTTTGTTTGTTTTGTTTTTTCAAGACAGGGTTTCTCTGTGTTAGCCTCTGGCTGTCCTGGACTCACATTGTAGATACATATATATGTGTTTGTGATATACAAATAGACATGTGTGCATATATTTCCTGCAAGATAGTCGTACAAAAGGTCTAAAAATAGAGGAAAGGTGTGTGTATGTGTTATAGTCTTCAGATAATGGAATCATCTTGTAACTTCCCTGGGGATTAGAGAAGAAAATTGCAAGCAGGGAAAAACAAAAACAAAAACAAAAACAAAACAACGTAATGAAAGCAAGTAGCTCTTCTGCTGCCAGAATAGTCTTCACAAGTTTGTGGACCCCAGGACCCCAGGCCCATTCAGTAGACCCTACCTGCCTGCCTCCACCTCCACTGGCTGAAGGCAGCTGTACTGCAGGCCCTCCCCTCTGTCCAACCCGGGGCTTTGTATAGGTCTGCAAGCACTTCATCACTGGCTCCTCACAGGCAGGCTGCCTCCCCAGCTCACTGTCACCTTCCCGCTGGACTTCTCACAGGTTGCACTTCTTTTCCTTGAACACTGAGAGATGGGGAAATCACTTTTAGCAGTGGGCTATAAAGAAAATCCATGAATTTTAACAAAAAGGCTCAGTGAAAATTTGTTAGAACTCAGGAGCCATGAAAGTTGTGGAGAAATAAAAATTGTAATAACACCGGGTATGGTGGCACATGCCTTTAATCTCTGCGCTCAGAGGCCAGCCTGGTCTACAAAGCAAGTCCAGGACAGCCAGATTACACAGAGAAAGCCTATCTCTAAAAACCAATAGAGAGAGAGATGTGATAGCAAGATTTTACTATGTTTCAATAGCAAAAACACCTTTAAGCCAGGCGTGGTGATACACACCTTTAAGCCCAGCACTTGGGAGGCAGAAGCAGGAGGATCTCTGAGTTCAAGGCCAGCCTGGTCTACAAAAAGAGTTCCAAGACAGCCAGGACTATTACACAGAGAAACTCTGTCTTGAAAAACCAAACAAAAACAAAAAACAAAACCTTTAATATGGAAGGATCAAAATTGTCTTTTATTCTCCAACTATAATTCTACTAGTGGGAAGACTTTGTTTTTTCTCCAGAGTTTATCTGAAGACATTCTTGCTTTTATCCTCATTTAATTTTCTTCTGCTCAGGTGAAGAATTGATCTATAACAAATATCCAGGGCAACCTATAGTAACAGCAAATAGTAGAGTGCAAAGTTCCTCTGACACTCCTATACCCACTTTGGAAAGGTTGCTTGGCTTACCTATCTAAACACTAATGACATTATCTTGGAGAGAAAGAAAAAAAAAAATCAAGGGGCTGGAGATGTGACTCAGCAGTTAAGAGCAGTGACTGCTCTTCCAACGGATCTGGGTTCAATTCCCAGCACCAACATGGCAGCTTACAACTGTCTGTAACTCCAAGATTTGACACCCTCACATAGACATGCATGCAGGCAAAACACCAATGTACATAAAAAATAAAAATAAAAAACTGTAAAATATATAATTATATATTTTTATTATTTATTTTTGTTTTATTTTTGGTTTTGGTTTTTTTGTTGTTGTTGTTTTTTGTTTTTTGTTTTTTAGTCAGGATGTCTCTGCATACCCCTAACTGTCTTGAAACTCACTATATAGAAACAAGCTGGCCTTGAACTCACAGAGATTCACCTGCCTCTGCCTCCCTAGTGCTGGGATTAAAGGTGTGCACCACCACATCCAGCTCTAAGGGTCTTGATAAATAGATAAGTTCACTAATAGTGCTATTCACTGCTCCTACAGAGAACCTGAGTTCAGTCTCTAGAACCCACATGGCAACTTAAAGCACCTGTAACTCCAGTTCTAGGAACTCCTTGCCCACCTCTGGCCTGTGCAGGCATGCCAGGATGTGCTGCACATCCACCCACCCATCCAGGCAAAATACCTATACACATAGAAAAACTATAAACCTTTTTTAAAAGATAATTTCACTTTTTAGAGAAAGAAATATGTCATCATGAAATTTGCTTTGAATAACATAAGACTCCAAAAAAGTTATTTTTAGAAACTTTACAAAAGAAGCATGTTTTGTTTTTTTATTTGTTTGTTTTTTGAGACAGTGTTTCTCATGTAGCCTTGGCTGTCCTAGACTCACATCGTAGACCAGGCTGGCCTCCAACTCACAGGGATCCACCTGCCTCTGCCTCCCGAGTGCTGGGATTAAAGGCGTGCGCCACCACCGCCCAGCAAGAAGCAAACAATTTATTTTCTGTACTACTGGGAATTGAACTCAGAGCCTCATAACACTTGCTATGTAAGCATTCTACTACTGAGCTATAATCCCAGCTAATTTAAAGTTTCTTTCATTGGGAATTGACTATATCTTTGTTGACATAATGTGGTTTTAAAATCACATAATTTGGATTTGTTTTCCAATTTATTTAATTTTATGTGCATTAGTGTGAGGATGTCAGATTACTTGGAACTGGAGTTACAGACAGTGTGAGCTGCCACATGAGTGCTGGGAATTGAACCTGGGTCCTTTAGAAGAACAGACAGTGCCTCTAAACCACTGAGCAATCTGTCTAGTCCTGTCATGTAATTTTATTAATCCTGGTTATTATCCTTTCTTCTCCAGAGTTTTGATCTGAAAGAAAATTTAGCCCAGCCTTTCTTCCTTCCATGACAGGGTTTCTCTGTGTAGCCCTGGCTGTCCTGAAACTTGCTGTACATGTAGACCCCGCTGGCCTCAAACACAGAGATCCACCTGCCTCTGCCTCCTGAGTGCTGGGATTAAAGGTGTGTGCTATTACTGCCAGCTCCTTTTTACTGTCTCTAAAAAGTAAATTGACAAATTATTCATTTACTATTAATAGATAAAATAAAATTGGGGACAAATCTACAGTTTCTACAATTCAGTGATCCACATTGATTTTGCTGAGTACATTTGTCATAAAAAATAAGGCAGTTTTGAGTTTTCATTGTTTTTATTTTATTTTTATAATTATTATTATTTGGTTTTTAGAGATGGGGTTTCTCTGTGTGTCCTCTGCCTCTGCCTCTGCCTCCCTGAGTGCTGGGTTCACAGGTGTGTACCGCCATGCACAGCTATGATTTTGAGAATTGTTTTTTGGTTTTTTTCAAGACAGGGTTTCTCTGTGTAGCCTTGGCTGTCCTGAACTCACTCTATAGACCAGGCTGGCCTTGAACTCAAAGAGATCCATCTGCCTCTGCCTCCCTGTGATTTTGAGTTTTAAAGAGGGACATTAACTTGAAAGAAATATTTGTACAGAGGTTTAAGTAACAGTCTGATTAGCCACAAAACGATGGACAATTTAAAAATTACTTGATTAAAATTTTAGAACTGACTAGAATTAACTAGATTAGTCACCAAAACACTGCAGACTTTCCACTAAACAGATTATTTCTCCTGTCTTTTTCCAAGTCAGATCAGTCTCCATGATCACTGGAGACCCAGGCTCCCAGGACATCTCCTTCTGTGGTGCTACCCTTGGCTTTCCTTGGCTTTCTTTATAGGGTAGATGTTCCTTTTACTAGAAGGGAAAGTCAACGGCACATCGTTACATTGCTCATTATTGTTGTTTCTGTACATACAACATACCATGTTGCTACTGCTTTTAGGAACTAAAATTTATATCTTGTGAGGACTGTTTTAACCATGTGAAACCATATCCCACTGCTGTGTGTGATGCCATCTGTCCCCTCAGTCTGTAAGTAGTAGTGTGTGAGTTCCAGTGGCAAGTTCCTGCATTGCTCATCAGGCACCTGCTCAGAAGGCCCTTCTCCTGTGCCCATGCTAACTGTTGCACTTCCAGGTATTTGTTAATAGCAGAGACTTTGTTGCTAGGGTAACTGTTCACTTTTGGAGAATAGAGCAGGCGGGAGGTGCCCAGTAGAGTGCGTGATGGCAGAACCATGTTATGTTTAAGATATAAACACTACTCTCTTTGTGTGATTAGTCTCAAGGTCAGCATCGTTATGTGATAGTACTCAGTCACATGGTGGCAGATTTTTACACACCTACCACAGCCTGTGTGCTTACCAGAAACCTTACTAGCCCTAGCAATGTGCACTGTTACCTCAAAAGCATAGTGTTGTGCTAAACATCTTTGAAACCTAATATTGTATTTGCTAAACTTTATTCAATTTCTTACTTATTTTAATAAAGTTTAAACGAAATATTTGTAATATGTTCAGAGTTGTTGTTCTATTAAGCTGTGTTCTCTCTCTCTCTTTAGATAGGGCCTCACTGTGTATCCCTGGCTGTCCTGTAACTTACTATGTGGACTAGACTGGCCTCAAACTCACGGAGAGCCACCTCTGCCTCCTGAGAACTGGAAGGAACGCCTTGTGTCACCATGCCTGAATAAACTATCAGTTAAACTCTACAGTGGTTTTTAAAAATGGATTGTCAGAGCTAGTTACATGCTCTTGGGAAGTAGGGGCAAGGGCAGGAAGAGTGCTGCTAATTTGAAGCCAGCCTGTTGTACATACTAAGTTTCAGGCCAGTCAGAACCGCAAACACAGCAAAGACCTTGTCTCAAAGGCCGGGTGGTGGTGGCGCACGCCTTTAACCCCAGCACTTGGGAGGCAGAGGCAGGTGGATTGGATCGCTGTGAGTTCGAGGCCAGCCTGGTCCTGAGTCCAGGACAGCCATAGCTACACCGAGAAACCCTGTCTCTAAAAACAAAAAACAAAACAAAACAAAAAACCCAACTGTTATCTCTTAGTATGTTATTGCATGGGTGTGTAGGCACAAACTAACAATTCTGCAAAGTTTATTTCTTGCAACTATGGAGACAACTGATGAGACAACTTAGTGGTAAAGGGGCCTGTGTCTGCCACACCTGAACACCTGCTTGATCCTCTAGATCCACATGATGTAAAGACAGAACTGACTCCTCATAAGTCGTCCTCTGACCTCCATGTAACAGGCTGTGGTGCCCACATACACACCACATACACACACACAAACACACACACACAAACTGGTTTTTTATTTTTTATTTTTATTTATTTATTTATTTATTTATTTATTTGGTTTTTCGAGACAGGGTCTCTCTGTGTAGCCTTGGCTGTCCTAGACTCACTTTGTAGACCAGGCTGGCCTTGAACTCACAGCGATCCGCCTGCCTCTGCCTCCCGAGTGCTGGGATTAAAGGCGTGCGCCACCACGCCCGGCTCAAACTGGTTTTTTTAATTACCATATTCTATAAATAACATTTTTTAAAAGATTTATTTATTTATTATTATGTATACAGTGCCCTGTCTGCATCTACACCTGCAGGCTAGAAGAGGGTGTCAGGTCACATTATAGATGGTTGTGAGCCACCATGTGGTTGCTGGGAATTGAACTCAGGACCTCTGGCAGAGCAGATAGTGCTCTTAACCACTGAGCCATCTCTCTAGACTCCTAAATAACATTTTTTAAAAAGGCTAGTCTGGGGCTGGAGAGATGGTTCAATGGTTAAGAATATTTCATATTTAATGCGCCGGGCAGTGGTGGTGCACGCCTTTAATCCTAGCAGAGGCAGAGGCAGACGGATCACTGTGAGCTCGAGACCAGCCTGGTCTACAAAGGGAGTCCAGGACAGCCAAGGCTACACAGAGAAACCTGTCTTGAAACCACCACCCCCCCCAAAAAAAAAAGAATATTTAATGCTGTTGCAGAGAAAACCCAGATTCAGTCAGTTCCCAGAATCCACAGGGAGGCTCACCACCATCTGGACTCCAGTTCCAGGGGATCTGACACATTCTTCTGACTTCCCTGGGCTCTGGCAGGAATGGTGCACAGACATACACTGTGCATACAACATAAATACAAGATAAAAATTATCTGTATGAGGTTAATTTTTCTGATCTTACATTGTGCCCACGTGTGGAGGCATATGTACCTGCTATATAACTGAAATCTGCCTCTTTGCCCTCTTACAGAATTACTGACACGTTTCAGTTTTATATTGATATGGACTAAAGAACTTCAGTTTCCTCGAACTTCAGAGTAAACTTGATTAGAGACTACGCCATAAAAGATTTAACCACCATAATTAACTCTGTACTTTGGATCCTTTCAAATCTTGCTACTTGCTTAGGTAAGGGTACAGAACTGCTGTCTTGGTAGAAAGTTGTAGTTCGTGCCAGGCATGGTGGTGCAGGCCTGTAATCCAAGCTCTTGGAGAGGAGAGGCTGACAGGATTTCAAGTTTGAGGTCAGCGTGGGCTACATAAGAACCACACACACACACACACACACACACCCCACCCCCAAAGTAGGGAAGGAAAGAGGGAGGGAGGGGAAGAAAGAAGGAAGTGGAGTATGAAATAATAAGACTATGCTCTAGAGTCAGAGAAATACTTAAGAGGAAAATGTCAAGGTGCCCTCAAAGATCACCCCTAAACATACTGAAACTCAGCACCATGCTTATTGCGTTAGTGAATCTGGCAATTCTTGTCTTAGGTCTGTATTGCCACATCATATTATATTTGTTAACATATCCTAACACCTTAGACAAATTACTGGCAACATATATTTTCAGTAAATAAATACATTTTTCTCCTCAAATTTGTCTTGGAGTTGAATTTTCATTATAAGGTACTGTGTTAAGGTGGATACACACCTGTAATTTCATCACGTGGGCTGATGCAAGAGGAATATGAGCTTAAAGCCATCCTGGGCTCCACAGCAAGACCCTGCCTGGAACAAAGAAAGCCATTTGGTAAACCACTAAGTGTGGGCTTCGACCTTTTTCAACCCTACTTTATTTGAGGTTCTTTAATGCTTACACCTCCCTTCCAACCCACCTACCCTAGCTAGATAGGAGAGAAAAGAGGTTAATGGGAACAGAAATAGACCTTTTTGGACTCAGTTCCTGGGAGTGATCCTCTGGCATAGTTGGCAGGATTTCAGCAGACCAGCAATTTAACCAAAGTTGCTGCTGGAACCTGGAACAGCAGCCAGAATGCGGAGTCCCGAAGTGTTCTCTGGAGCGGTTCTTTCTAGGAGTGTCTTGAAGTGGATCGATGAACAGCCAAACACTACCAAGACCCAAAAAGCCCCGCCTCCTGTTTTGGGCTCATATGTTTATCTCCTCTCAGAATTTGTACTAAGATGTGTTTCAGCTGGCAAAAACCAAGACCCCACACGAGGTGGTTCATCTTCTAGTGGATAAACATCACCTGATCTCTCACAAGGCTGTTCCCCACCCCACACTTGGGATCAAAACAAAAACATGTTTATAGCTACTTAGAGCTGTCTAGGCTTACTTAGCCTAGAGTTTTAGAATTTTGTTTGGTTTGTTTCCCTGTGTAGCCCTGACTGCCCTAGAACTCACTTTGTATACCAGGCTAGCCTCAAACTCAGAGATCTTCCTGCCTCTGCCTCCTGAGTGCTGGGATTAAAGGCGTGAGCCACCACGCCCGGCCTCTGGCAATTATTCTTATTATTGGGACAGGGTTTCTCTGTGTAGCACTTGCTGCCTTGGAATGTGCTTTGTAAACCAGGCCGACTTCGAACTCATAGATATCCACCTGTCTCTACCTCCCCAAGTGCTGGGATTACAAGGGTGCACCACTGTGCCTGGTTTTTGGTTTTTTGTTATAATGGTATTTTCTTTCTTTCTTTCTTTCTTTCCATTTTTCAAGACAGGGTTTCCTCTGTGTAGCCTTGGCTGTCCTGGACTTGCTTTGTAGACCAGGCTGGCCTCGAACTCATAGTGACACACCTGCCTCTGCCTCCTGAGTGCTGGGATTAAAGGCGTGTGCCACCACGCCTGGCTGGTATTTTCTTTTTTCAATTTTTATCTTATGTATATGGGTGTTTTGCCTTCATGTACGTCTGTGACTACATCTGTGCAGTACCTGTATAAACCAGAAGAAATCATCAGATTCTCTTGAACTGGAGGTACAGATGACTGTGAGCCTCCATGTGGATGCTGGGAACCAAAACGGGGTCCTCTGCAAAAGCAAAAAGGACTCTTCACAGCTGAATAATCTCTCTAGAAGATAGGATCTCATGTAGCCAAGGCTGGCCTTGAAGTCCTGACCCTTCTGTCTCTATTTCCCAGGCATTGACTTCTCAAACATGTGCTGCCATACTCCACTTGGGTTCTTTTCTTTTTATTTATTTATTTATTTTTCCCAAGACAGGGTTTCTCTGTGTAGTCTTGGCTGTCCTGGACTCGTTTTGTAGACCAGAATGGCCTTGAACTCACAGCGATCCACCTGCCTCTGCCTCTCGAGTATTTTTTGTTTTTGTTTTTTTTTTGAGACAGTGGTTTCTCTGTGTAGCCTGTCCTAGACTTGCTTTGTAGACCAGGCTGGCCTTGAACTCACATCAATCTGCCTGTTTCTGCCTTTCCAGCACTTTTTTAAAATTTTTAACAGCAACTGAACAACATATTGTTACAAGAAATTATTAATTCATTCTTCTTGTTTATTTTTAACCTAGAAAAGAAAACCAATGCAGAACAGTTATGACGGAATTTTCAAGGCTTCAGGTTAGGGCCAAATCCACCCTGTATCCTAAAACATAGTTTGTCTGTCTTTTTTTTTTCCCCCCAATCCTAACAGGACAAGAAAGTATGGTTTAAAAAAAAAAAGTATGATAACAGTTTATTTTTTAAAGAAAAGGAACATTTAACAATTCATTTTTTAAAAATGTTTTTAAACCCCCTTCCTTTGGGATAAAATTTTCCCCTAAATTAATCTAGCCACTTTATTTCAATGCTTTATAGCTAGTTACAAAGAATAAGAACTTCACAATCATGTTTCTCATCAAATAATAAGCTGGGGACAAATGGAAAAAGGAGAGAGGAAATGATAAATCTTCTTAAAAATGCAAATGACAGTATCTTTTGGAGGGAGGGGGAAAGCTGGAGATCAAGGGGGATACCACACAACCTCAGACTGTACATCTGTAGATTACTGATAAGACAGACAAGCTCAATTTGCCCTTGCGTTTACAAGGTAACGCCTGCTTGTGAAACAGAAAGGCCATTTTAGCATCGTGTGCAGGTGCATTTAGACCTGAGGAAAGGCTGCCCATACGAGTGTGTGGGCAGTTCTCTGCTCGCCTTTACTGTTTCAGCCCTCGCTAGTCTCCAACACCCTGCCTACAGGTCAGACGCATGCAGCAGCTGCCAGTGGCACCCTCGAACTCCTGCTGTCTCCGGGGCGGCTGCTGCCTCACAGAGCCCCTGCTTGCCACGGGTTAGCCACATCCGGATACACTGGAAGAAGTCAGAAGTCAGTTGGGCCTCAGGACTGCTGTTATTGGTAAGAGGCCTCTTGCTGGATGGATGGGACACAGCAGCTGTGGGAAACCCAAAAACAAAGTGCTCAGCTGGGAACTGCAGCAGTTATCTCTGTCAGGAACTCGCAAGAGAGCTAAGGTTCCACCCCGTTCCAAATTCCACTCCTGGGAAAAGTGGGCCCCTCCCCCAGACCTGACCCCCAAGTAAATTTCATTTGCCATTATTTCTCAAGAGGGAAGGAATCCCTGGGGAATTAATGAATGCAGTTGTGGCAGCAGCAGTGAATTAATGAATGCACTTGTGCCGGCAGTAGTGAATTAGTGACTACAGTCATGCCAGCAGTTGGAAAATGCCCTGCCCATACATAAGGATGTGCTGTAGTCATTGCCGAAAGAAAACGGGCAACTTGGTTTTGCGTCAGTCCTCCCTAGCGCATACATCCCTTCCCTCCCCTCCCACCTAAAGCCAAGTGCATTGTGAGGTTTTGTTTTTAATTTTAAGAAATTACATTTGAAATCGGTTCCCAAAAGAAAGCTTGCCTTTCTTATTCTTTTCAGATTGATCCAAGAAGTGCTACGTCAGTGCGTCTTGAGAAATAGCTACAAAAACAAGCTCTGTTTTCATTTTGTTTTTGAATCGATACCCGAATAACGACCAGAAGCAAAAATCCACCGGCGCGTCAGCAAGCAAGATGCTCGGCCCTTCAGCTCCATCCTTCCCCTCGCAGTCCCTGCAGCTCCAGGCCACTTAGAGCAGATAGATAATGTAGGACAGAACCACCAGGCCTATGATGGCAAAGAACATGAGGATGAAAATATCCAGCATGATTCAGGAATATGCAGAGAGGTCCCCTAGATTCCGGGGGAAATGGGAGCCGCAAGCGTGGAGGTCGGTCAACGCGGAGAAATGGCTCCTCGTCTCGCCCCTTTCCTGTCCCCTCCCCCTCCGGGGACCTGAGGCTAAAGGATGCTGCGGTTCCATCAGCAGCTTACTCCCCACCTCCACCATCGCGGTCAGCCAATCACAAAGCCCACGGTGGGTAACCGGGGAACAGCTACATTTAGACCAGGCAAAACCAGAGCGGTTCGATTTCTTCCCAGGAAGCCAGCTCCGCCCCTTTGTGTGGAAAGGCTCTCTGTATTTAGATACAGTTTTTTGCAGAGTGGGAGCCTCCGGGAGGTGTGAGCGGAGGCTCTCTACAGACGTCTTAGGAATGGGTCCTCTTGCCTGCCTTCATCCATTTTCCTCTCACGCATCTCTAGCAATTTATCTCAGAAAACTGTTACCAGTTTTGTGGACCATCGGCTAGTTCAAAGGAGAACCCATAGGAAGGTCTCGTGTGGTTCTCAGGGGGGCATCCCTGGGTATAAACGTGAGTTTTACACTGTGCCAGGGATTACACACGTGGGTTAATTTCAACCCATCTGAAGTCTTTTATAGCCTTGGGCTCAGAGGTAGTCAGGAGCTTGCCTAACATTTCAGTCTGTTAACAAGGGAAAGGACTCAAAGGGAGGCTCTCACATTCACAAATCCATTTTTTTATTTTTATTTATTTGAGTCCACCTTACACTGGCTTGCCTTGGTGGTCTGGGTATTGTCACAGGAGCCTTCCCAGACCCACTGAGCGGAAAAGGCTGCTGTGCCTGCAATCCTGGCTGGAGACAGGCCATCACAGGCCTGGGAAATGGGAGAGGAGCCGGGAAAGCTGCCTTGTGTTGCCTGCCAGACCAGCCTATGGAATGGAGAGTTTCCACTCTGCGGCACTGTGGCCTGTCCTAGTCGCTATCATTTTCCAATTCAAACGTGGCAGTGGTACACACTGGCCTAGAACACTGCCTGGGCTGAGTTTCTTGGTTGGCCTGAACACTTGTAAGGCAGCCTGGCCCTGGCTAGAGACCAGGAACTTCAATGAGACCCCCTGACAGTTCCTGAGCATACCGGAAAGAAGATGCTTAACTGAAGGAAGAGGACAGTGTGAGGAGCCTCAGAACTCAGGCTGGGCAGAGAGAGATGTCACTGATGGATGCCACCAGAGGGCCGAGGTATGTCCTCAATCAAGGACACAGATGCCAGGGCATGAGGAAGAGCCAGCTACCCTTTGGTTTCTAAATCAGTCCTTCACCTTGAGGGGGTAACTGGGCTTACTGTGGGTGACAGGTTAATGGCCCCTGGCTGACAGGACACACACAGAAGTTACTTCAGAGCCAAAGAGGAAGCCCAGTCCGCAGGTAAAAATTATACTTTTATTTGAGTCACCAGGATAAAGATTCACTTTGTGGTTCAAGTCAATGTTGAGAATCATTAACAGGCCAGAAAGAACTGATCCCAAGCACAAGGCCAGGAGGGAGAGGACCAAAGAGATCAAAGAGAGACAACAACCCCATATAAAAGATGAATGGACGGCTTCACACGCACACACGCGCGCGCACACACACACACACACACATAATCACTCACACATGAAATGTCGGACAGAGGCAAACTTCACAGGGACACTTCTGTTTCTTTTTAAATACAGGCTTTGTGGGGTGGTACTTCTTGTCTTGTGTCCAGCTATTAGGAAATAAAATGTTCCCTGGAGGGACATGAGGAGGGAAAAACAGGAAGCAGTGTGGGGAGAATTCATGTCCCTCGCCATGGGGCTTTCTTGCATTACAGGATTGGTCCACAAAAGTTAAGTTCACAGTCTAGCCAAGGCGCCTTCTTTCCTGGGTTTTGATTGGCTGAAAGACCTTTACAAAGGAACAGATCACAGGCTTGGGGACGCTGTGCTCTTCTGGGGGGGTGGGGGGTGGATACGTCTGGGAAAAAAAAAATACATGGACTCCAGCAACCCTGGGGCCCTCAGCACCTTAGATGGTTCCTCTTCCCTCTGCAGGTGTGGGAAAGTGTGCCCGGTTTCCAGGGCAGTAGAAGAGCAGCTGGCTTGATGTGTTGGGAAGGGGGTAGGGGCTCAGCTAAGTGGAACCAGGAAGGTTGTGGCACCTCCCGGAACACAGGCCTTCCAAGAGTAAGTGTCCCTGACCTCTGGTCCCCAGAACTACTTTGTGCTTTGAGATCAAGAGGAAATGGAATGGACTGTGCCTCCCAAGGGGGCTCATGAGATGCTTCAGCAAGGTTCTCCCCATACTGCTCAACAGGACCCCCCCCCCCTCCTTCCCTCCAGCCAGACTAGGGCCAGAAGGAAAGGGACTGACCAGGCAGGAAGTTGGTTACTCTAGCAAGCGCTCTTGACAACCACCTTGCTGACCCGACCGGTGCCTTCAGGTTCAGACCTCCCCCTGCAGCAGGGTCTAAGTGTGCAAAGGGACCTGGTATCAGACTCACAGCGAAGATGAGAGAGTCAGGGAACCCAGGAGGGGTGACAAGAAAACCCAGAGATGAATGAAGCTGAGTGAGGGCTGCCCCAGGCCCCGGGTGCAAAGAAGGAACCTGAGAGTTTAGCACCAGCCCAGAGACGGTGCTGCCCGCTTTGGAGTCCTGGCCTCTCTCCCTTGCTCCAAGGACAGGAGAGCCCTGAGAGAGGGGCCACAGTATGGGTGACTTGGTCCTGCTGGTACCGTACTCTGTAGCCTCAGACACAAAAGACAGGAAAGCACACATGTAACGCAGAAGGCTTCCCTCTCCTCCCGAGTGAGGGGGCCAAATGATGGGGCCTCCTGTGCGGCCAGAAGACTGTCTTCACCTTCTGGCTCTGCAGAGAGCTCCAAGCCCATCTTGCCTTGTTCCGGGGAGGAAGGCCACAGGGAAACCCAGAGACTTCTTCCCAGGGGAGCAGGAAGGAACAGCTCAGTTAACTCAAGTCCCAAAGGCATTCCTCCTCGCTCTACCCTTCACAGCAGGCTCCCATCCAGGGAGATAAAGAGAGTCCCCTGAAGGCTGGGGGAGGCGGGAAGCAAATAGGTCTGAGGAGAACACCCTGTTCCCTCCTTCCTGCTGCTGCCCCTAGAACTAAGACAAGAGCTTGACCCAGACTTTTGCTTCCTGGGGAGCCCTTTGTGGCAGCCCTGGATTTGTGTGGGCAGGGGCGGCACACTCAGTGTGTGACGGAACACACACATGGGGGCAGGGACTCATCCCACAGAAGGAACTCTGCTCTCCTTTAAATGCCCTGAAGAGGCAGAGGGTCAGGAGGGAGGACTAGCAAAAAGGTAAACTCATTACATGGGTCGCTAGGTGACTGAGGCCTCAATCCCCACCCCCTGGGAATGTGTAGAGCCCTACCTGGAGGTATGAGGAGGAGTATGGGGCTCACCCCAACTCTGGGATGAAGGGGTGTCAGGGGAACTGGGCCAGGGAGTTATGAAGGGGCCTAGGGCAGGAAGTGAGGCTGAGAACTAAGCAACAACCCCGCCCCCCACCTCCCCGACGACAGGGTCCTCACTCTATAGCTCTGGCTGTTCTGAAACTCATGATGTAGACCAGACTGGCCTCGAACTCAGAGATCTCCTGCTCTGCCTCCTTTGAACGCTGGGATCAAAGGTGTGTGCGACTACACCCCACCTAACTTATCTCCTTTACTGGGTCTCCCATTTCAGCCCTGTGAGCCCACCCTCCTCAGAACAATCCTGCCCTCCCCAGAGTGCCCAACCTGTTTCCTCCAGAGAGAGAGAGAGAGAGAGAGGGAAGGGAAGAAAAAAAAAAAATCAATCAGTTGGTTGGTCCAAGGGAAAGCCTGCCAGAGGAAGGAGCCCATAACAGTGGCAGAACAAGGCTTGGGTTGGCCAAAGCAGCTAGAGAAGGGGTAGGGGACAAAGAAGCAGTCAAAGATCTTAAAAGACAGAGACACTGAAGGGTGGATGGGCCAGACCCCAGGACAGATGTGATGCCATGGAATGCATTGGAGACAGAGGGTCGGGCAGCACAGGGCTCAGATGGCCTCCACGTAGTTGGCTGGCAGCATCCCCGTGTCACCGGTGCGCTCCACAGTCCCGTACATCCAGCCGTCATCGATCTGCTGCACATTGACGATGGTGTCCCCATCCTGGAATGAGACCTCGTCCTCGTCGGCGGCGCTGTAGTCATACACTGCACGGTACCGTTTCTGGGGGAGCATAGCCAACAGTCAGCCTGGGTGTTGGATGTGGGCTCTCCCTTCTCATGCCCACACCTGCTGGGCCAGGCAAGCGCTCCACAAAGGGGCTCCCAGGCCTTGTGTTTCCCTCTCTCTCTCTCTCTCTCTACCTCTCAGGGGACCTCAGGGGAACAGTGAACCAGAAGATGGGGCCTGGGGTGGGCTCTGCCATGGAGTCTCTCATACCTGTTTTCCATAGAGCAGTAAAGCCCCATAGACTCAACACTGAAATAGTGGTTTTAAAGTGTGCTACGCAGGGACTGGAGAGATGGCTCGGCAGTTAAGAGCCCTAACTGTTCTTCCAGAGGACCCAGGTTCAGTTCCCAGCACCCACATGGTGGCTCACAAACTGTAACTCCAGTTCCAGGTGACCAGACACCCTCACATAGACATACATGCAGGCAAAACACCAATGCACATTTAAAAAAACGTTTTATATAAGTTGATGAGAATCCTGAGCTCAAAGCCAGCCTGGGCTACATAGCTATCTTAGATTAAAAACCCCAGTATGGAGGCTGGAGGGATGGCTCAGAGGTTAGGAGCACTGACTGCTCTTCCAGAGGTCCTGAGTTCAATTCCCAGCAACCACATGGTGGCTCATAAGCATCTATAATGTGATCAGATGCCTTCTTCTGGCCTGCAGGTGTGCATGCAGACAGAGCACTGTATATAAAATAATAAATCTTAAAAAATGAAAAAGAAAAACCCTTGGGTGTAATTCTTTTTTCTTTCTTTCTTTCTCTTTTTTTCTTTCTTTTTTGGTTTTTCAAGACAGGGTTTCTCTGTGTAGCCTTGACTATCCAAAACTTGCTTTGTAGACCAGGCTGGCCTGAACTCTGCCTGCCTCTGCCACCCAAGGGCTGGGATTAAAGGCGTGTGCCACCACACCCGGCGTCTTGGGTTTGATTCTTAACATCACAAAGCAAAAAAAAAAAAAAGGGAGCATGGCCTAGTTACTATTATTTGAAGGAATATTAGTACCAATGTTTTCTTTTTGAAACCATTATTAGTCTCATTTCAGTCCCAAATCGGGGACAAAAGGCTTCTAAGAGATTCCAAGCCTACATGCTAGCAGATCCTGGTCAGTATATTGACCGCCCTCTAAATGACCTCTCAGCCCACCCAGCCCTCAGTCAGCTATCTTTCCCCACATGGGGACCAAGGTTAACCTTTCCTCCCCCCCCCCCCTTTCTTTTCCCTTTTTTAATGTTTAAGACAAGCTCTAGCTATGTAGCCAGGCTAGCCTTGAACTCGCAGTAACTCTCCCGCCTCACGCGCCCAAGTGCTGAGATTACACCCATACTCAACTGCCAGGGTGATTTTCATAAAGCAAAAGACAACTGTCAGTCTGTGTAGATCACTGGCCACAAAGGCCTCCAAGTCCCCAAAGGACCTGACCTCATCTACTTCCTCTTCCTGTCTCCAGGAAACCTTTCAAGGATGTCTGTCACGTTGGCCTTTGTACCTACTGTCCCCTGGTACCATTCACTCCTCTACTCTGTACGGGACTGTCCGTGAATGTTACAGTTTCACTCTGCTGCCCTTCGTCCCTGACCCCACCGTGCGCACAGGTCACTCACCACCCTCTCCTCCACACAGCCTCTTGCTGCCTCCTCCCTAGAGCGAGGCCACTTCTCCCGGGCTACTTTATTTCTCTTCCACTCTGTCTCGAGCGGCTCTGAAACCAGAAGCACCCGCTGTGGAGGGTCAGCCGCGCGCAGCCGGCAGAATGTATCTTTGAACATCCGGACTAACACGTTCACACCCAGGACCGCCCGCCCGGCTTCCTACTGTGGTTCATTTTCTCATCCAGCAAAACTGATGCGTCCTACTATAGGCCTGGCTCAAGGCAGCAGCCACAAGACTACTTCCTGCCCACACAGGAAGTACACAATCCTTTTCTGTGGGAAAGGGGACATAGCACTGGGGACAGAACCCTAAGATTCTGTGCAGAATAGGCAAGTGCTGTGCCACTGAGCTACATCCTTAGCCTTTACCATGTATGTGTGTGTGTGTGTGTGTGTGTGTGTGTGTGTGTGCGCACGCACATGCACGCCTGTACAGAGGTGCAGACAGCTGTGATCTCTCTCACCCCAGGGTCTCCCCATTCCAGGGAGTTACTCACCCCACCGCCACCTGGGGCGCTGCGCTGAACGGAGACAGGAGCTGCAGGCTCCTTGTAGCCACCATATGATGGGGTCACCTGCTGCTGTTGGGGCTGCTGGTAAACTGGAAGATGGAGGAGACAGAGCTCAGAAACTGTCTTGCCTGGCTCATTCCCCCAACCCCTGTGACTCCAAAAGCCACGCGTTCCCTACTCTCCCGAACCCCGCAGCGTTGCTCAGCATCCCCCACCAAAGGCTTCGGGCTGGGCACTCACATTCATCTGCGTCTTAGGCTTCACGCCAGGACTGCACGATGCTCCTCACACACTGGGATCTGCTTTTCTAGACTACCCCCCCAACCCCCGCCCCTGCACTCACCTCCTTTGCAGGATGGGCGTGAGGCTTTAGGGAGTGCTCCTACCTGCATGGCCATTTTCTCTCTGCCCAAGTCTCCTGACCTCAGGGGCCCTCTCGCCCCCTTCCCCAGCGCCCGCCCAGGCTGACACTCACCTGGGGCACTGGTCGGGATGTGGTGAGGCTGAGGCTCTTGTTCTGGTGGCCTCCTGTAGCCACTGCTGTCCTGGAGCTCTCTGCGCTCTGGTTCCACACCTTCACCTCCACTGGGCCCCATGCGGCTCTTCTCAAACTCCTCATGGTATTTGATCTGCAGTGCAGGAGGAATGGACAGAGGGCTCGGTGATAAGTGCCAATCACCTTAGCTACTGAGGCAGGAGGGAGGGGCAAGGCCAGTCTCAGCAGCATAGTGAGACCATTTTACTTATGCATGCGTGCGCGCGCACACACACACACACACACACACACACACACACACACACACACACACACACACACTGTAAGAGACTCCTGAAGAGCTACAGCTGTTTAAGTAACTTAACCATAACAAGCCTCAGCTAAGCCATGCAAGGACTGGCTGGTTTTAGGGTTCAGTTGCTAAGAGTGCTTGGTCTAGCATAGGCCACACAAAGCCCCACACTCTACCCAATATCAGGCACGGTATAGTCCTTTCCCATCAGCAGACACTCAGGAGGCTGACAAGTAAGTGGATCTGAGTTTGAAGCCAGCCTGGTCTACATAGCCAGTTCCAGGCCAAGCAGGGCTGCACAGTGAGCCCCTGTCTCAAAATAAAATAATTCAAGATCATCCTTGGCTACCTACTAAGTTTCAGGCCTGGCTGGGCATACATGAGGCCCTCTCTTTAAATGGGGGGGGGGGGAGGTGGAGAGCTCGTCCTTGTATGAGCCTGTGGCAGGGACTGACCTCTCTAGTTCCCACACCATGGTCAATATTAATCATCACATCACCCCCTAGTTTTTGGCCCTTCCTGTGGTCCAGGCCGTGAGTTGCATACTTAGTATCACAGGCTGTTCATTTGACATGGTCAACCCGTGACACAGTGACTGTGCCAGCCAGCCTCCAGGACTGCCAAAAAGAACTGACTGAATATTCCCCTGGGTACTTTGGCACAATCCTCACGAAGCACGCTACTTTAGAATCATGAAGTATCACCGTACAAATACAGAATGTATATTGTAAAATGCACACACACACACACACACACACAAAACTGATGGGACAAAATTTGAGCTCCAGAAGCAGCAGGCACAGAGAATCTAAGTGTCCTTCCTGCACCCTCATGGGGCACATCCTCACTGCCCGAGCCCCCTAAGAGCCCCCCAAGAGTGAGGTCTATGCCCTGCTCTCCCACAGAAGAAACCGGAGCAGGGAGGGGTAGATCGGCCCAGAGTTTTGGGTAGGAGAAAATGAGACAGAGACAGGAAAGCAGCAGGGGTGACTGCGCCATCCCACGGAGGCTTCTGCGCCTGCCCTTGCCGAGGAGGCTGCTTCCTGGTGGTCGGCAGGACTCTTCTCTGCCCTGTCTTTTCCTAAGGCTGGAGAGCGGCAGTGGAAGGGACGAGAAAGGGAGCCAGCCAAAGCCTGCTCATTCCCTTAGAACAGAAAAGGAAAAAGCTGGGCTCCAGAGCCCTAGAGCCTTGGGAGTCCTGGTGAAGGCTCCGGCCATCCACTCCCAGTCATCTCTCTGTTGCCTCCTCACCCTTGGCTTTTTCTGCACACAGCACACAAGAGGCACGGGGCTGCGGCTAACTTGGAACACCTGGGTCACTACCACTGGCTAAACAATGGTTATTACTATAGCCTGGATGTCAGACTGGCAAGGGGCAGCAGGCAGCATGGCAGTGGGGTGTGAGAGGAGTGTCGTCTGGAGACAGTGAGCTACTGGCACAAACTAAGATCTCTCCCTTCCTCCGCTGTCTCCTCTGTGACCAAGCAGGGATACACACCCAAATGATGAAACAGTCTAACGCAAAGCAGCCAGCTCGGGCTGGACTAAAACCGGAACCCTCGTACCTCCTGGAAGGATGCCCAGGTGTGAGGGGGTGCAAAAGGGGACCTCTCGAGCTCCAGTTCCTTAGGGACCCTGCTCCGTGGCCATCGAGGAGCAGTAGAAAACAGCACATAAAAGACTCAGGATGCCGCCGGCTCTTCCAATGTCTGTTTGTGTTTACAACCTCCTCATATTTAAAAACAAAATTTAACTTTTGGTTTTTTTTTTAAATGGAGTTTCTTTTTCATGTTTATTTATTTATTATTATGTATACAGTGCTCTGCCTGCATGTACACCTGCAGTCCAGAAAAGGGCATCAGATCACATTATAGGTGGTGGTGAGCCACCATGTGGTTGCTGGGAATTGAACTCGGGACCTCTAGGAAGAACAGACAGTGCTCTTAACCACTGAGCCATCTCTCCAGCCCAAAATTTAACTTTTAACGATTACATTCATTTGCTTGTTTGTTTATTGGGAGTGCACATGCCACAGAGGTCAGAGGGTGACCTGTGAGCATCAGCTCACATCTTCCACCATAGGGGGCCTGGGGAATCTAACACAGGAGGGTAGGCTTGGCGAAGCACTTACCCGGTGAGGAAGAGGAGGGAACAGGTCTGCATCTAGCCTGCAGAGCCAGGTGCCCCTGAATGAGAGCCCTTCCCGGAGTGGGGCTCTGCCTTATAGATGGCGAGTAAGGGACCTTTGGAAATGTATGTGGGGCCCACAGCTCCCCACTTCCACGGCAAGACCTAGACGGCACTCTCGCTGGAAAAAACGGACAAAGTCCCAGCTGGACAGACAGGCCTTGTCCTGGGAACAAGCGTCTACACACTCAGTCCCCTGTTCTCGTATCTTCTGTTCAAACACTGACAGTACCTCAGGGGCCCCTAAAAACTGGGGGAAATCCCAGGATCACCCTACCCTAGGGAGGACACAGAAATGCAAACCAGGTGGCCGAAGAGATGGCTCAGCTGCTTTTCCAGATGGCCTGAGTTCCATTCCTAGCGAGCACATGGTGGCTCACAACCATCTATAATGAGATCTGGTGCCCTCTTCTGGTGTGCAGGCAGAACACTGTATATGTAATCAATCAATCAATCAATCAATCAATCTAGCTGGGCAATGGTGGAGCACGCCTGTAATCCCAACACTCAGAAGGCAGAGGCAGGCGGATCTCTGTGAGTTCGAGGCCAGCCTGGTCTACAAAGTGAGTCCAGGACAGCCAAGGCTACACAGAGAAACCCTGTCTCGAAAAACCAAAAAAAAAAATTAAAACTAACAAATAAATAAATCTTTTTTTAAAAAGAAAAGAAATACAAGCCAGAAGAGGAAGCAGGGAGTATAACGGCTGAAAAGTGAGGCCCTGCTTAGGCTGGCCACTGCCTTCCACTTCCGCTCCAGCAAAATGGAGAAGCTGTGTGCTCACTCCTGGTGCACTGAGCAGTTTCTTAAGCAAACAGGCAAAGCAACAGCCCCCAGAGGATCCTGCTGATCATGACTCAGTTCTCATCAGTTTTTTTTTTTTTCCTTCTCTCTCCTTTATCCAAGATAGGGTTTCTCTGTGTAGCCTTGGCTGTCCTGGATTTTCGTTTTGTAGACCAGGCTGGCCTCGAACTCACAGAGATCTACCTGCCTCTGCCGCCCTGAGTGCTGGGATTAAAGGCGTGTGCCACCGTGGCCGGCTCTCACATCAGTTTTGTTTTCCTAACACTATCTTCTGTGTGCGAGTGTTTCGCCTGCAGGCTTGGTGGCCTCAGACGTCAGAAGAGGGCACTGCATCCCTGGCACTGGAGTGACAGCTTGTGAGCCATCACGTGGGTGCTGGGGACCCAACCTAGGTTCTCTGCGAGAGCAAAGCGTTCTTAAGTGCTGAGGCGTTTGTCTCTAGCATCCAAAGATCTGAGCTTTTTAAAAAAAGTCAGTATTTATGGTTGTTAGCCTAGCCTTTAAAAGCCGGATGCGGTGGCAGACGCCTTTAATCCCAGCACTCGGGAGGCAGAGGTGGGCTGTGAGTTCGAGGCCAGCCTGGTCTACAAAGTGAGTCCAGGACAGCCAAGGCTACAGAGAAACCCTGTCTTGAAAAACAAAACAAACAAACAAACAAATAATAATAATAATAATAATAATAATAATAATAATAATAATAATAAAATAAAAGTCAAATAGCTGAGGGTGGTGGCGCACGCCTGTGATCCCAGCACTCGGGAGGCAGAGGCAGGTGGATCGCTGTGAGTTCAAGGCCAGCCTGGTCTACAAAGCGAGTCTAGGACAGCCAAGGATACACAGAGAAACCTTGTCTTGAAAAAAACCAAAAAAACAAAAATAAAAAAAAAAATTAAAAAGCCAAATCCTGGGCCTCCACGGAGGTCTCCACGCATGTGGGCTCAGTAACTGGGGCAGAAAGACCCTTAATGGGCGGACCTTTGGTGGGACTAGGTAGGGTCCCCTTGAGGCCGGCCGGCTTATGTTCTGCTTTTTGAAGTACCTGTTTCCTGACTGTGGTGGGGAAAAAAAAAGGCTGACTGGCCACACGTCCCCCACATGATGCAGCATCATGGCTTAGTCAGTAACACCAAGCCTTAAATGGAATAGTCAGGTCACTCTTACAGCCAGCCTTTTTTTTGGGGGGGTGGGGGGTGGGGGGGGAGGATGAAGTCCTACTTTGTGCCTTTATATGTTTATTGCTCCTTTACTTTTCTCACCTAGCCCTAGAGTATAATATGTTGTCCTTGTCCCCATTTTACAGATGAGGAAGCCAAGGTTGAAAACAGGGTAGGTTAAATAGGTTGTAACAGAATCTGCTCCTAACATAGGAGGCTTAGTTTTTCTTTTCTTTTCTTTCTTTCTTTTTTTTTTTTTTCTTTCCTTTTTTGGTTTTTCGAGACAGGGTCTGTGTTAGCCTTGGCTGTCCGGAACTCACTTAGTAGACCAGGCTGGCCTCGAACTCACAGCAATCCACCTGCCTCTGCCTCCCGAGTGCTGGGATTAAAGGCGTGCGCCACCACGCCCATCTGAGACTTAGTTTTTCAACCATGCAATATGGCTTCCTATTAGAGACTTGTGTTGTATTGGTGTTGTTTTCGAGACAGGGTGTGTGATGCCGGCTGTCCTAGAACTTGCTTTATAGACCAGGCTAGCCTCAAACTCACAGAGATCCACGTGCCTCTGCCTCCCGATTAAAGGCCTAGTGAGGGACTTACGGTATTGTCCAAACATAGAAGAAGCCGGGCATGTGATACCAGCACTCAAGCAGGAAGTCTTGTACAGAGCGAGACGGCTCAGCAGGTAAGAGAGCTCGCAGCTCATGCAGAGGGGCCTGGCTTCAGTTCCCATAGCCCACAGGCAACCCATAGTCGCCTGTACCTTCAGTTCCAGGGAATCCCATGGCCCACTCTGGCCTCACAGTAGCAGGCACACACTACGGCACACAGACAGTCATGCAAGCAAACACTCAAGATACGTAAAAACAGATCTCAAAAGATTTAATTAAAAAAAAAAAAAGCTTTGGGTAAAAGCACAAAATTAAATTGGAGAATTCTGACTGCAGAAGCTCAGTGGTTAAGAACACCTGCTGCTCTTCCAGAGGACTCGAGTTTGGTTCCTAGCACCTGTTTGTGTGAGATGGCTTCACTAGCACCTGTTTGTGTGAGACGGCTTCACAACCTCCTGTACCTCTGGTCCTGGTGATTCCAAACCCTCATCTGGCCTCAGAGAGCACTCACACACATGGCGCACAAAAACACACATAAAGACAAGCAAAACAAATCTTTCTTTAAAAATGAGAACGCTAGGAGCCTGCCTCCTGATGGTTTAACTCTGGGAAGGAAATGGAATTTTCTTTCTTCTTTTTCTTTTTTTTTTTTTGAGACACTGAAGACTGAAACTAATTTCCTGCACAGAAAATGTAGGTTACTTTTGGCTGACAGAAAAGCAGAGTATTCTTGCCTGGAGCAAAGGTGTCTGAGGAGCTTATGGCTTTGCTGTCATTAGCCAGTGTGGAGCCAGCACGGCTCCGATCCACCTCTGCCCCTCTCTTGCCCAGACGAGTCTCTAGCTACTTATAACGGTGTGACGGGAGCTTTGAGAGTCCCAGATCCAATGCTCAGCAAACTCCTTTGAGCTGAGCACGGGAGTCGCTCTTTCTTCCCTTTTTCCCCTTCTTTCTCTCTCTTTCCGTGGTGCTGAAGATCCAAGGCCGAGCCTATGCCGGCATTCCTGGAAATGCGTCTCTGTTGACTGAGGCTAGACTTCACACCCCCAGGCACTTGGTTTTCAACTGCAGTGATCGGTGCAGGGAAGCCAGCCTCATCTCCACGGGACAAGTCTCCGACCAGCCACATACAGGAACCCTATTTATCCAGTGTGGCTCTGGACAGCACCTTTCTCAAGAGTTATGCTGAAAGCTGGCACAACGGAGCCACAGCTCTGCCTGTGCTCCTGGGGATTCTGGGACACAGCCAGGCCTGGTGTCCTCTGACTTCAGGGCTGGTGAGACCTTTTCAGGTTTTGGGGGTATTTGCTTTTTTTGTTTGTTTTTGTTTTTTGAGACAGGGTTTCTCTGTGTAGCCTTGGCCGTCCTGGACTCACTTTGTAGACCAGGATGGTCTTGAACTCACAGAGATCCGCCTGCCTCTGCCTCCCGAGTGCTGGGAGACCTTTTGAATTTTAAGTGATAATTTTCACTCAGTAAGTATCACAGTAAGGCAGTGGGGGCGGGGGGTGGGGGGGGGAGAAGGGAAGTGCACCACACAGTCCAGAGGTGCCGATCTGTACCAATATGAGAGCACAGAGCTAGCATTTATTGTCACCAAGTGCCCTATGATCCTAGGGGGCCCTCTGTGTGGATATCGGGGTTTGTGCAAGCTAAGCACTCTACCACTGAGCTGGGAGGGGGTGGGGGCAGCGCGCTGATAGCCCAGCTGACTGTGGGGCGCCTCTGACAGTCCAGCACAGGAGGCTCTGACAGAGACAGACTTTGATCCCAGTCCCCAACACCAAGAAGAGAGACTTGCAGCTTTTCCGTCACCCCTCCCAGCTCAGAACTAGAGCAATCAGCTAACTGCAGCCCTGAGGCGGCTGATAAGATTCTATCTGTGGTGTAGACACCTTGGCCACAGTCAGGCTTTTGTTACCAGAACTCCTCCCGCATTAATGTGTCCAATGTCCAACAACAAGGTGCAAGGCGGCAGGTGAAACCAGACTGGGTGTCAGGACATTCTGGAAACCTTCCAGAAAGTGAGGCAGAGGTAACTAGGGCTCACTTGTCCCCTCCAAACTCACAAGGTGCATCACTGAGTGATTGTCCTAAAGGTTGGCCTTGGTGACTGAAGGTATCTCAAGACGCCAGACCACATTAATTCCAGCTCTGTGAGCCCATTCCACACTTCCCCAGTCACCCAAGGCCACGGGACTTCCGGCTTTCCATCTAGGGAGCTCCCAGGCACACCCTTTAACCCTCTGTGTGGCCCGAGCCAGAAAGGGAACTCTACGATGTGAGTCAGGCCCAGGCTGGAAGAGGGTAACTGTAACAGGCTTTCCTGGGGGGGCCAAGAAGGGTTTGAACCCCCTGAGGAAGGCCCGGGAGAAGCCATCCGACTCATTTTAAACTTCAGTTCAACTACTGGGTTGCAAAACCCACTTGGTTAGACTAGACGGTCACCAGTAGTTTTGTTTGTTTGTTCGTTTTGTTTTTAATGAAGCAAAACCAGAAAAATATCTGAATGAGCGCTCCAAGTCAAAAGTACCTGTATACACAGGGAAAGGTGGCACACACCTTTAATCCCAGCACTCGGAAGGCAGAGGCAGATGGATCTCTGTCAGTCTGAGGACAGCCTGGTGCACAAAGCGAGTCCAGGCCAACCAAGGCTGCACAGAGTAACCCTGTCTCAAAAAACCAAAACCAAAACCAACAAACAAAAAAAGCACTTATTCATGACAGTGTTTTCCTCTTTATGGCGCTAGCTAAAGAGGGTACTCTGGGCCCAGTGCATTCTGGGTAAATCCTCTAACACTAATATACATCCTCAACCCGCCTTCAGAAAGTTTTGTTTTACACAGGCTTTCACACAGCCCAGGATGGCTTCAACCTCTTCCTTAATCTTGCCTCAACCTCCAGAACGACTTTGAACCCACAACTCTCTTACCTCCTCTCTAGGCAGAGGGCAGAATTTGAAAACTATCGCTCTCCAGCGGGGGTGATTCTGCCTTTAAGGAATCTCCCTGACACAAACACACACACTACACCTCCCCAGGGACACAGCCCAGCTAGCTGTTTAGTGGCAGAATGGAGACAGAGGTGGACCCTAGGTGGGCCATCCAAATCTGGGTCCTATGCACCCCAACCCCAGTCCCTCAGCCCAGAGTGACACAGGCAGGCAACCTGGCGGACCCTGTCCTGTTACAGACGCGAGGACACTGGCCTGCCTCATCCTTCACTTCTAGGGCTCTTGCTGCAGCTGACCAAGGCACATTCTAACTCTGTGCTCGGCCTTGTGCTCACGGTCTGTGACGTCACTCGCGGCAGCACCCTGACTCCCACGTACTCCAAATCGGGCCCCTGCAAGCCTTGGCCATACAAGGAGGAAATTGAGGCCTGTTGTCTAAGCCCCAGCTGCTCTCAGCAACCACACAGAGATCACCACAGCACCACCCACTCTCCACGCCTCTGTCTAACGGCCAGACACCCAGTCAGACACCGATGACCAGCTCCAGACCGGGCCTGAAGGGGCCTGGAGGGGGTGGAAGGCAGGCAGGCAACGCCAGCTGGGTTTTCACACAGGAAGGAAGAGCAGGCTGAGGTGGGAGGGAGGGCGGAAATGACTACAGCGTTAGCACCCAGAGGCAGGCAGGAGCCTCAACCCCCAACCCCAGCTTTGACCCTGGTGCTAATCTGCACTCCAACAACCGCCATGAAAAACACACAAACAATATCTCTCTCTCTCTCTCTCTCTCTCTCTCTCTCTCTCTCTCTCTCTCAGGGCAGTCTCTTTAAGGAGGAAATGCCATTTGGGCAGAATGCCTAGCAAAGAGGGAGGACGAGGAAAAAACACTGAAGTATCCTGACCACTCCCTTCCCTCTGATCAGGCCTTTCCTGAGGCTGTCAGGGGAGCAGATGAGAGAAGGGGCAGAGAGCAGTAGCTAGGGCAACAGCGGTAGGAGCTCACATTACTGATCTGGTCCTGGGTCTTCCTGATCCTCTGCAGCTCAGGTGTGTCTGCCACCACGCTGAAGCCTCGGCCCTTGCTCTTCTCAAACTCCTCCTTGTAGCGCACCTGGAAGCCAAGAAACGGGGGGAGAGAGCCCAGGGTTAGGTGGAATGTGATGACAGGATAGGCGGCCTGCCTAAACTGAGGCCTTGGGCCAGAAGCCACCACCACAGTGTACAGCCCAAGCCAGAAAGGGTCGGAACAATAATAACCCCATTGACACATATCTAGAAGGTTCTGAAGGGAGGTCACACATTGAATGCCCATAGAAAGGCAACACCTTAGGGCTGGAGAGATGGCTCAGGGGTTAAGAGCTCAAGCTGCTGTTCCAGAGGACCTGAGGTGAACACTCGGAACACAGAATAAAGAAAACAAAGATGGAGGTGCTTGTGCCAAAATCCTGACGTCAGGACACGCTGACACCAGAAGAGAGCATCAGTTGGGCGTAGTGGCGGCACATGACATTAATCCCAGCACTCAGGAAGCGGAGGCAGGCGGATCTCTGTGAGTTCCAAGGCCACTCCAGACAACATAATGAGTTCCAGGACAGCCAGAGCTACATAAGAGAGGCCCCTATCTTTACAAATAAAAATTACAAAAGCCCCAGAAGTGAGCACCTGGGTGTGACCAGCAAAACCTGTACTGATCAGAAGCAGTGACCAGAAAGTCTACAAAGGGGAAATAAGCCCCTGCCTGCCAGGCAGCTCAGCAGACTCTGGTCTCTAATGCACCTCAGTGTATATGAGCCGTGTACTCTTAGAAACAAGGACCGTTCCCACCAGGATCCCTTGTCCTGGCTGCCACCTTGGTGACTGGAGAGTGTCAGGCATCCTGGTTGACCTGGCTAAGCACGACTGAGGCCATGAGGGGCTATGAGGGGCTAGCCTCCACTCACTGTCCGTGCCCCAGCAATAGGCTTGCTGTGCACTGGGCTTGCACGGGATTTGCGACCTGTTTGTGCCAACTCTACCCACTGTGGGTGAGCGGGCTCTGTCCTCAGGTGTCCATTGCATTAACTCAGAGCTAGACTGTTAAGATTCATTTGCTGTTGAGTTATTCCCTTCTCCTAAAGTGTGACATGGAAACAAAGTGTGCATTCAAAAAATTAAAAAATAAAAAGACACCAGGCTAGCTGCCATGTAACCCAGGTCCAATTCCTAGCACCCACATAGTAATTCACAACCATCTGTAACTCTAACTCTAGGGGGTCCAAGGCCCCTCTTCTAGTCTCCGAGGCCATGGGGCACATACTTAGTACACACCATGCAAAACACCCGTACACATAAAGCAATACTTTTTTTGGGCAGGGGGCAGCGACTGGGCACTGGTGGCACATACTTTTTTTTATCCCAGCACTCGGGAAGGCAGAGGTAGACAGATCTCTATGAGTTCAAGGCCAGCCTAGTCTACAGAGTGAGTTCCAGGAGAGCCAGGGACAACCACACAGAGAAACCCTATCTTGAAAAACTAGGAGGGGTGGGGGAGCAAAAACTTTTCTTCTCTCTCTCTCTTTCTTTTCAACACAGGGTTTCTCTGTGTAGCCTTGGATGTCCTGGTCTCCCTTTGTAGACCAGGCTGGCCTCCAGCTCACAGAGATCCACCTGCCTCTGCCTCCCTGAGTGCTGGGATTAAACGGGTGTGATATCACACCCGGCTACAAAAACTTTTCTTAAAAGGAAAAATAAAAATCTGTTTAATTAAAAAGGTCATTTCCCCTGCCTGAAGTCACATGGCTTACCAGCAAATGTCCCGAGACGCCAGAATGCCTGACTCCTCACCCTACCCTCCCTCTACAGCTAGCTATAAGAAAGTCCTTGCCAAATCCGAGGCTCCAGCAGCTGGCATCCCAGCCAGGATGTGGTGGAGGCACCCACCAAGAGTGTGGGGGAGTTTTTAAGCAACCAGCTGAGCAAAGGCTGTGCTGAAGGACAAAGCGGCTGCCCAGGAGAGCGGTGAGGCCATCAATGAGCCTTTGACAAGCCAGAACAGCTTCCTGGAGCCTGCCAAGCTGGCCTCTGAGAGGGACTGCTGCCCCAGAAGACTCTCAGAAGAGGGGTCTGAGCTCTGGTGACAGCCCCGCCACACCACTGCTGCCCGGTCTCCTAAGAACTCTCTGGAAAACTAGTGACCTCCAGGATACACTACAGAGAGAACTTTCTGGACACCAATGGAGATTTTTGGAGAGCGGAAGCTAGGAAACACTTGCGGGGCAGAGTACTGTCTCTTGGCTTTGGAGGCTCACTGTCCACCTCAGTAAGCAGCTGCTCCAGGCCTCACCAGCTGCCTAGATTTTCTCTACAGTGGCTGCACTATCCTGAAACAGGTCAGCTCAGGACATGGGGGGGGGGGGGGGGCCAGGACGTTGGGAGTTTCCAGTTAGCTCCCAAGCCACGAGTCACTCACTGGTCCCACGTTTGGACTTTTGCACTGAAGACCCACAGCTTGTGAGTCCCATGGCAGGCCGTGAGTACAGCCAGCTCCTCCACCCGCAGTACGGATCGTACTTTGGTGGGATTCTTTCTCTTTTGATGCAGATAAAAAAAAAGAAAAGAAAAGCCTAAACCGGTTCGGTAGGTCAAACCTGTAAGCCAGCATTCAGCAAGCTAGGTTAGGGTACACAGTGAGAAGACCTGGCAGTTGGTTCATACTAGCAGTCAGAGACAAGGACCTGGGCCTGGGCTGACATAGGCATCACCCTTCCTACGAACTGCCCGAAGCTCCCCGGAAGAAGATTCAGGCCCAGTCGCTGCCCAGAGGGTAGGTAGCCTTTCCCCTACCTGTTGAGGAAGGCCTGAAACAGCACATGACGACCAGAAAGCCCTTCAGAAAGGAGACATGTGGAAAGATAAGAAAAAATGGAGACTGCAGAAACCCAGAAGGCTCTACCTAGTCGTGGTTTCCTGTAAACACACACACACACACACACACACAAAGTGGATTTGAAGCCAGCCTGGGCTACATGAGACCCTGTTTATTTATAAATAAATAGATAAATAAATAAATAAACGCACGTACACAAGTACACACAAACAAGCTGGGCAGAGGCAAGAGGATCATGAATTTGGGGCCAGTCCAGTTGGGGTGAGATCAGATTCCCTTCTTTCGTGTCAAAAGATAGGAGACTTTCCTGTCACTAAATACGGCTCCAGAACCAAGAACTTGGGCTGATAGGCCCAATAATCCTGGGCCAGCGGCTTAACCTCTGACGCCTCAGGTTCCATGTCTGTTAAATGGGAAATCCACAGTGGCGCCAGAGCTAAAGCCCAAGTGTGCTGTGTCGCGCACCACGTGAGGGCGACTCTGCTGAACCAATGCCAAGCCCAGCTCCCTCCAGCTTCCTGGCTTTGCAAGGGTCAGGCCCCCTAATCCAGAACAATCGCCATGGCAACATAGCAATGACCTCAACTGGTTCCCAGGCTTAGGAACCCCGCCTTCCTTCCTTCCTCACCGGGGAAAGATAATCCATTTCACCCCAACCCAGGAGGCAGAGAGATGCAGTGGGAGGAGGCGGCACACAGGGTGGCCATAGGTAGGTCCCCTCTTGAGGCTGCAGTGTAGGGAAGGCGAGCTGGCTAGCTAAGTCTAAAAATCCACTCCTTCTGAAGTCTGTGGCGTTTGGCCTTACCTGGAGAATGGAGGTGGGGGAAAGTTCTCTGGGGTAGCCTAGCTGTCAATCAGGCTGTCCCTTCACCCATGCAAAGGGCCTCAGGATGCCTCAGGAGCCATGGCAGGGTAGCTGTGAGGGGCAGGGCCTGCCAGGTCACTCAACCCACTTGTCAGTTTGGCTACAATAAAGCCTGACTCCATCCCTGCTTGGTGCTGCCAGGGTCTCCCTCTCTAGAAATTCCCACCGCAGCCCAGGACACAATGCCCAGCCAGCCTTTCTACCTTTCCTAGGTGGCTTTACTTACCCTCTCACTTGATCCCAGCTGAGAGCAGGTACACAACCAGTGTTTGCCAGATAAAGAAGGAATGCATTGAATGCAGACACGTCGTCTCTTGTGACCCAGCGTAAGAAGCAGCCAGGCTTGGTAGCACACAGTAATCCTAGCAAGGCTTGGGCAGGATCGAAAGTTCTAGGGTAGACTGTGCTACCAAGCAAAGCACTATCTCTCCCCAAAAAGACAGGGGTGGGGAATGGTGGCACGGCACAGATGCACACTTTTAATGGTGGCAGTGGCAACATGCATTAAATCCCAGCAGTCGGGAGGCAGAGGTGAGCGTATCTCTGAGCTCGGGGCCAGGCTGCTCTACAGAGTTCCAGGACAGCCAGAGAAATCCTGTCTCAAGAAATCAAAAACAAGGGAGGGAGAGAGGAATGGGAGGATACAAGTGATGGGATAACAACTGAGTTGTAATCTGAATAAATTAATAAAATTAAATTTAAAAAATAAAAAACAAAACAAACAAACAAAAACAAAACAAAGACTAAGACAAGTTTTCATATATAGCATAGACTTGTCTTACACTAGCCACGCAACCCAGGCTGGCCTTGGACTCTCTCTCTGTCTCAAGAATACTACCCACCTACTTTGAGACAGGGTTTCTTAAGCCTGGAGCTCTCCAGTCAAGACAGAGCCTCAGGAATCCTCTGGCCTTTAAATCTTGCTGGAGAGACTACAAGCATGAAGGTCTGACATTTTTTTTTTACCTGTGTGCTGAGAACTTGAGGGGACTAACACTCTACCAGTGGAGCTATCTCCCTTGTTGTTGGAGATTACAGACAGGTGCCACCACACCGAGTAAGAGTGACTGCTCTTCAGGATGTGCTGCTGGCATGCTGGTCACACGATGCCTGACAGGAGTGAGACCCAAAACGCACCCCCCCCCCATTGCTGATTTCCCTCCCCTCAGGGCATTTCCTTAAAACACTCTATGAAGGTGACCAGGAAGAGAAAAACATGAGACACTCCCAGCACTTCGGCCTGAGAGAGGGCCAGGACTTAGCCACACCCACACACATCCTCTGCTTCAGCTCCACTCCAGAGCTACTGCCTCCACTAGGTGGGGGTGCAAATGAGAAGATGGGGGGTCAGCCGGGCATGGTGGCACACGCCTTTAATCCCAGCACTTGGGAGGCAGAGGCAGGTAGATCGATGTGAGTTCGAGGTCAGCCTGGTCTACAAAGTGAGTCTAGGACAGCCAAAGCTACACAGAGAAACCTTGTCTCAAAAAAATCAAAAAGAAAAGAAAAAAAGAAAAAGAGGGGGGATCTGGGAGCAACTGCCAACTCTGACAGCACCACTCAGAGTGTCATTTCTGGGCAGTTCTGAGGTTACAGAGACCCAAACACCCAAAGTGCCACTTTGGGGACCAATATAGCAGTGGGAAAACAAAGCTGAAATGGCCCCGGGCAGCTCCCCAAAGGAAAAAGAACCCACACATGAAGCCAGGCCAGGAAGCAGCCAGCTCTGGAAGGAACCAATGACAACCCTGCTGGGATGGGGCAGGGAAGGGGGGAAAGGCTCCCACTTTCTTCTAAGCAGCCACACAAAGCTCTAGCCAGCCCTGCCCCCCAACGACAGCCACAGATCTATCACCAGGCCAGCCAGGCAAGCCTGTCCTTCCAAGCCTTGTCAGGCCCAGCCCCCCGGCATCTAGGCAAATGTGTCTCTGTCCCCATTTCACTACTCACAGGGGGGTGGGGGGGTGAATTAGAGGAAAGGAAAACAAAAATGGCTCAGACTGCACAGATGGTGGGAGGTGGGAAAGACACACAGAGCGAGCCCTTTCCTTTACACGTCATCCTGTCCTCCAGGTCCCTAGGTCCAGGAACTGAGCTGTGCCCCCGGAGCGGAAGGTCAATTCTCTCACCTACCACCCTGTTGACAGAGGTCACCCAGGCCTTCCAGTGTGGCACCGCCCAGAAGCTGCTGCCAATCGGCTCTATTGGCTCCACCTGTCTCGTACCCACACAGCAGGCAGCAGAGAGAGACTCCAGGCAGCCCTCGTCTGGTAGCCCAGGGATCCCAACGCACAGAAGGCTGAGAGTGGGGAACTAACAGGGGTTTGAGGCCAGCCTGGGTAACCTCCTTCACAAAGCGGCTACAAAGGGCACACAGTTCCAGCTGTGAGCTCTGAGGCCAGACCAGCTAAATTTAAAATCTGCCCTTGAAGCCGGGCGTGGTGGCGCACGCCTTTAATCCCAGCACTCGGGAGGCAGAGGCAGGTGGATCGCTGTGAGTTCGAGGCCAGCCTAGTCTATAAAGTGAGTCCAGGATGGCCAAGGCTACACAGAGAAACCCTGTCTCGAAAAAACAAAAACAAAAAAGAAAAAAAAAATCTGCCCTTGAGCTGGGCAAGTGGTGCTGAGAGACTAGCAATTACACAGGTTGCCCAGTAGGCAGACAGACAGGGAGAGGGGCCCCTGGCTAGATAATAAAGACGGTGAGGACCGGGTGGCAGAGGTAGACAGATCGATGTGAGTTCGAGGCCAGCCTGGTCTACAAAGCGAGTCCAGGACAGCCAGGGCTACACAGAGAACCCGTCTCAAAAAAAAAATCAAAGTAAAACAAAATAATACAAAAATAAAAGATGGTGAGTTTTCATCCGCGTGGCCTCTCCATGCCTCAGTAACCCCACCTACGTAATAAAACAGCCCCTTCTGAGGCTAGGAGTGGCGGCTCATAACTAAAATGCCAGTACCCGGGAGGCTGGGGCAGGAGAATGCCAGCTTGGACTACATAGAGAATTCTAGACCAGCCAAGGATACAGTGAGACCCTGGATCAAAACAAAACAAACCAACAACCAAAAGAGGTAGCGCCCGAAAATGGCTCCTCCCTTTCTATTTGGTTGTGAAAGATACTCACAGGGCCTGTCTCTCAGTAAGAACCCGAGCGACCGATGGCCACCCCTGGAGTCTGCATCAGAGCTGATAGTCTTAAGAATGTCCAAATCTGTGTGTGGAGAGCAGAACGCCCTGCCAACATCAAGCCCAGTCCTGGTGCCCATGTACACAGGCACGGGTGGGGAAAGGGGGGGAAGGGCTGGCCGCCTCCAGTTATCAGCCACACCCTATAGGGTCAGATTCCAGAAAGAAAAAAAAAGCTGAAGGTGAGCTCCTGTGGGCTCACGTGGGCAAGGGAGTGCAATTTCTCTGCAGTAGGATGTAGAAAGAGAGAGACAGAGATACAGAGACAGAGACAGAGACAGAGGGTAGGGGGTTCCTCCCTGGCCCAGGCATCTGGCCCTCTGACCCCTCCCCCTGCCTGCTGGACCATTCCATTTGAAGCGTAAGCTCTGCGGCTTTCCCAGGAACTGCTAAGGGGACAAGCTGCTGCCCGGACTGTGGCCCATTCTGGAGGGCCACACATACTCGGTGAAAAGACCAGAGCCCAGATCCTGGGACCTCACTCAAGGTGGCCCGGAAGTCTTTGAGACTCCGTTTCCAAAGAGGGACAGGAAGGGAACTGATCTCCCATCCGCCCTTGGAGTTGCATCAAGGACAAGAAAGGAGAAGTAGCTACTTCGCCTTGAGGTTTCACAAGTTCCCAGAAGCACTGGGGGCGAATGTGCTTTTTTTAAGGGGGAGGAAAATTGTTCATTTCAGGTAGTAGATAGAAAACCAGATGGTGCAGCCTTGGGAGACGGAGGCAGGAGGATGAGGAAGGAGTTCACTGCTATTCTTTTTTTTCCCCTCCTTAAGATTTTTTTTTTCAGCCAGGCATGGTGGCCCACGCCTTTAATCCCAGCACTTGGGAGGCAGAGGCAGGTGGATCGTTGTGAGTTCGAGGCCAGCCTGGTTTACAAAGTGAGCCCAGGACAGCCAAGGTTACACAGAGAAACCTTATCTCGAGAAAAAAAAAAAAAAGAAAGAAAAAAAAAGGTGTTTTTTTTTTTTCTTGTTCAATTGTATGTCTTCTCTGAACCAGAGCAAGCGGCGTTTCCTTCTCTACTGTAGAAGCCTGGAACCCCTCACACTGCCCTCCCTCCCAAGAGATGCAAAGTTTTGGGACGTGGTTACTGAGGACAGGCCGCTTAACACAGACCATTTTGGGTTTAGTTTTTTTTGGGGGGGGGGGGCGGGGGAAGGAGGAGTTGGCTCCAAGCCCTTCTGTATTAGGTATAAATGGAGAAGCAGGCACAGGACAGCTTCCTGTCGAGGAGCCCTAGCAGAGTCAAACAGACGGGCCACACCTCCCCAAGCATCTTTCAGGTAGGAAGGCAGTATTTACGCTCTCCTTGACCTCTGCGGAAGTCAGGAAGTGTGAAGTGACTGAGGCACGGTGGGGGCAGGGAGACAGGCAGGCCCAGGATTTCAGCACCACAGCAGGCCTTACAGAGACCACAGGTGCCCTTGCCCAATGCGGTTACACAGGCCCCTCCTCCCGCTGCCGCCCCCTCCCACCACCACCACCCACGGAGCGCCAGCCCCCCCTCCCTTACCTGACTCTGCAGCTCGCTCTGTTGCTTGAGGCGGAGGTTTTCCGGAGTGTCGGCCACCATGGTGAAGGACTGCTTGGGGTAGTGTCTGTGGGATGGGAAAAAAAAAGATCGGGGCGTCACTCAGGGGAAGAATACGGAGCGCGCGGGGGGGGGGGGGGGGAGGGGAAGGGGGGGCTCTCTTACTGCTGAGCTCAGCCCAGCCCCTGACAGAATGCCAATGCTTGAGGGAAATCAGGGACTTCCCAGGGGGAGCCTAGGCTGGCTGAGAGGGCAAGACACAGCAGGCCTGAGTAGCAGCCTAGCAACTAGGATGGTCCTGGGCCACAGGAGGCTTCTAAGGATTTCAGATTACCCTAATTTTGCATAACCCATGCCTTGGAGTTTCCCATAGAGGATTCCAGGGACAAGCCATGGAGGAAAGCCAGAAAGGGACAGGATCAGAGCTGAGACTAGCAATGGAGACCAAGCCCAGAGGAGTGTGGGGGACCCAAGAATGAAGGAAAAATGGACAGGAATACTCAGGAGGCTCCCTGTAGAAGTAAGTCATGAACTGCCCCGCACTCAGGAGGCAGAGGCAGGCGGATCACTGTGAGTTTGAGGCCAGCCTCATCTACAAAGCCAGTCCAGGACAGCCAAGACTACACAGAGAAACCCTGTCTCAAAAATTCATGAACCGCTATGATAAAGGCCGGGAGCACATCCTTAATCCCTACACTCAGGAGGCAGAGGTAGGTGGATCTCTGAGTCTGAGGCCAGCCTGGTCTACAGAGTGAGTTCCAGGACAGCCAGGAAACCAGAGAAACCCTGTCTCAAAACAACAACAACAACAAAAACAAAAACAGAAAGACATGGCCAAGCAGTGGTAGCGCACACCTTTAATCCCAGCACTTGGGAGGCAGTGGCAGGCAGATCTCTGTGAGTTCGAGGCCAGCCTGGTCTACAGAGTGAGTTCCAGCACAGCCAGAGCTGTTACACAGAGAAACCCTGTCTCGAAACCCAAAACCAAACAAACAAAAAAACCAGAGAGAGAGAGAGAGAGAGAGAGAGAGAATACATGTGCCCAACACAGTTCAACTTGCAGGGTGGGTGGGAAGATCTGCTTGTGTCCCGTCATCTTCAAGTTACAGGTAACAGCTGTTAGTATTGCACTGTGCTAAGGGCTTATGTGCCTTAGTTATCAAAGTTGCAGTCACCTTACGTTAGTGTTCTCACTGCCCCTATTGACAGGAGAGCAGACGCTAGAGAGGTCGACCAGTACGGTCGAAACACAGAAACAGATCAGGATTCTGACCCCTAGAACAACAGAGGTGGCCCAGAACCCAGCCTTCAGGGACTCATAGGGTAACTAACATCCTTGTTGTACGGGGCGGTAAACTGTGTGCACGTGTACTCAGCAGGTCTCTGCGTTCACGTGTTCGCCACACAGCCACTCTCTTAACCAATTCTCCATGAGCGGAGAGCACTGTTTCCGATTTATCCAAGCTTCCAGAAGCTTAACAAATACTTGAGTAAACAACCGTCAAACCAGGTGTCGGAGTGAATCTAGGGCCAGAGAACTTCAACAGTCCCCTTGTGTCACCCTGCAGTCCTCACGTAAACCAGCCCGAGGAGAGGCAGGCCTGAGCCACCCTGCTTCGTGTTCAGTGGTGCAATGTGACATACGTGGGGGTCCACATGGACCTTCACCCATCCCAGGGACCAGGAGGGTGGCTTCTCCAAGCAGGAATTGTATTGTACAGTCTGACTTAGCCACGTTTAGTTCTGGGCGACTGTACCTATCATGGCTGTGACCGGCGCTGACCCCCTGACTTACAGACTGCCAAGTGCCAGGTAAGAAAAAGACAGATGGCCCATGAGGGTCTTTCCCCAGGTACGACCCACCCAGACTGGCCAACATGCCCACCCCACCGGAAGTCATGAGCTGCCACCTGCTTGTGCGCGTCAGCCAAACCTGGCAAGTTCTCTAGTCACCTGCACCACCTTGTACACATGATGTCCCTCTAGGCCACCTTGGGTAGAGAGGACTCAACCAAAGAAGGGACACAGTGATGGGGCTTTCTTACACCCCTATGCTGAGGTCACCATCCCAGGCCTAGGCGATGCCAATGGGAGCTCTGGCCATCCCACTCAGCCAGATAAACAACAGCTCCCTCAGCGAAAGGAGGGAAGCCAGAGGAGAAAAGCAAACACAGGTGCCTGCAGCTGGCAGCAGCTATGGCGGCAGAAGAAGGCGGGCAAAGGCGACATGTCTCCCTCCCCCACCCCCCCCAAGGTTTGGTCCAGCGCCCTGCAGCCAGGCCACCCACAGCTCAGGAGCCTATCCAAACTGCCCTGCTCCTGTCCAGGGCAGGGGAGGGTCTAGAAGGACTCTCTTCCTAGAGACAACAAACGAACTGCGGGAATTCCAGTGAGATCTCTAGAAGAACCGGCTGGCCCTGAGACGCTAGGAGCTAGGGCTTCGGAAAGGACCCTCCGCACAAACTGGGGCCACTCTGAAGGGAAGCGGGGTGCAAACCAGGGTGAGCCGGGCATCTGCGTCAGTGGAGATACACACAGCAGAAATGAGGGATTCAGGAATCCAGGCAGCTCTGGCCAGGTGTGAAGGGTCACGGCAGATAAGGGCGGGCTGGCGTCGTGTTGGACAGGGAGGGTAGAGGCAGCCTAGAGAGCTGAAGGCAGGGATACATCCAAAAAGCCTGGGGACTGGTCTCCTTTGACCACATGTACAGAGTTAGGGCAGAAAAAGCCATTGCCGTTGGCCCGAGGATAGCCAGACACACACCACCAGACGGCCACGCCCTCTCCCCCCAGTTCTGCAGCTTCTGCACACACAGTACACACAGTGTGCGCATCAGGAGTGATTGATACATGGGTGTGTCCTCTGCATAGTCAAGCATTTCCTGGACACTGAACTGGCAGCTGCGGGCACCCCCCATATTCACATACCTCCCCCATTCACCCTGTCCCCGTTACACCCTATATATACACACACACACAAATACATACACATACATAGTGTCTTATCAGAAGGTCCCAGGCACCAAACGCTTCAGATGGAATTGGGGGTACTTCACTTCCTAGTAACCACCATGACCTTCTCAACCCCCTAGAACAGTAATATTAATGGGAGGTGGGGTGGGCCAGCCTAGACGGGGACTCTAGAGCGAGCGCTAGGGATGGTGAAGGAATTTAAGGCTGTATCAGCTCAAAGTAGGTTAAGACACTCCAGCGAACCGCCACGCCCAAGCCCAGGCAGAGGAAGGGCACCACAAGGACTGCATCGCCCCCTCCCTTGATGGGTCAGCCCAGCCCCCTCCCCACAGCCCCCAGCCCTGAGTGAGACAACCCTGCCTTTCCCTTCTCCTGCTAGCTGCTGTGCTTCAGGTTCCCATGGCAACCTCATCCTCAGCTCCAGGCAGGAGAAGCAGAGAAAGGGAGAGAGGAAGGAGGGAGAGAGAGGTCTATGGGGTATGGGGGCAGGGGAAGACAGACTGCAAGAGTATCCTCAACCAAGGAGATGCCCAAGGGGCCTGGGCTGGCTTCTTGTAGACAGATGTGCTCAGGTTGGTTTCTAGGAGGCGGGACTTCAGAGCACTGCTGTAGCACCCCTCCCCCAACATGGTGGTCAGTGCCGAGGACTCCAAGTGATCTTGCAGGAACCATCGCTAGGAATTCTACTTCCCTTCTCCCTCCTAGACCCCAGGGTAAAGCCATGCCTTCACCTTCAGATTCAGGGGACAGGGGCGGTAGGGGTGTGACAGGAACACAGCAGTGTCACTTGTGAAACAGCGAAGACCACAAAACCACCCACCCCAGCCAATTCCTCAGGCCACAACAGAAACAAATGGGGACAGTGTTAAGGGGCAGAGGTGGAGCTGCGTCCACAGCGTGGCTGCTCTTTAATCATTCCCAGAGTGTGCGATGCCTTTGCTAGAGGCCTCTTTGTAGTAGTCTTGTTATCACCAATGACAGCTCTAGTGGGAAAAGAGACACATGGGCAGGCCAATAGGACAGGGAGCTGAGTGGGGAGTGCGGGACAAGGAAGCTACCTGGCATCTGGAAGGTGAAAGGCAGGAAAAAGCCTGCAGTAGCCAGAAGGTAGCGGGGGGAAGGGGGTGCTGGGCAGCTGTGGGGAAACACCACAGCCTCACAGCTCAGCGCCTCCACAGGCTGGCAGGTGCACAACTCCTCCCCAAATGCCCCACAAGGCAGCAGTATCAGGACACCGATTTTGCATAGAAGGAACCAGAGGCTTGAGGTCAAGGATAGAGAGACTTTGTTGGGTTCACTTTCCCCTGCCCCACAGCTGCCTGGCCAGCTGAGGGCATGTACTTGGGGCAGATGGGCCCCCCCCCCCCCAGTCCAGTGCCAGCTCCGTGGAAGGTGTAATTGGCAGAGTGACTGCCCAGCCCAGCCCACTTCCCTACCTGGCCTTGAAACCCTTGAGGGGGGCAATGACCTAAGGGATCAGGAGACGTGCCCCACCCCCACCCCCCAATCCCAGGAGATGAGTTTCCCCGCTGAGGTCCTGAGCGCCTAAGATGACAGGGAGTGTGCGTGACAGTGTGAGCAGGAGCTGTCTCCCAGGGGCAGAACAAAGGACAGGCCACAGGTCCTGAATGCCTAGCTCGTCATCTTTATAGGGAACCATCACCCCTTCCAGGCTGGGACCTCTTGAGAGGAAAACAAAAACAAAAACAAATCACAGCTTTGTGTTGAAAGACGTCTAAAAACACATCGACAAAAATAAGGAACTGTTGTGCCGGGCAGTGGTGGCGCACGCCTTTAATCCCAGCACTCGGGAGGCAGAGGCAGGCGGATCTCTGTGAGTTCGAGGCCAGCCTGGTCTACAAAGTGAGTCCAGGACGGCCAAGGCTACACAGGGAAAGCCTGTCTCAAACAAAACAAAACAACAACAAAAAGGAACGGTTGGTTTTATCAAAAGGAAGGGAGAAAAAAGAGCCCTAACATCCTGCCTCTGGATCCCCAAAAGCTGTAGATCCCTAAAGCTCCTACTGGGAACACTGCCCACAGGCAGGAGGAGAGGGGGCAAGGCTTGATTAGCCTCAGTTCTTACCAGGCCCCCTCCAGGCCTATGGGACTAAAGTGCTAAGGATAGGGAAAAACAGGGAGGCATTGTTTGAAGCGATGGGCTAAAATGAGCAGTCCAAAAGATTAAAGGTAGACTGGAGGAAGAACTTACCAGCCCTTAGGCCTTGCAGACAAAGTAAAAAAAAAAAAAAACAACGTCCTTTTATTTCTTTTTCCGTTCATTAACAGCTTTAAGCAATGTCCACACTTTCTCCCTGTTGGCAATATTTAAAGAAAAAAAAAAGAGTCTTCTAAGCTAAATAAGACATGAAAATACTGTGGCCTTCATTTTCCTTTCTTTTTGTTTTTGTTTTTTGTTTTTGTTTTTGTTTTGTTGTTGTTGTTTTGGTTTTTTCAAGACAGGGTCTCTCTGTGTAGCCTTGGCTGTCCTAGACTCACTTTGTAGACCAGGTTGGCCTCGAACTCACAGCGATCCGCCTGCCTCTGCCTCCCGAGTGCTGGGATTAAAGACATGCGCCACCACTACCTGGCCATCTTCTTATCAATAAATAGGGTGTCCTGGAGGGGAAGTGACCCCCAAGATTCCTTGAGGCCCTGTCACGTCTGCATGTAGAGCTATGGGGGGCGAGTGAGACAGGAGAGGTGCTGGACGGCTGTATCTGACACTCTCGGCTGCCTTTTTTTCTTTGCCTCCATCACCCCAAACATACTGCCAACACCCCTCATTCTAGTGTTACTCCCTGCTCCCTGGGAGACTTGATTCAAGTTTTCCCAGTAAGGGGCAGAGAATTTGAGGGAGGCAGGCAAGCTTGAGATGCCACGGAATGCCTCTCCCCAGGACTGTAGCAAGGCTACCCAGCTCTACATGCATAGCAAGGCTTATCTGTGACGTCGGTAGAAGGCTGGGCCTAGCTAGCACACACAAAGCCCTCGACCTCCAGCTAAGATAAACAAGTTAACGAGGTGTGGTGGCACACACCTGTCCTCCTGGCACTGGAGGTGGCCGCAGGACAATCATTAGTTCAAGGTCAGGCAAAGGGAGCAAGGTACTCATATCCATCAATTCTACACGCACGCCTTGGCTCGTGACTGCCCGTGTCATACACTGACCTCTCTCCCCCTTCACATCTACATAATAATAAAAAAAAAAGTTCTAAGTTCAAGGCCATCCTTGGCTACATAGTGAGCCTAAGGCCAGCCTGGGCTACCTGAGACTGCTTTGCAAACCAAAACTGAACAACACTGGGACTGGGGTCAGGATGTTAGAATATACTGACCTGACGAGGAGGACTCAAGTCTATTCCCAGGTTAGACCCTGGAAATGGGTAGATTCAGGAACGTTTCCACCCTTCTCTAGTCAAGCCCTCGCCTCACAGCTCAGGCACACTGAATCAGGAAGATGTCTTCTGTCGGTCTAAGGGGAAGGGTCCTACTAAGGCCCCTTTTCCTTCCCCAGATAGTTCAGCCTACAGTGGGCCTTCAGGTCTCCAAGCAATTTGTTCCCATCCTCACCCCAGCCCCAGCCCCAGGCCCAGGCCCAGCCCTGACCTCCACACTCTGTGACTGCCCCCGCATGATCACAGTGAAACAGGTTTGCACGAGCCAGGATTCTGATGGTCCAATTTACAAAACAAATACTCTAGGGCATAAATATTTCTCCAGGTGACAAAGCAGGCCCACCCCACCCATCTGGAAGCTGCATGAAAGAACAGGTGTGTGTGTGTGTGTGTGTGTGTGTGTGTGTGTGTGTGTGTGTGTGTAGGGATATGCTTGGGTTACTGTGCAGGCAGGCAGGTGTGTAGCCCCTGCCTTACATCAGAGAGCTGACCAGGAGGAATCTGCAGGAAGCTCAGCGGGTGCCCAGGCTAGGAGGCCACTCCAGGACAGCATGTAATTGCATGCCTGTGGCTCACAACGCCAGGCAGGCTGGCTGCAAGCCCCAGCCTGTGTTCGTGGCTCCTGACTCCTCCTCTGACATGTCTGGTGCGAGGAGAGAAAACAGAAGCCTCTTCACTGCTCAGTCCCCCTCTTGAACTTTGGACAGACGGATGGGACAGATGGACGCCTTTCTTCTCTTGCTCCTACTTCCTGTACAGGAGCCCAGCGGCCCTCAGGCTCAGACACTGGCCAGAAACAGGCAGCACACACACAGAAGTTCCTTGCACACCAGACTCACCCCACACTCCCTGGGTGGCCTCGAGCCCTGGCAAAATGCCAGGAGATGTCACCTGGTTCTGTCCGTCCCAGCCCCAGTCAGGCTTAGCCCAGTGGAGGGGAGGAGTGCTCAGCAGGAGGAGGGCTGGCCTGTGGCCCACAAGCACAGCTGGGGCTGGAGGGAGTCTGGGTTGCAGGGGGAGCTAGTTCCCAGAAGCCCAGAGACTCAGGAACTGTAAAGGCCACTGGGGGGGGGGGGGGGGAAGAGCCAGAGACAGCTGAAAACCGGAGGGGATAAAGCCGTCATTTGACACAGGGCCTGGCACACAGCAGGAATTCTGGCCTCAGGCAGGGGAAGCCCCAGTTCAGGCAGGTGCAGAGGCCACCTATCTGCATTTGGCTAGGGATGAGGAACTCGGTAGAGAGCAGCAGTGGTGGCTAAGGGGCTGCTGCAGCTGAAATGCAGCACAGCTCAGATACACACACACACACACACACACACACACACACACACACACACAGGCATCCTCCACCCCCACCAACACACACATCCCAATGCAGCTCCTTCCTAGCAAACACTCACTGGGCCAGAGGTCAAAGGTCACTTGGATAGGGTTGAAGTTGGTGACTGTAAAAGAGGGAGAACAGGGAGGGAGGACGCCAACCTGCTCCCCTAGCTGACTGTCGGGGAAAGGGACAGAACCGATGACTCTCTCTCTCCTGCTTCTCTCAGACCCTCAATTGCTGCAGTCTCTCCCCTCTTCCATTTGCGGCCTGTCTCCCCAGCAAGACCAAGCTAGAAAGCCTGCCACCAGGGCTAAGGGAATTACGACAGAAAACATTCTCCAACTGACTTCTGGTGCTCACTGGGCAGTAGGGAAGCCGGAAGGATGAGAAGAGAGCAAAGAGTGACGCTCCACCAAACACCTAACGTCTGCCAGGAAGTGAGTGGAGGCCCTGCCAGAAGATGCCCAGACCAGGCTGAGGCAAGTCCAGCACCCAAAGGGTTAAGTGCCCTGGTTTTTTTTTTCCCCCTGAACCCTCACACGACTCCCCAAAGGAGAGAGGAACTGGCAGAGAATCAGGGTTTGTGTGAGCCCTTAAGAATTCAAAGAATTTCCCATTTCCCTTGGGGCTGGAAGGTTGAGGGGTTGGGGAGTGGGGGGGGGTTGGGGGGGTTGGCAGAGGAGCCATAGAAATCAGAACTAAGGGACCAAAACAAGCTGTGGTCCTTCCTTCTACTCAAAACTGCGGAAGCGCGGGTCCTTCAGAAGGAACAACAGCCACGCTGCCTCTTGGGCTTTAGATGTTATCAGAAACCAGGTTGCTAGCACCTGATACAGGTTGTTATACAGCAGAGGGCAGGGCAACAAGCGCCTGGTAAATGTTCAAACCCCCAAGGAGATGAGGCCATGACAGGCAGCCCTCAAGGAGGCGAGCCTCCGGTTTCCCCTTCCTGGCAAACTTCGGCTAAGCAGAATTAAAATGGGAGACCAGCTGGTCATGGTGGACCAAGTCCATAAGCCCAGAAATCTGGAGGTAAAGGCAAGAGGATCAGAAGTGTAAGGTCATCTATCCTCGGCCACCTAGTGAGTCTAACCTAGCCTGGGACAGATGAGACAAACACACACACACACACACACACACACACACACAAACCATCAATTTAGCCAGGCGCAGTGATACACACCTGTAATCCCAGCACTCGGGAGGCAGAGACAAGGCAGATCTCTGTGATCTGGTCTACAAAGTGAGTCCAGAACAGCCAGGACTACAAGAGAAACCCTGTCTCGAAAAACCAAACCAAACCAAACAAACAAACAAACAAACAAAAAAAGCCCCGTTCCTCTAGAGTGGGAGGCAGTGGCCTCTCTCTCCAAGCCCTGCCTCCAGCTGACCAGAACACAAGATTCTGTACAAGAGATGGAACCCAAACTAGCAACACTCAGAGTAATGATCAAACAGCACCTGCAGTCTCCTTGCAAGGCAGAAAAGGAGCTGTCCATACCGGGCCACACCCTTCCAAATACATGGACGAGAGTTTGGGAAGATGGCTCTGTGGTTAAGAGTACCAGCTGCAATCCCAGCACTTGGGAGGCAGAGGCAGGCGGATTGCTGTGAGTTCAAGGCCATCCTGGTCTACAAAGCCAGTCCAGGATAGCCAAGATAACATAGAGAAACTCTGTCTCAAAAAAACAAAAAACAAAACAAAACAAAACAAAAAACCAAATAAAAAGAGCACTGGCTGCTTTGGCAGAAGACCTGGGTTCAGTTTGCAGCACCCACATCTAGGTTCACAACCACCTGTAACTCCAGTTCCAGGGGAGCTGATGCCCTCTTCTGGTCTCCATGGACACCAGGCACACAAGTGGTACCAATATATACATTCAGGTACAACATTCATACACCTAAAATAAAATAAATGAATACGTCTTTTTTGTTTTGTATTCTAAAAAGAAAGAACGAGAGAGAACAGAAACAAGAGGTCTCTAGAACCTTCTAGAAGAGACAATGGAAAAAAGAGCCACGAAATGAGAGTTGGCTAAGGGGAGAAACCACACTCCCAAACCTGGGTACGATGCAGCAGGCACAGGCCAGGTCCTTAATCCCCACTGTGCCCTTTGTACCACAGGGTACAGTGGAAGCAGCCCCCTGGCTTTACATCCACAGGCTCTCTGTAAACCAGAGTGATCACCTCAGCCTGGCCATGTCATCTTCAGAAAGCCCCTCCTCCCTTTCCCAAGCCTGTTTCCTCATCTGTAAGATGGGGACAGTAAGAGCACGCTGCTATGAAAGGACAACGTGACCACACTCTATGAAGTAGCGTGTGCAAAGTGCTACAATGCCACCTTGGGCTACCGGAGGGGAAAGAACTTGGGAGGGAAGCCAGGGTTCCCCCCACCCCCGAAAACCGCTGTCTCCCCGTCCCCCCGAGACTCACGCATTGCAGTAGGGCTTCTTCTCATAGCCCTTGTAGTTCTTCATGTTCAGGGTCATCTTGCAGGTTTCGCAGTGAAAGCATGCTTTATGCCAGAACTGGGTGGGGACAGAGGGAAGACTCCATTAGACAACCAACAGGACCTCCCTAGGTACGGACGGACGCTCAAGTTCTCCACCCAGGTCCCACGCGCAAAGCTGTCAGAACACCCGGTGAACGGAAACATTGCAAGCCGCAAGCTCTGACTGCCAACGACATGACCCTCGCCGCCTCACGCCCCGCTGGGCCGCTATTTGACTATCAGGACAGGGAGTGGACCGGATCCGAGAGTAAAAGGGACAAGAACCCTCTTAAGAAGGAGGGAGCAGCCCCCCAGAAAGGTCAGCTCCACCTCCCCAGACCACTCCGGCCCAGAATTGGATGGGCCTCATTGCTTATGCAAAGCGGCACTCCGTTGCTAGGCAACGCACAGGGGGAAAGAGCTGGTCCTTTTTCCACCAAGCCTGCAGTAGACAGCCTAGCCCCTGGTACAAAGGCCCAGACCAGGGCACATCTCACGACCCTTCTAAACGTCTCTCTAACCCTCTGGAGCTCCCCTCCGTGATGCTCTGGCCCAGTTGGCTCCCATTTCCCAAGGGACCCAGGATTAGAGGAGCTGGGGGGAGGGGCAGCCACACCCATATCCTGTCTAGTCCCATCTCTCCTACACCCCAGCAGGACCAGGATGGGAGACACCTGCCAAGGCAGAGGGGAGTTTTCTTTCAAACCCTGCAACTAGACTCCAGGTGCGTCCATATCAGAACCCCACCCTGACAGCTGGCTGACCTTGGCCTCGCCTGCCCGCACTGCACCTGGGAGTCTGAGTCTTACTTCCTGTCTACCAACTGCATAGAACAATGCCCATCCTCCCGGGACCATTAAAAGATTCATGAGAAATCATCTGCCCCCAGCAAAGCACCTGGCACCTCCTGCCTCCATGCCCGTGCAGGACACTGGAAGAATCCAGGGCCCAGCTTGAGCGCCAACGCGTGTATATGGCACTGAGGAGCAAGGCCAGTAAACCTAGGGTTCTAAGGCGGAGCCAGCAAGACCAAGCCAGGGTGGTGGATGGAGGGAAGGAGAAAGCATGTCAAATGACTCCCTCCGTCCCAGAATCTAGGCTCACTGGGTGTCTCCGAGTGTTTTGTACCTTCTTGCTTCCCGGCAGTCAATGGAGACACTCCTGACCCCCAAAGGAGGTAGCCAGAGGCCAGAGAGAGGCCCAGGAAGACCTCACAAAGTGCCTAAGTGAGCAGTAGGACTGACTCCTGGCCATCTGTCAAGGAACTCCCCCAAAGTGGTGCTTTTTAAAAACATATTTCCCAAACTAAGAGAGAGCTTCAGACACACTCGGAGGAGCCGGAAAGAAAGGACGCTCAGATGCTGGGACTCCAAAACCAGACACCAGGGCTATTTCTGGGGGCAATCTCCCTCTAAAGGGACATTTTTCCTATCAAGGAGACCCAAAGGGAAAATCTAACAGGGAATGTTAACAAGCGACTGAGGAAACCACTCTTTGGGAAGGAAGCCAGCTTTAAGTCTGGAAGTAAAGGGTTGGCTACTCTGTGCTTGGCCCCACCCCCACCTGGGCCTATCCTAGAGCCATTGCTCCCCCTCCCCCGCCCATAGTAACTTTCAGAATCCTTAGCGTTTCGGGGTGGCACATAACCCCAATATACAAACTTGCAGGAGGAAAAAAAAAATTCAAAACAGGGTGGTCCTTTCCCCATAGGTTTCCCTGACTGGGAGGCATTGGCAGACTGCCCCAACACTGTCACCAGCTAGGCTGCGGCCCCTGCCTGCATGCCCCTGCCTGGGCCTCTGCCTCCCCCACCCCCGCAGAGGCCTGGCAGGAAAAACATTCTGCAAAATCCAGACCATGACCCACTTTCACACACACACACATATTACACAGGAATACACTGTCCTAGGGCTAGAGACCTCCAAGGCCGTCTCCTGACTGACTGGATCAGGAATCAGATCTCTAGAAGATGGCCAGGCCCTCACCCTCCACCTAAGCCTTATAGAAGAGAGGAGAGAGTGGAGAACACACAGACCAAGCCTCCAGCTAGAATTTCCACATCCTACTTAAGGCTGCCCCCAAGAGTTTGCTCCTATTAGCAGTTTACCCCCCAGGGATCCTTAGGGGGTCAGTGTTCTCAATGTGATCCATCAGTCCGGGACAAGGGAGGGAGGTCATCTGTCCTTTTTTTTGGGGGGGGTTGCTGCTCAATAATGGAACCAGGCATGGTGGTGCACACCTTTAATCCCAGTACTCCAGAGGCAGAGGCAGGTGGACCAAATGTGAGTTCAAGACCAGCCTGGTCTACAAAGCGAGTCCAGGACAGTCAAGGCTATACAGAAAGACCCTATCTTGAAAAACCAAATTTTAAAAAAAATAAGAGAGAAAAAAAAAATAATGGAGTGAGGACGGGCTGGGTGACTCACCCAGGGAGGTTGCCATATCTGTAAAGTGGGGCCACAATGATTATCTCCCCCAGGAACTGTAGGAGAACCAGAAGGCCACTCCTTGGGGCAGTGTTGGGGGTAGGGAGCTGAGGGTAGGGCAGGGGTGGGGCAGGAAATGGCCATTCATTCTGTAGAGCCTGGGAACCAACGCCAGGATGAGAGAAACTTCATCCTGTCTCAGTCGGGTATGAGGGAGAAGGATGCTGCTGAAGAGAGAAACCATCCCAAGAGGGTCTGCCTTCTTCCTCTGGCCCCAAGAGCCTTGGTGGCCCTGTTTGGAAGATCCAAGACAGACTTTGGAACTGTACTCCTGGGACTTGGGACCGTGACAGCAAATCATACCTGGAGGCATGTAGCTCACATGGCGTCCCTAGTCACAGGCCAAGCTGCTCGGCTCCAGGCACCAGAGGATAACAGCGGTTCCCTTGCCTGGCCTGAAATGCTGTATGGAAAACTGACTCCACAGAAAGACAAACAGGCCAGTGGGGATAGAAACTCCCACAAGGATCCCACTCGCTTGAGCCCGATCTTGGGGCTCCAGGGGAGGAGGAGATGAGCTTCATTCAGGTCCCTGTACCTGTAGCTTGTCACCTGCTTCCTAGGGTGGGGGTGACTCAGGGATGGAGTATGAGACTCCTCCCTTCCTGTAGCCTAGAGTTAGGGTTTGCCCCTCCTTTAGGGTCAACACCAGCACCACCCTGGCCCATGGTTATCAGCCTAACTCGGGGCTTCTAGCTTAGAAATGCCAAGTACCAAATGCACTCTCACACAATTCCTTTCTAGTAACCTGAAGTTCCTTAAACCTCAGGATGCCAGGTCCAACACGCTCCAGACAGAATGAGGAAGGGTGGAACCTGTTTTGTCTGCACCCCTATCCTCACCCCTAGAAAGGATTTCACTATGTAATTCAGGCTGGCCCAGGCTACTACTGGTCAAGCTCAGAGGTCCTCCTGCCTGCCTCCCAAATGCTGGGATTAAAGATGTGCACCACAGTTCTCCCTGAATGGGATCCACTTTTGGGAAAGAGACAGTATAAATAAAAGTAACTTTTATTCTTTGCAAACTAACCAGCAGAGGAGCTAAACAGCAGGAACTGGGGCAGTGGCTCAGTTGGTCAAAGGCCTGCCTAGAAGGTCAAAACCCTGGGTTCAGACCTAGGCCAGGCAAAATCTGGGTGTGGTGGCAAAACTCATCCGAGGTCCCAGCACTTGGGAGGCAGGGTAAGAGGAGGATTGGGAATTCACGGATAGCCTTCGCTACACCAGATTATATGACTATAATCTCAGCGTTTAGGAAGCTGAGGTAGAGAATTTTAAAAAAAGAAAAAGAAAAGTAAACCAGGAGGAGCTGGGGAGTGGTGGCGCACGCCTTTAATCCCAGCACTTGGGAGGCAGAGGCAGGCAGATCGCTGAGTTCGAGGGCAGCCTGGTCTACAAAGTGAGTCCAGGACAGCCAAGGCTACACAGAGAAACCCTGTTTGGGGGGCAGGGAGAAGCCAGGCATGGTGTGGTGCACTCCTTTAATCCCAGCACTCAGGGAGGCAGAGGCAGGTAGACTGCTACGAGTTCAAGGGCCAGCCTGGTCTATAAAGCAAGTCCAGGACAGCCATGGCTACAGAGAAACCCTGACTGGAGAAAAAAAAAGAAAAGAAAGAAAGATAAAACTTTGGCTAAAAGGAAAGGAGCATACCATCCACCAGTGTCCTCTTGTAAGCGGTACATTCCAAACCACAGTCAGAGGGTAGGTAAGGTTAGGGAGAATGTAGCCCAACACAAAATCATCGGAAGCTTACTTAAAACATTATAAGAAAAAAAAATTATTTTTATTTTTTATTTATTTATTTATTTATTTTTTGCAATTTGAGCAACTTGATTGTATATTTCTCTACCGAGAACTTTGTAGATGACAATGTCATGTCCCAATGTCAAAAGGTTGAACACAGTTGGTTCTAGGGCTCCCTATTTACAGGAGCTATCCCCACGGGACTGTGAGGCTGCGCAGCTCAGCACACGGCCGTTAGCAGGACCCAGTATGAACGGCAGGTCCTGAAGTGATTGCAGGGTATTCTAAGCTTTTAACAACAGCAAACACCCAACTACAAACCTGGGGGCAGGGGTGTGTGTGTGTGTGTGTGTGTGTGTGTGTGTGTGTGTGGTGTGTATGTGTGTGGTGTGTGTGTGTGTGTGTGTGTGGTGTGTGTGGTGTGTGTGTGTGTGTGGTGTGTATGTGTGGTGTGTGTGTGTGGTATGTATGTGTGGTGTGTGTGTGTGTGTGTGTGTGTGTGTGTGTGTGTATGGGTGTGGTGTGTGTGTGTGTGGTGTGTGTGTGGTGTGTGTGTGTGTGTGATGTGTGTGTGGTATGTATGTGTGGTGTGTGTGTGGGGTGTGTGTGTGTGTGGTGTGTGTGTGTGTGGTATGTATGTGTGGTGTGTGTGTATGTGTGGTGTGTGTGTGTGTGTGGTGTGTATGTGTGTGGTGTGTGTGTGTGGTATGTATGTGTGGTGTGTGTGTGTGTGTGTATGGGTGTGGTGTGTATGTGTGTGGTGTGTGTGTGTGGTGTGTGTGTGTGGTGTGTGTGTGGTGTGTATGTGTGTGGTGTGTGTGTGTGTGTGGTGTGTATGTGTGTGGTGTGTGTGTGTGGTATGTATGTGTGGTGTGTGTGTGTGTGTGTGTGTGTGTGTGTGTATGGGTGTGGTGTGTATGGGTGTGGTGTGTGTGTGGTGTGTATGTGTGTGGTGTGTGTGTGGTGTGTATGTGTGTGGTGTGTGTGTGTGGTGTGTATGTGTGTGGTGTGTATGTGTGTGGTGTGTGTGTGTGGTGTGTGTGTGTGTGGGGTGTGTGTGTGTGGTGTGTATGTGTGTGGTGTGTGTGTGTGGTATGTATGTGTGGTGTGTGTGTGGTGTGTGTGTGTGTGTGTGGTGTGTGTGTGTGGTATGTATGTGTGGTGTGTGTGTGTATGTGTGGTGTGTGTGTGTGGTGTGTATGTGTGTGGTGTGTGTGTGTGGTATGTATGTGTGGTGTGTGTGTGTATGTGTGGTGTGTGTGTGTATGTGTGTGGTGTGTATGTGTGTGGTGTGTGTGTGTGGTATGTATGTGTGGTGTGTGTGTGTGTGTGGTGTGTGTGTGTGTGTGTATGGTGTGTGTGTGTGTGTGATGCTGGAACAACAGCTCAGTGGTTAAGAGCAATGGCCTCTCTTCCAGAGGAGCCTGGTTTGATTCCCAGAACCCACGTGGTGGCTCTCAGTATTTTGTAACTTCAGTCGCAGGCAATCCACCAGCTCTGGCATCCTCAGACACCAGGCACACACATGGTGCACAGACATATATGCAGGCAAGTATTCACACACATAAAATAAAACAAACAACAAATGACAGCAGAAATGTTATTCGCAGCCACATAGACTCTCTTCCTTTGAGGGAAGCGGCTGTCTCTAATGGGGCATTCCAAAGCAACTGTCAGCGGAGCAACTCCCTAAGCCTCCCTGAGCATCCCCACCTGTTTTGAGAAGCCGAGGGAGAAAGAAAGTGAGAGGAAAACTGTGGCAAGATTCTTAACAGTGTAGGTCACTAGATAAAAAGTACGTGTTCAGTAAATATTTGCTAAATGAATGAGGTCACCCTGTTTCTCCTTCCTGCTCTAATCCCAGATTGCCTCCAGGGAAAACAAACCTCCACCTCCTCCCTCCAACACAGTCATCGGCACTACATAGTGATCCAGCAGCAGGCAGAGTGCGCGATGCTGGTGCTCTGGGCTGGGGACAGAGTGGCCTCCATTGGTGACAAGGTTTACCCACTTCGGCTTTTGAAAGCTAAGGCTCCGGGTGGAGAAAAGCCTGAAATCAGTTTCCGTTCCAGGCGTGCTGCAGGCTGCGTGCCATCGGGGACTGCAGTAAATCAGGCCAGTTCAAGTGGATCCTCCCTGACTGCAAACCCAGAGGCCTTGGGAAGTTGGGTAGCAACCGTGCCTATGGGATTGGACTTTCCCCACACCCAGGTCTCTGCTCGGCATTCTCCAGGCTTCCAGCTCTAGCTACTTACTGCCTGTAGGGCAGGGAGGGAAGAGAGGGAATACCTGGATTTTCTAGTCTGGGGGAGGGGACGGGGCGAGGGGAGGTGGGATGACGGACAGTTGTCTCTCCACTTCCGCTAGGGGGAGTTCTAAAACCGGGAAGAAATCACTTAGTCCCACTTTCCAGGGCAATCCCAACCTGACTGAATACCTTCTTCTAGCCGGGGCACCAATGATCACATAGGATCCCTGCCCCTTCCCCTCCCTGGGATGCACAGCACTGAAGGTCTTTACAAGGAGAGTGCTTGGAGTGCTGAGCAGAAATGGAGAGGCTAAAACAGGCTGGACCACACTCCCTGCACTGTCCACTTCCAAGGCAATGACATCATCCGGAGTCATCGGATCACGGACGGAATCCTGAGGCCCAGAATCATTCATGAAAACTGATGGAGCTAGGACCAGGTCTCCCACTCCCCCAGGCTAAGCAACCTTTCCATGAGTCATTACCCGGGATCTTAATGGGCGCCCACTTGCTGGCCCAGAAATCTGCAAATGCAGGGAGTCAAAATACCTAAAACCCTCGTGTAAGGGCAGTTAACTTTGAGGGTTTTTTTTTGGGGGGGGGGTGTCTCCATCTAGGAGTGCCATGCACAAGTCCTACCCTCCAGAGGCTGCTACAGTGACTTGGGCAGGTTCCTTCTCGCCCTGGTGCCTAGCCAAGCCCCATGTCCCTTTCCATCAGGAAAAAGTTCAAATGTTTCAGAAACCTGAGTCCCCACCTCCTGACCTGGACTGGGGTGGAGTCAAAGGTTCCTAAAAAGGAACTAATCCTAGCCTGGAGAGGAGAGACAAAGTATCCAACGAAGTATCCAGTCCCAAAAAACTAGATGCTCTCTTTCAGGAGCCTGCCCTCTGGCCAGTTCAGACACAGAGGCGGAAAAGGTAAAATTGAATCCAGCTTGGAAAGCTAGCTAGGTGCCATGTACCTTTGAGGAGCCTAAAGGCGTCCCTGAGGAGGGGAACACCGAGAAGGGACAGGTTGCCTTAGGGATTTAGGGGGTTCACAGCAAGGCAGGAGGGTCCTACCTCAAACTGTACCGCAAACACCCATATCTACTCCTCAGTCCCCCTTGGAAAAGTGTAATGGCAACTAGATGACCGAGGCCAGCCCGAGCTGGGGAGGCATAAGAACCCCTAGGGGACAGCTAATTTCCAGAAGGCTACGCTCTCCCTGCTCTTAACACGCGTGCACACACACACACACACACACCACAAAAAAAGCCTGCCTTTCCTCTGCCTCCCTAGAACTCAGCCAATCCCACCCTCCATTGGAAGAAACCAGCTCTGAAAAGTTAGCTCTTTGTTCTCCAAGCCGGTCTCCAGGCTGAGCACAATTTCACATCTCGAGGAAGCGTGCCCCCCCCACTACCCCCATTCCAGCACCCCACCCCACCCAGCTCCTGCTAGGCTGCCCAGCACCCAGAGTGGCTTGCAATTTGAATTGGGGGTTGGGGTATCTATGAAGGAGGTCTGCGGGTTCCCCAACCACGAAACCAGTAAAGGCGGGGGGCGGGAGGGGGCAGTCCAGCAGGTCGTTCAAAAGAAGGAGTCTCACAGTGAGATTCCGGTGCTGCCCCTCCCTAAGTCCCTTTCACCACAATTGACACTCGCTGGCCGATGGACCGGACCCAGCTTCCAGGCCAGGAAGCCCGGCTACCAGCAGCCCAAGCCGGGCGGGTTGCGCTGGCCCCAGCCTCCGCCCCGCCCCCGCCCCCTCCCCCTCTTCCCCAGCGCCGCGCGCTTCCGCCTACTTGGCGCTAGGCGCCGGGGGGGAAAGGGAGCGGCCGTCTCCTCTCTCACTCCGGGCCCAGGGGGGCGGGGGGCAGCACCTCTAACCTCCCGCACACAGCCCGGCGAGCCTGGTTCCCTAGTGTCCTCCAGCCCTTCCAGCCCTCCCAGCCCCGGCGCACAGAGCCCCATCCTTCTCCAGCGGTGGCTGCACACCATCTCGCCCTGGATCTCCGGTGTTCCAGACTGGAGTCTGTCCCCACACCCCCGAGTCGCCTCCCGCCTTCCTTCCCAGCTCTGGGGATCGCAGGGAAGAGTCTGCAAGGACCCAGCCCCTCTTCCCTCCCCCGATTGGGGAGCTGTACTGGGACTGCCTAGCTCGAGGCGCCCGGTGCCGGAGCTCACCTTATCCAGACAGTTCACCTTCTCCGTGGGGTACACGATCTTGCCGCACCGGGCGCAGTTAGGGTTCATGGTTCCGGGGAAAGACTGGGGCGGGGATGCCCAAGCTGGTGCGCGTTCCCTTTCCTTGAGCGAGCTGGTGGGAGGCGGCGGCTGCAACAGTGCAGACGACGGCGACTGGAACTGGGGAACTGGCCTCCGCCTCCGCCCTCCTTCCCCTAATAAACACAGTGGGGAGGAGGGGCTGCACTGGCTGGGGCGGGGACGCGCCTCGGGCGCGGAAAGAGGCGCGCGCGACAAGGCGCGCTCCCCGGGCGACGTGGGGCTGCGCGGGGGCGGGTTCCAGCGAAGGCTGCAGGACCCGAGTGCTGGAGCCCCTGAGCTCTTGGGGTGCACGTGCCCCTAGGTTCCCTGGGCCACAGCCCTTCCCGCGCTGGAGACATGTATGCGACTACAGCAGAGCCCGATCTCTCTTGAGAGAGCCGATCCCATGTACCCCATGAGGGTGGGGATGGTACGGATTCTCCCGACTCGGGGACTTTCCTTATGCCAGTGGGTACACAGCATGAACCTGCGGGGAAACCACCCTCTGCCCCTCCCGTCCCCCAGTTAGTTCCCTTCCCGCCCACATTCTCTCTTAAGATAGTAAGTACCTTCCCCTTCCCCTTCCCCTTTGGACTCGGCACCTCCGGACGTTCACCCTCCCCGCGCCTCTGCGCTGCCTCTCAAGGTTCTTCGGATCCAGGCATCCTCTGCTTTTAGCTTGCTTGGCCGGGTTTGCTCTTTCAGTGTTTTACCTTCACTCTACCGGTGAAACAGCTGCAACAGTATCTTTATACTGAAAAGAAGCTGCTCCGAGCCTTACGGCGGTGCGGGGGTATAGCTCAGTGGTAGAGCATTTGACTGCAGATCAAGAGGTCCCTGGTTCAAATCCGGGTGCCCCCTCAGAGCCTTTTCTTCACTTTAATGACCAAATAAAATTACAGTCCGTTTCACATATGATCCTGATTCAACCCTGGGTTAAAACAGGCAGAAAGACAATGACCATTCCACATTTTATGGTCTTAAACAGAAAGTTTTGCGACCTCATTTGACTGGCGCCAGACTCTTGGAGATTTCTGCCTACCGCAGCCTTGCGAATTTTGATTGGATGGTTCCACACTTTGGGTCTGGGAGCCAAGGTCATTCCCCAGCTTGGCGTTCTGTGTCCCATGAGGGCAAGAGTAGGTTAAAAAAAAAAAAGGAAAGGAAACACGTGGACATAGCCCTTCTCCAACCTAATCTTTCCTTTTCCTTTTTGAATTTTTTAGTATTCTCTATTCTTCTCACGCTTCCTTGTTGCTTAGTGACGGGGACAAGGTAAAAGCGCTTCGAGACCGTGAAACCAGCCCATGCGCACCCATCAACTCTGTTCCATGCAAAATACGCCCCCAAAGCCCAAGTAATGCAGTGGTTCTCACATTTGCGCGTACTCCAGAAAGACCTGAAGGGCTCACTAAAAACACCCCCAGTTTCCCGTTGTGTAGACCTGGAGGAAGGCCTTGGCAATTAGCCCTGGGGCGGATTTTTCAGGTGAGGCGCTCAGGGACCAGAGGACTGCTCTTTGAGGATCACTGGAGTGTTACTACAAGTTACTACAAAGCTATCGGGTTTCAAGTCCTCAAGGTAGGGACAGGTTGCTATCGACTGAGTGTGCGGTTTAGGGTATCTGGGCTGGAAGAGAGGGAAGCAAGGGCGGCCCCCTCAGCTAGGTTTTGCCCAAAAAAAGGAAAAAGAAGAGACAGAGAGGCATGCGGCCCTGGGTCAGGGTGCGGCTGTGATATTTTAAACACGGAATCTGGTTGTGTCATCCCAGGACCCCAGGGGAATACGCTGCTGCATTTTTCCCTCCTAGTTCCCATTACTGTGCTCCGCCGGGCAGAACAAGGAAGCGGGTAGAGCAGAGCTGCCGGGCAAAGCCCTGAAATACCTGATTCTCCATTTATTTCCAGGTGCTGCTTGTACTTTCTCGGCCCTCAACTTTTCAGCGAAGAAGAAACTGATTTTTATATCTTTACACTCAGTCTGTTTTTGTTTTTGTTTTTTTTTGTTTTTTGTTTTTTGTTTTTTGTTTTGTGCAGATCGTATTGTAGCCTACGCTGGCCTCGATTTTGATATATAGACCAAGGCTAACCTTAAACTCCCTTGGACTCCTGCCTCTGCCTCCCAAGTGCTGGGATTAACAGCCATGGACTAGCACAGCTGGCTGGAACATGTCTTAAAACAGGCAAGCACATAAACATTGTTTCCGGATTCATCCTTTAGTCATTTGGGTCAGGATAGAAGTAGGTAAAAAACATTACTACTACTTTCAAATTTCACCAGCCAGTGTATTAGGAGAGAAATGTTGGATTTGGATGAGAAAGCCAGTGGAAAAATATGCACACACACTAAGGGGGCACCCGGATTTGAACCGGGGACCTCTTGATCTGCAGTCAAATGCTCTACCACTGAGCTATACCCCCTCTGCTGGTGAAAGCCTACAAAAATCTTTTTACTTGATTTGTATCCTTTTCATATTGAATTTTGCTTCTGTTTAAAAGTATATTTTTTCCTAAGTAATATTGAATTTAAACAATAAAGAGGCATACATTACAAAAAACACACACTGACAGTTAGAAAATGTGAGTTTAGATTGTAAACTTCTTTTATCTTTCTCTTGCAAAACTGTATTGGAAGACTTTACCCACTCTCCAAAATACAAATACCCTCTCACTCTGAGTGTCCATTGAGAGGCATTCCTAGCTTGTCTGTCGCAATTTCCCTTTTTAATTCATAGAGCCCTCACTGTGCAGCCCTAAGAAGCAGCACAAATTCTCAACTAAAAGATTCTGCCTAGTGTAAAGGAGACAGAGAGAAAGAGAGAGAGAGAGAGAGAGAGAGAAAGAGAGAGAGAGAGAGAGGGAGAGAGGGAGAGAGAGAGGGGGAGGGAATATGAAAATTGGGAACCTGGCAAGATAGCACAAGTAAAGGCCCTGACTACTCAGCCTGGTAATCTGAGTTCATTCCCCAAAACCCACATAGTGGAAGGAGAAAATTAACTCTTTTTTTTTGTTTGTTTTTCGAGACAGGGTCTCCCTGTGTTAGCCTTGGCTGTCCTGGATTCGCTTTGTAGACTAGGCTGGCCTTGAACTCACAGAGATCCACCTGCCTCTACCTCCCGAGTGCTGGGATTAAAGACGTGCACCACCACCGCCCAGCTTTTTTTTTTTTTTTAATATTTATACAATATTCTGCCTCTGTGTGTGCCTGCATGCCAGGAGAGGGCACCAGATCTCATTATAGATGGTCGTGAGCCATCATGTGGTTGCTGGGAATTGAACTCAGGACCTGTGGAAGAGCAGCCAGTGCTCTTAACCTCTGAGCCATCGCTCCAGCCCCCAGAAAATTAACTCTTGCAAGTTGTCCTCTGACCTCCACACCCACCTAAACATAAATACAAACACACAATAAATACATCTTTGTTTTTATTTTTTAATCTTACTTTCTTTTAGGGGGGGATTTGAGACAGGGTTTCTCTGTGTAGCCTTGGCTGTCCTGGACTCACTTTGTAGACCAGGCTGGCCTCCAACTCACAGCGATCCACCTGCCTCTGCCTCCCGAGTGCTGGGATCACAGGTGTGCGCGCCACCACTGCCCAGCGAAGGTAAATTTTTAATTTAAAAACCCCTCATTTTGAAAACTCTCATGCAGATGTGCTGGGTCACACCTGCAATCCTAGCACACTGGAGAGACTGAGGCAAAAAGATGGCCAGTTCCAGTTCCAGGTCTAGTCTTTGTTATATAATGTGACCTTCGCCCAACAACAGCAATAATCAAAGTTTCATTCACAAGAAAGTAATAGAGCCGGGCATGGTGGCGCACGCCTCTAATCCCAGCACTCGGGAGGCAGAGGCAGGCAGATTGCTGTGAGTTCAAGAGCAGCCTGGGCTATGAAGAGGTTCCAGGAGAGCCAAGGCCACACAGAGAAACCCTGTCTCAAAAAAAAAAAAAAAGTATGCTGAATTTGGCTCAGACAAATGGCAAGCTGTGTGTCTTTCTTGCTTGCTTTTTCACAGTGATCCGCCTGCCTCTGCCTCCCGTGTGCTGGGATTAAAGGTGTGCGCCACCACCCGCCCGGCTACACGCTGCAGCATCTGTTTTCTGCAGCAAGGGACTGGCTGAGTGAGGAAAGAAACAAGAGCGTGGGAGACTCAAGACAGGAGATGCCATGGGGTGGTCGTTTTGGAAAGGAAAAGGATGAACATACTTGGGGAAAGGTGTGGGGATATTAGACAGAACCTCTCAGAGACGGGTGGAGTGACACAGACATGTGCTTTTTCTTAGCAACACTCAACCCCTGGGTGTAGTCCTGGAGCGCTCCTATAACTGAAGTTACTTAGCTTATAGATTGACAAGCGAGTACAACCGAAGGCTCACGGTGAACCAGGCGGTGTGCCAAGCAAAGGACCTTGGAGAACACAGAATGACATATGATCCCTGCACTCAGAAACACACAGTTCACCGGAGTTGAGGTGGGTGAGACAGCTCAACAGAAAGATATTTATACTAGGGCTGGAGAGATGGCTCAGAGGTTAAGAGCACTGCCTGCTCTTCCAGAGGTCCTGAGTTCAATCCCCAGCAACCACATGGTGGCTCACAACCATCTGTAATGTGATCTAATGCCCTCTTCTGCAGATAAAGTACTCATATACAATAAATAATTTTTTAAAAAGATATTTACACTAAACCTGATGGCTGATGGCTTGAAATCAAATCCCTGGGACCCAATAACCCAATAATGTAAGAATCCATTCCTATATGGTGTCCTCAGGCTCACTGGTATTCTCTCTCTGTCTCTCTCTCTCTCTCTCTCTCTGTAATTTAAAATATTGAACAATATATGTGTTCTAAGTAACAAGTAGTCCAAAATCAAAATTCAGAAAGAATATCTTAAGACAGGTCTTTGATGATGACAGATACAAAATCCAAGACATGCCAAGTATGGTGGGGCTCACCTTTAATCCCAGCGCTCAGGAGGCAGAGGCAAGAAGATCTCTATGAGTTCACAGCCTGCCTGCTCTACCAAGTTCTGGACAGCCAAGGCTACACAGAGAAAGAAACCCTGTCTCGAAAAAACAACAACAACAAAAATCTTAGACATTGTGCTAGGAGTTGAATCCAGAGCTTTGGGACCTACTAGGCCAGTGATCTCACAGACTTTTACCCAGATAAACGTAGCCTTTACCACTAAACAAGGAAACTTCCTTTTGCAAACAGAGACCATTATAGGAAACACCATCAGTCAAAATGCAGAGTAGGGCTGGAGAGATGGCTCAGAGGTTAAGAGCACCAGCTGATCTAACGAAGATCCTGAGTTCAATTCCCAGCAACCGCATGGTGGCTCACAACCATCTACAATGAAATCTGGTGCCCTCTTCTGGCGGTTTAGGGGTTAGGACTGAAAGAGAGAAAGAAGAGCCTGGAGAGACGGCTCAGTGGTTAAGAGCACTGACTGCTCTTCCAAAAGACCTGAGTTCAATTCCCAGCCCCCACATCATGGCGGCTCACACCTGTCTGTAACTCCATGATCTAACACCTTCACATGGACATACATGCAAGCAAAACACCAATAAACATAAAATAAATTTTAAGCCAAGCAGTGGTGGCGCACGTCTTTAATCCCAGCACTTGGGAGGCAGAGGCAGGCAGATCACTGTGAGTTCATGGCCAGCCTGGTCTACAAAGCTAGTTCAGGATAGTCAGGACTACACAGAGAGACCCTGTCTTGAAAAACCAAAAGAAAGAAAAAAGAGAGAGAGAGAGAGAGAGAGAGAGAGAGAGAGAGAGAGAGAGAGAGAAAGAAGTGTAGGGGAGATAAACCTGTTTTTGTTTTGATCCCAAGTATGGGATGGGGAAGAGAGAAGGATGCTCACGTAGATGTGAGAAGACAGGATGTTTATGACTTAGATGTGAGAGAGCAGGATGTTTTCCATCTGGAAGTTGAACCACTTCAGGGGACTTGGTTGTTGCCAGCTGAAAAACATCCTTGAACAGACTGAGAGGAGATATATATATATATAATATATGAGCCCAAAAAACAGGAGGCAGAGATTTTTGATGGTACTTGGTTTTTGGCTGTTCATCTGGGCACTTCGAGAAGCTCCTAGAGAGAACTGCTCCAGGGAAAGCTTCAAGGCTTTGGACTCCCGCTGAGGCTTCAGGTTCCAGCAGCAACTTTGGTGGGATTGCTGGTTTGCCGAAATCCTGCTGACTACACCAGGAGAATCGTTGCCAGGAGCTGATACCCAGAAAGTTTCATTCCTGTTTTCCTTAATCTCCTTTCCCTCTTATTTAGGCCAGTCAGGTTGTAAGGGAGGTAGGCTCATTTAATAAGTTCATAATAAAATATACTTGTTGAGAAAATTCAGCCTAGCCGGGCATGGTAGCGAAAGCCTTTAATCCCAGCACTCGGGAGGCAGAGGCAGGCAGGTCATTGTGAGTTCGAGGCCAGCCTGGTCTACAGAGTGAGTCCAGGACAGCCAAGGCTACACAGAGAAACTCTGTCTCGGAAAAAAAAGAAAAAAAGAAAAAAGAAAAAAAGAAAAAGAAAAAAAAGAAAAGAAAATTCAGCCTACAAAGAAAGAAAGGCTGGGTGTGGTGGCCCACCCCTTTAATCCCGGCACTGGAAGACTGTGAATTACAGGGCAGCCTGGTCTAAAAAGTGAGTCCAGGACAGCCAAGACTACACAGAGAAACCAGGTCTCAAACAAAACAAAAAAAGAAAGAAAGAAAATGCAAAGTAACGGAGCTCAGCCCCAATGGACATACCTACACAATGCTCCTGTACCTAAGGCTCGGAGAACACTGCAGGAGAGGAGGATCAGGGACTTTTCCTGTGTCTCCTAGTACCATCAGAAACGGTCCCCATAACGTCTCTCCAACACAACCACTCCGACGTGAGCCGAACAAGGACAACACCAATGAATATACCAAACTGGACAGGGAAAACTCCACAAGGCCTCAACCATGTATAAAGAATGAATCTGGGCAGCAGTGGCACACGCCTTTAATCTCAGCACTTGGGAGGCAGAGGCAGGTGGATCGCTGCGAGTTCGAGGCCAGCCTGGTCTACAGAGTGAGTCCAGGATAGTCAAGATAACATAGAGAGACTTTATCTCGAAAAACAAAACAGAAACAGACAAACAAACCATAAAGAATGACAGGCTGGGCAGGAGAGAGATGGTTTGGAGGTTAAGAGCGCCGCCGGCTCTCCCAGAGGTCCTGAGTTCAATTCCCAGCAACCACATGGCGGCTCACAATCATCGGTAATAAGATTCGGTGCTCTCTTCTGGCTTCCAGGTATAAAGTACTCATATACATTAACTTAAAAAAAAAAAAAAAAAGAATGACAGGCAACTGAGTGAAGCTGGAAGTTGGGGGATTGTCCTCCCCAGGGATGAGGACACCAATTGGTTGTTCAGTTCAAAGCGGTAAGCCTGAAAACATAAGTACAAGCCACATTATATACATAGAACGCAACAGGTTATATTTAGGAATATAAATGATACAGAAATACACATATAGGGCTGGAGAGATGGCTCAGCGGTTAAGAGCACTGACTACTCTTCCAGAGGTCCTGAGTTCAATTCCCAGCAACCACATGGTGGCTCACAACCATCTATAATGTGATCTGATGCATACTATATACATAATAATAAATAAATCTTAAAAAAAAAAGAAATACACATATACATGCAATAACAATGGGGAAAGAGGCAATGACTTTGAAAGAGAGCAGGGAGGGCTCTCTTTGGAAGGGTTGGGAGGGAGATAAATGAAGGGAGAAATGTTGTAATTAAGTTTCAGTTTCAAGGGCTGGAGAGATGGCTGAGAGGTGAAGAGCCCTGTCTGCTCTTCCAAAGATCCTGAATTCAATCACCAGCAACCACATTGTGGCTCACAGCCACTGAGATCTGGTGCCCTCTTGTGATGTGCAAGCTCACATGCAGGCAGAACACTGTATAAGTAATGAATAAATAAATCTTTAAAAATAAAAAAAAACTTGGGGGCTGGAGAGATAGCTCAGCGGTTAAGAGCACTGACTGCTTTTCCAGAAGTCCTGAGTTCAAGTCCCAGCACTACGTGTTGGCTCACAACTATCTATAATGTGCTCTAATGTGCACTGTATACATAATAAATAAATCTTTTTGAAAAAGTTTCAGTTGGCCGGGCGTGGTGGCGCACACCTTTAATCCCAGCACTCGGGAGGCAGAGGCAGGCGGATCGCTGTGAGTTCGAGGCTAGCCTGGTCTACAAAGTGAGTCCAGGACACAGCCAAGGCTAACACAGAAAGCCTCTGTCTCGAAAAACCAAAAAAAAAAAAAGTTTCAGTTTCAAAACTAAACAAACACACAAGACATTGTTGAGAAGTTGGGCTTGGTGGTGCGCATCTGCAGTCCAATCACTTGGAAGACAGAGGCAGGAGGACTGCCTCAAGTCCAGTGGGTTTAAGACCCGGAATACAGGAGGACCTTGTCTGTGGGGGTGGGGAGGGGTGGGGGTTGGGAGGGGAGAAAGGGTCAGTACTCCTTTAGTCCCAGCCATCTCCGAGGGAAAAGCTGGTGGATCTGTGTGGGACCATCCTGTCCTGCATAGAGTCTCAGTCCAGTTAGGGCTACATAGTGAATCCTTGTCTCGAAAAGAAATAATAATCAACTATTTAACTGGTAGGTGGGGGCGCACACCTTTAATGCCAGCACCGGGGAGGCAGAGGCAGGGAGGATCTCTTGAGTTCCAGGCCAGCCTGGTCTACAGAATGAGTTCCAGGCCAGCCTGGTCTACAGAATGAGTTCCAGGCCAGCCTGGTCTACAGAATGAGTTCCAGGACAGCCAGCACTACACAGAGAAACCCTGTCTCAGAAAATACATACATACATACATACATACATACATACATACATACATACATAAAACTATTTAAATGAGTGAAAAGATAGGTAGAATCCCACATTAAAGCAGCATTTTCCTAGCTGGAAGAAAGGTGTCTATGTCTGAAACAGCTGGAAAGCCTGGGAGCACGCATCACCTGAGGCTCCCAGGGAAAAAGGCTGCTCCTGCCTTACACGTTCTGAGCTTAACTGATTAGACATCGGTGTTTGTGGAGGGCTGGAATGCTGCAGGTCCAGAGCCAGATTCTCCTGGGCTATCTTAACCTCTATGTAGCCATTCGTTGCGGATGTCTGCGAATGACCTAACGCGCTCGTGACTATTAGGTAAATCCTTGTGGAATGTAGGAACAGATGCCACCAATCAAAGGCTGGGAATGTAGTCAGAAAACATTCCAGGCCCAGTCCAAGATGTAAGCTGGTATTTTCACCAATCTCTCTCTCTCTCTCTCTCTCTTTTTTTTTTTTTTTTTTTTTGGTTTTTCGAGACAGGGTTTCTCTGTGTAGCCTTGGCATCCTGGACTCACTTTGTAGACCAGGCTGGCCTCGAACTCACAGCGATCTACCCGCCTCTGCCTCCCGAGTGCTGGGATTAAAGACATGCACTACCACTGCCTCACTGACCTTTCAGTTTGTATACAGCCTTTCTTTTAAAAAATATTTTATTTCATTTTAATTTATGTGCGTTGGTATGAGGGTATCCGATCTTGGAGTTACAGACAGTTGACTACCTTGTGGGTGCTGGGAATTGAACCCTGGTCCTTTGGAAGAGCAGGCTCTTAACCACTGAGCCATCTCTCCAGCCTTTAATCCCAGCACTCGGGAGGCAGAGGCAGGCGGATCACTGTGAGTTCGAGGCCAGCCTGGTCTATAAAGTGAGTCCAGAACAGTCAAAGCTACATAGAGAAACCCTGTCTTCAAAAACCAAAATAAATAAATAATCTGTAAGCAATATGAATACTCATGAAACAATTATGAAGACTATCACTTAGGAGAAAGTACCTTACTTTCTATCCTATCTTAGTGAGTTCAGAATTCTGTACTTAAATCATTTTCTATCATAGTTTGTATTCATCAACCTAGAAATCAAACAAAACAAAAAGCCATATTATGTAGGTCTCTGGAGCTTTTTGTTTGTTTATTTGGATGGTTGCTTTTGTTTTTGGTGTTTTGAGACAGGGTTTCTCTGTGCAGCCTTGGCTGTCCTGGACTCAGTTTGTAGACCAGGCTGGCCTCAAACTCTCACAGACCCACCTGCCTCTGCCTCCCCAGAGCTGGGACTACAGGCATGCACCAACATGTCTGGTTGGTCTCTGAGGTTTCTTTCTTTTTTTTTTTTTTAATTTATTCTTATTACATCGCAATGGTTATCCCCTCCCTTGTATCCTCCCATTCCTCCCTCCCTCCCTTTTTCCCCTTACTCCTCTCCCTTATGACTGTGACTGAGGGGGACTTCCTCCCCCTATATATGCTCATAGGGTATCAAGTCTCTTCTTGGTGTCTCTGAGGTTTCTGAAGACCAGCTATCTATTTATAGTATATCTGAATAGGTGAAACTTGCTATCTGTCCAACTTGGAAGCATATTTCTGTAATAAACTAGACTAGTATCTGAAAGACCATAAGTTTGATTGACTGACTACTAACTTGCATTACTTAATTATCCTAAACAGTTTGTAATAGTAGCTTTCAAAAGGACAGGAACTTCACATTGCATTTTTATATGAATTGCATAGGTACAATACCTTATACAAGAGTTAATATGGGGCTGGCGAGATGGCTCAGAGGTTAAGAGCACTGTCCAAAGGTGCGGAGTTCAATTCCCAGCAACGGTATGGTGGCTACCATCTATAGTGAGATCTGGTGCCCTCTTCTGGTGTACAGGTGTACATGCAGGCAGAACATTGTAGACATAATAAGTAACCACATCTTTAAAAAGAAGAGTTGAGCCGGGCTTGGTGGTGCACGCCTTTAATCCCAGCATTCAGGAGGCAGAGGCAGGCGGATCGTTGTGAGTTCGAGAACTCTACCCGTTGTCTCCTGGTATGCCAATAAAGCAGCTTACAGACAATTGCTGAGCAGGGGAGAGAACAGGGCAGGCAGATCATTGTGAGTTCACGAGGCCAGCCTGGTCTACAGAGTGAGTCCAGGACAGCCAAGGCTACACAGAGAAACTCTGACTCGAAAAATGAAATAAATAAATAAATAAATAGAGTCAATAAGTCATTAATCTATTTTGGGGAGGGGTCCCATATTCCCCTTCTGTTTTGTTTGTTTGTTTTTATTTTTGTTTTTTTCCAGACAGAGTTTCTATGTGTTGCCTTGACTTTCCTGGACTTGTTTTGCAGATCAGGCTGGCCTCGAACTCACAGTGATCCACCTGCCTCTGCCTCCCCAGTGCTGGGATTAAAGGCATGCACCACCACGCCCGGCTTCCCCTTTTGTTGTATGAACATTTTCCTTAAAGTCCTGTTAGATTTCTCTACAATTGCTTGTCCTGTAGGATTGTAAGGTATTTCTGTAACATTTTCTCTATCACGTATAAAATATTATTGTATTGGGGCTGGAGAGATGGCTCAGTGGTTAAGAGCCCTGTTTGCTCAGGTTCAATTCTCAGCACCCATACGGTAGCTCACAACTGTCTGTAACCCTAGTTCCAGGGGATCTGACACCCTCACACCAATGCACATAAACTAAAATTAAATAAATTGAAAAATAAAAACCAAGAAAATGACAAAACAATATTATTGTACTTTCCTGGGTGCATCTGTTGAAGCTTTATCAGCTTCCGTCTGGAAAGGAATTTCTAAGATATCTACCGTCTCTAATAAACGTGCAATCTCAGAATCGTCTTCTTCAGAATTCAAGGCAAGAGCCCCTTGCAATTCTGAATACGAATCTTTGGTATGGCGCACAGTTTTTAGTTTTCCAAACTCTGCAAAATGAAATATATAAGCTATTGTATGGCATTTCTCTAAGATACCATTCAATAGAATCTGTTTTGTTTGGTTGTTTTTTGTTTTGGTTTTTTTTTTTTTTTTTTGGTTTGGTTTTTCGAAACAGGGTTTCTCTGTGTAGCCTTGGCCATCCTGGACTCACTTTGTAGACCAGGCTGGCCTCGAACTCACAGCAATCCGCCTGCCTCTGCCTCCCGAGTGCTGGGATTAAAGGCATGCGCCACCACCGCCCGGCTGGTTTTTTTTTTTTTTTTGGTTTTTTGTTTGTTTGTTTTTCGAGACAGGGTCTCTCTGTGTAGCCTTGGTTGTCTTGGACTCACTTTGTAGTCCAGGTTGGCCTCGAACTTAAAACGATCCACCTGCCTCTGCCTCCCAAGTGCTGAGATTAAAGGAGTGTGCCACCACGCCCGGCAGAAACTGTATTTTTAATTCAGCATATAATTCATCTAGTAATTGATCCTTGACAATATATTCAGTCTGATTATGATGGTTCATAGCTAAAGCCTCTTTACCTAGTGTCTCAATGGCTTGTCATTCTGCAATCTTGCCAAAAGATGGTGCTGTAGGCTTTAGGTTGGATTTTTCTGAAACCTTTTTTTTTTTTCCTTTTTCTTTTTTTCTGATTTAAAGAATCCTCCATGGGGCTGGTGAGATGATGGCTCCGTGGTTAAGAGCACTGTCTGGTTTTCCTGAGTTCGATTCCCAGCAACCACATGACGGCTCACAAGCATCTATAATGCAATCTAGTTCCTTCCTTCCTTGTGCAGGAGTACATGCAAGCAGAGCATTGTATATGTAATAAATAAATTTAAAAAAATAAAAAGAATCCTCTAATCGTGTGGTATGGTGCACAACTTTAATCCCAGCACCCGGGAGGCAGAGGCAGGCGGATCTCTGTGAGTTCAAGGCCAGCCTGGTCTACAAAGTGAGTCTAGGATAGCCAAGGTTACACAGGGAAACCCTGTCTTGAAAAACCAAACCAAGGCCGGGCGGTGGTGGTGCACGCCTTTAATCCCAGCACTCGGGGAGGCAGAGGCAGGCAGATCGCTGTGAGTTCGAGGCCAGCCTGGTCTACAAAGTGAGTTCAGGACAGCCAAGGCTACACAGAGAAACCTTGTCTCCGGAGGGGGGTGGTGGGGGGCGAAGAAGAAGAAGAAAAGAAAAACCAAACCAAACCAAACAAAACAGAAGAGACCAGCAGGACCAAAAATAAATAAATAAAATAAAATAAAATAATTAAATAAATAAATCTTTTAAAAAAATAAAATAAAAGCAACCAGGAACAGTATTACTGAGTGAAATCTTCTGGAAAGTATTCTCTGAAAGCCTGATTGTTAACTGGTTTACTTTTTTGTTTGTTTGTTTGTTTTTGGTTTTTCTCGAGATAGGGTTTCTCTGTGTAGCCTTGGCTATCCTAGACTCGCTTTGTAGACCAGGCTGGCCTCCAACTTACAGAGATCCGCCTGCCTCTGTCTCTCGAGTGCTGGGATTAAAGGTGTGCGCCACCACACCTGGCTGCTGGTTTACTTTTTTTCTCCTTATAAAAAGCCTTATTTTAAAAAAAGTAAACCAATGTCATGGTCTGATTCCCGAATTTGTATGGTGGCCGAGACCGGTCAGCTCTTGTTCAGCTTTCAAATAAACTTCCATCAGTCTGAGTCTGGTGTTGGAGTGCTCAGTGTGTGGCTATTCCTGAACCCTAATAAATATTTCCATCTTTTTAATTTGATTGTTATGTAGATGAATGCTTGCCTGCCTGTGTATATGTCCACTATATACTTGTCTGATGTCCTCAGAGCCCAAAGAGAGTGACAGAGTCCCAGGCACTAGAGTCGCAGATGGTTGTGAACGGCTGCGTGTGTGGTAGGAACAGAACCAGGCCCTCTGCAAGAGGAGCAAATGCTCTTTTGTTTGTTTTTTGAGACAGGGTTTCTCTGTGTAGCCTTAGCTGTCCTCAACGCGCTTTGTAGACCAGGCTGGCCTCAGTTCACAGTGATTCTCCGGCCTCTGCCTCCCGAGTGCTGGTCAATCTCCCCCCCCCCCCCCCCAGACAGGGTTTCTCTGTGTAGCGCCACCACGCCTGGCTTGGTCAATCTTCTTAATGCTAGAATCCTTTAATACAGTTCCTCATAAAATTGTTACTTTATAACTGTAATTTTGCTACTGTTGTGTAAATAATTATGCAAATAATGTAAATATCTGATATGCAGAATATCTGAAATGTGACCATTGGGGTCATTCCACCGCAAAGGGATCACAACCCACAGATTTAGAACTCCTCTTAAATATTGAGTCACCTCCCTAACTCGCTCCCCTTTTCCTTTCCTCCTCCCCCTCCTTCTTTGAGACCAGGATGACAGGGTGGCACAAGCTGGCTTTAAACTTGTTTGTCTTTTTTTGTTTTTCGAGACAGGGTTTCTCTGTGTAGCCTTGGCTGTCCTGGACTCGCTTTGTAGACCAGGCTGGCCTGGAACTCACAGCAATCCACCTGCCTCTGCCTCCTGAGTGCTGGGATTAAAGGCGTGCGCCACCACGCCTGGCTGCCAGTCTGTTTCTCAGGCAGGCCTTTTATAAGAGAAACTGTAACCAGGTAACCAGGTAGAAGCAAGGGGAGGGCAGCATTACATTACAAAATTTTTAAGTATTGTTTCACTTTGAAAAAAATTGTCTAAACCAACAAATGTTATGCCACCAAACACACAGATGGAGTGGTCTGTAGCGCTTCACTAAATTGTTCCACAAATTAAGCCATTCTGAGCTTCCTCTTGCCCCATCTCTCTCTGTTTTTTGAGAACCCTTACAGAACAATTTAGTTTTGCTTATGTATTTGTGCTGAGAAAGGATCTCATGGGTAGCTTAGGCTGACGTGGAAATCGCGACAATCCTGCCTCAGCTTCCCGAATGCTGGGATTACCATGCGAGTACCACCACCACGCCAGGGGCAAGAATTATTTTTGAATTCCTGGCATCCAGAGAAGTGCTTGGCAATGAAGCTCAAAAGAAGCTCTCGAGAAAATTAGACAAAAAAAAGCAAAGTGTCTACATCTCCAATTACTTCGGAGGCCGTTGGGAAGAGAGAGACCCAAATTTATCCGAGCCTGCAAAAACACAACTCCCGCGCGCGTCCCGAGCTGTTGCAAAAGAGGCCTAGGGTTTTGACGTCATATAGCTGCGTCCGGAGGAAGGAGGCGGGTCCGGAGGAAGGAGGAGAAGGCGAAGTCACATGGCCTGGTGGGCGGGGCCTCCAGTTCATATCCCAGCGTTCCTTGTTCTTACTTCCTTTCTGACTCTTTCCGGGCGCTCAAGATGTCGAAGCGAGGTGAGCCTTTAGGGTTTGGGGCGATCCGCTGGCATCCGCCGCGCGGGGCGATCGGCCTGTCCAGCGGCGAAGGCTCCCGGGCCGCGGCGGTGCTTTGCAGCCCTCGGGCCGGGGCCGGGGCGGGGGAGGATGGGCACCGCAGAGGCCCTGGGAGAGAGCCCCGTTCGAGGAGGGCGGCGGAGCCAGGGGGATCGCCCCGCGCACCCAGCACCGGCTGCAGCCGTCGGGTGATGGGCGGCCTCTGCGGTCCCCGCCATCTCCACCCTCGCCTTGGCTTTGGCGTTTTTGTAAAAGTGGAGTCGAGGTTGTAGCCGCCGGGTTCCGTAACCTCCACAAGGAGGATGGTAACGATGGGGACGGCCAGGTGGTTCTGTGACAAGTGGGGGGCAGTCGCGGGGAGAGGCTACTGTAACCCCAAAGCTTGTGCAGTGCATTGTGGGTTGGAACCGAGAACGGGAGAGGGGGGGGACGGGACACAGCGTGGAATTGTGTGAACACTGGCCACTCTTAATTGTGTTTCTTTCTCCTCCCCGAAGGACGCGGCGGGTCCTCCGGAGCCAAGTTCCGGATTTCCCTGGGTCTTCCGGTAGGAGCCGTGATCAACTGTGCCGACAACACAGGTGAGGCCTTGGGGCGATGCCCAGCCAGCGAGTCCCCCCCTTTTAAAAAGCACTCAGTGGGCCTTTTTGCTGGTGACCCACTGAGCCGTCAAGAAGGGGCAGAGTGAAAACAGCGCTTTTGGGTGAAGTGGCAACATGTGTTGTTTGCTTCAATCGGTGTTGTGACAAAAGATATTTGGGGAAAGGGGTTGCTCACGTGTGCGGTGAGTGTGTGAGGGGGTCTGGGAAGGCGGTTTAGCTTTTTTTTTTTTGAGACTCAGCTCCTTGCTGTGTAGCCCAAGTTGGTCTGATATCAACTATAACTGCGTACTCATACAAAGTGGTGCTTTTTTTTTTTTTTTAATTTTTTCCTTTTTCGATAGGAGCCAAAAATCTGTATATCATCTCTGTGAAGGGAATCAAAGGACGGCTGAACAGGCTTCCCGCCGCCGGTGTCGGCGACATGGTGATGGCCACAGTTAAGAAGGGCAAACCAGAATTAAGGAAAAAGGGTGAGTAGGCATGGGGTGCCCCGTATGGTGGAGAATTGAAAGTTCTCCATATACTGGAAAATGGGGTGTTGACATTGTGGCTGTCAAAACCTCTAAATAACTTAAGCTTTTGAGAGGGCTGTGAGATCGGTACCTCTGCTCCTACTGTTTGGGATAAGATGTGACTTTGTAGCCGCGCCCCCGTGTCTGACCACTTTGGTTTATGGAGCATCTGGTTTCTCTGAGTTCCTCCCCTGTAAGCTCAGGTCTCTGCTGTTTAATCTACCAGTCACCTGGGTAAGCTTGTCAGACAGTAATAGACCACCTCCTTTTCATGAGAAAGGGTCTCTAGTTCGAAAGTGCAAATGGCAGTGCCAGATGGGCGTATTTGATGTGCGGTTTATTTGTTTGTTTTTGAACAGTTAGACATCTCTGAAGGGTCTGTCAGCACAGCCATGTTTCCTTTTGTGATAGACCCTAAATAGGGAGCTGCAGGCTTATTAGCTACCCTAAGGTTTTTCCATCAGGTGTAAGAATTAAAAGGGACAGGCCTCAGAACCTCTCCCTGGCGGGAGTAAGTGGTCTGGCTGTGGGACCTTTTCGTTGCACTTAGGCGGGGACTCATTGCAGACCTGGTTGGCCTTGATCTCAGAAAAGATGTACCTGCTTCCCAAGTGCTAGGTGGCACTAAGCAATGTTTTCCAGACATTGTCACAGTCCCCTGGCATAGTACAAATGTGGCCTGTGGGATTGGGACGTTGGTTTATAGCACCCTTAAGTTTTAGTTAGAAATAGTCCTCTGGTCCACTTTAATACTACTTGAGGGGATGGGGGTGCTGTGGCTAAATTTATCCTAATGTGTAGACAAGGGTGTCTGAGGGCCTGTCCTCTCCTCAGAACACTTCACGGTCTGGTTGGTGGCCTGCGAGGCTGTCGGAGAAGAGCAGAGCATGTCCCCCTTAACTCGTGGGTGTGGTGACAGCTGGATCGTGCTGTCTCCCGTGGCGGGGACAGCCACAGGTTCTAGTCCTAGCTGGGAATTCCCAGTTATTTTGTAAGTGGATGTCAAGAGGGAGCCGTGGTCACTTGCTTTTTTCTGATGTGTGTCTTTAAAGGTAGTCCCGAATATTTTTAGTTCAGTCGTGTATGTCTACATGCAGGGGAGAGGGCTTTAAACAAGTGGTTTCAGAAGGTGAACTTAGTTTTTTAATTAAACAATTGAGTGGGATCCAGGCTGGGTGGCACCCAGCTGTTTGGAGACCTAGGCAGGAAGGAGCATTGTAAATTCAAGGCTTGCCTGGGCAACTCAGAATGGTAGCACTTTGGCTTGGTGTGCAAGGCCCTTAACAGAAAAGCAATTGTGGCTCCTGGGCCCCGTCTTCCACCTCTTAGATTGTCCTTGTTAGGTGTCCTGTCTGACTTGATCTAGTCTGGGTTGTTTTCCCCCCTGGGCTGTTGTCACTTGGTAACCACTCTATCAGCGGTTAGCAGGTGTTCATGTACCTGCACTGTGGGCTGTTTAGTTACAAGTTTTGGTTTATTAAACATGTGCTGAGAAGCTCCTTAATGCATGCTATTGTTTGTTTTTGAGACAGGGTTTCTGTGTAGCCTTGGCTGTCCTATTTGTAGACCAGGCTGGCCTTGAACTCAAAGATCCATCCGCCTGCCTCTGCCTCCCAAGTGCTGGGACTAAAGGTGTGCGCCACCATACCCAGCTCAATGTATGTTTTGCTTGATTGATTGGTTGTTTTTGAGACAGGGTTTCTCTGTGTAGCCTTGGCTGTCCTAGACTCACCTTGTAGACCAGGCTGGCCTTGAACTCACAAAGATCTGCCTGCCTCCCAAGTGCTGGGATTAAAGACATGCACCACCACACCCAGCTCAATGCATGTTTTCTAAATGCAAATGCCAGTATTGGAGTGGGTGGGGAGGGTTTTTCTTTGCAGCCTTGACTTGACTATCCTGGGCTTGCTTGTAGACCAGTCTGGCCTTGAGACCAGGCAGGCAGAGACCGCCTGCCTGCCTCCCCAGTGCTAGGATTAACAGGCTGTGCCACTGCCCCAGCTGGAGGTGCTGTGTACTATCAACATGAGGCGTAATACACATCCACATCAAACACTAGTAATTTACTGTTTTCTTTGGTACGTTGGCTGGCAGACTAGGTACAATGTGTAGATGCTGGCACTTGGGAATACTTTTTTGGTTTTTCGAGACAGGGTCTCTCTGTGTTAGCCTTGGGTGTCCTGGACTCACTTTGTAGACCAGGCTGGCCTCGAACTCACAGTGATCCGCCTGCCTCTGCCTCCCCAGTGCTGGGATTAAAGGTGTGCGCCACCACGCCCGGATGGGAATACATTTTTATTCAATATAGTTACTATTTGTATGACAAGCCCTATAACTGAGCTGTTGGCACAAAAATGGGTGGTTGAGCCATGCGGTGGTGGTGCACGCCTTTAGTCCCAGTACTCGGGAGGCAGAGGCAGGCAGATCTCCGTAAGTTTGAGGCCAGTCTGTCTACAAAGTGAGTCCAGGACAGCTAGGGCTACACAGAGAAACCCTGTCTCAGAGAGAGAGAGAGGTGGTTGGTGTTTGCGTCGACTCTCAAGTGATGGAAACTAACAGTGAGTGTGCATTCTGTGGAGAGGTGTGGCTGGCTGCTTTTTATGCTGGTATTAGGAGTTAGCCAGTTAGTAACTGCTGCCCTTTTCTTTTCTCTTTAGTCCACCCAGCAGTGGTAATTCGACAACGAAAGTCATATCGAAGAAAAGATGGGGTGTTTCTTTATTTTGAAGATAACGCAGGGGTCATAGTAAACAATAAAGGCGAGATGAAAGGTAAGGAGCGGTTCAAGCCATCACTGTACCTGCCTGGGTGACTCCAGGAGCTCGGGCAAGGTGTCCTCTGTCTAACCTGTCGTCTTCTGTGCAGGTTCTGCTATCACAGGTCCGGTTGCAAAGGAGTGTGCAGACTTGTGGCCCAGGATTGCATCCAATGCAGGCAGCATCGCATGATTCTCTGGTGTACTTGTAAAATATATTCATTAAAAAGTCTTTGCTCTAAGAATTTGTTGTCTTTTAAAAATATATATTTGGCTTCATGACACAGCTTCACCCATAAAGACCATTGACTGTTCTTCAAGAGGACACTGGTTTAAGTCTCAGTACCCACATGGTGACTATAACTCCAATTAAAAAAAAAAATCCTGGGCTGGAGAGATGGCTCAGCAGTTGAGAACACTTGACTGTTCAATTCCCAGCACCCACGTGGCAGCTCACAACTGTCTATAACTCCAAGACCCTCATATAGACAGGCAGAACACCAATGCACGTAAAATAAAAAAAATTGTTTTAAAAAATTATTCCAATGTCTACTTTCAGGCCTTCTCCAGGACCAGGCGAACACATGATTTGCAGACAAACACAGAAGCAAAAACGCTCAATGCATGTGTAGTAAATTATGCTTTGTGTTTTGAGTACCTAAAGTAGTTTTACAGGAGTAATGTGCACACAATGACGAAGGTATAAAAAGCGGGTTGATTTCTCTTGTCACCCTGGCTGTCCTGCACTCTGTAGATCAGGCTGGCCTCTACATACAGGGACCTGTCTGCCTCCCATTGTTGGGATTAAACTTGTGAGCCACCCTTCCTGGCTCAGCTTTGATTTTTGTTTTTTAAGACAGGGTTTCTCTGCATAGCCTTCACTGGCCTGGAACTCTGAGATCACCTGCCTCTGCTGGGATTAAAGGTGTGCATCCCCACACCTGGCTCTCAGCCGCCTTTTTTTTTTTTTTTTTTTAAATACCTTCAGGGCCAACCTGATCTGGACTGGGATTAAAGGTGGCCATCCCCAGCCTAATTTTTTTGTGTATGTATTGATGCTAGATTGTATGTGTACCACATGTGTGCAGTCCCCTCAAGGCAGAAGACATGGTGAGATAAGACATCCACTGGTACATCTGACAAAACTTTTTAATATGGAAGTTCAGTTTTAAGTGTGTCTTTTAGGACAGGATTTTTCTGCATAACAGATCCTTGGCTGTCCTGGAAGTCTTGTAGATTCCACCAGAGTGCTGGGATTAAAGGAGTGGGCCACTCACTAGGCTGGGGAGAGGGCTCAGAAGAGCACTGTGCTTTTCCGAAGGTCCTGAGTTCAGTTCCCAGCAACCACATGGTGGCTCACAACCACTTGTAGTGAGGTCGATCTGGTGCCCTCATCTGGCCTGCAGGTTTACATACAGTCAAAACATCGTATACATAATTTGTTTTTCGAAACAGGGTCTGTTAGCTTTGACTGTCCTGGACTTGCTTTGTAGACCAGGCTGGACTCGAACTCAAAGTGACCTGCCTGCCTCTGCCTCCCAAGTGCACCATCACGCCAGGCCCAATGAGTCTTTTTAAAAAGTGGACCACCAAGTCCTTCATTAGTCATTTTTATACAAAAACGAACAGGAAAATCAGCTGTCTTCTGCAATCCAGCAGAGTCAAAATGTTTGAAGCCTTCCTGGGTAAATCAGCTAAATGAAAAAGCTGGGGGGGGTGGAGAACTGGTTCCAGGTGTGGCACATGCCTGTAATCCCAACGCGGGGGTGGGGGGTATCATTTTTGAGGCCACCTGATCGATCACCGCTCAATCCCAACTCAGGTCCGTTTGTACTCACAAGAAATGTTAAAACGTGTGTGAGAGCAGAGGGCTGCGGATGTATGTAGTTGATAGTGCTTTCCTAGTACACACGTGCATAAAGCCTTGGGGTAAATCTCAGCACCACAAAAAGATGGGCGTGGTGGGAATTCTGAAATGAACAATAGGGTTTGTATCTCACAGGGTCCTTAACATACGTAACAATGCTCAGTGAAGGGCTCTTCCCCCAGAAAACCTGCAAGCTGCGCTGGGTCTAGAGCGCTTCGCCAGAAAGCCCTCAGGCTGCGGTAGTTGGGATGGCTCGTTCTGAGTGTTCTCTGCGACTCGAAAAACGCTTTGTTTTGGATGGGGTGGCTGTGAGCTCAATGGCCCAGGCCTACAACATCTTGAGGCCCAAGCTGTGGTCGGCAATTCCTCCTTACAATCCTCAACAGGACTACCACACTCGTCGGTACTTCCGGAGCCACGTAGTTCCGCCCGTTTTGCGGAAAACTGACCAGGTGCGTGTGGGAGCATCCCTGAGGACCCCGCGACTTCTGGCAGCCAGCTCCCAGGATTTGGTCCTGATGGCCCAGGACTTTGAGGTTCCGCCCCTTCCCTGTGCCAAGCCCTGCAGGGCACTGGGGCACTCCTGGGGTCGACACCCCGCCGCTGTGTTAGTGAGGTTGGTGAAGGCGTGGTGGTGCTGAGCTCAAGCGGTCCTTTCCACCCACAACCCCATCTACAGTCTCTTATTTCTGTGAGGGGAGAGTAGGGCACAAAGCCTGCCTTTCCAGACAGATTTCTTTCTTTGTCTTTGTGAGGTCACAGGGGGCGCTTTAGTGTGACCTCACCTCAGATCCTCAAAACCCACAGAGCCTACCAATGAGCTCTGTGAGTCAAACAAAAGGGATTGTCTTGAGCTGGCGTCTTGGTCCTATGCTGTCACATGTGCAAGGTTGAGCCTGGCTTGCACCTGTGAGCCCAAGGGAAAGGTTTGCCCCATCTCTGCAGACAGCCTTCTCCAACAGCGCTTGCCCAGGATCATAGAATCATAGATCCTCGGACTATTAAGGACAGTTCCATTTTCTTCCAACACTTACTATTTGTTTTTATGTGTAATCCTCTCTCTCCCAGGCTGTCCTTGAACTTTCTTTTTTAACATTTTAAAAAAAGATTTATTTATTATTACGTATACAGTGTTGTGTCTGCATGTACACCTGCATTCCAGAAGGGGGCCCCAGACCTCATTATAGATGGTTGTGAGCCATCATGTGGTTGCTGGGAACTGAACTCAGGACCTTTGGAAGAACAGTCAGTGCTCTTAATCTCTCTGAGCCATCTCTCCAGCCCTGTCCTTGAACTCTGTTTATTTATTGGTTTTTCGAGACAGGGTCTCTCTGTGTAGCCTTGGCTATCCTGGACTCGATTTGTAGACCAGGCTAGCCTTGAACTCACAATGATCCACCTGCCTCTGCCTCCTGAGTGCTGGGATTAAAGGTGTGCGCCACCACCACCTGGCTTCCTTGAACTCTTTTTTTTTTTTTGTTTTTTGTTTTTTGTTTTTTCGAGACAGGGTCTCTCTGTGTTAGCCTTGGCTGTCCTGGACTCACTTTCACTTTGTAGACCAGGCTGGCCTCGAACTCACAGCGATCCGCCCGCCTCTGCCTCCCGACTTAAGCACAAGTGATCCTTCCAGTCGCTGGGAGTGCGGCTGAGGATGTAGCTTGCCAGTGCAATACCTGACCTGGTCCTGGATGGCCTGGAGTCAGTGCACCCCATGCACCACCCCCTTACAAAACAAAACCAGTGGCTGGGAGTTCAGGGCAACAACCCCACATCACCTGCCATGCTTTCTAACACTCTTGCCTTTGGTATCTGTTGATTTCAGTGATGGGAAGGCAAAAAGGATCCACCGGATTGCACTGGGAACAGATTTGAGGATTTTTGTGGTCCATAATGTTGTGTGTGCCCATATGTGTACAGTGCCTCTGTGTGTGTGTGTGTGTGTGTGTGTGTGTGACCATTATAACAGGAGCCAGAGGTGTGTATGTCTAAGAATGTCAGTATTTTAATTTTTTTCATTTTGGACCCACAGTCTGGCTGTGTAGCCCAGGCTAGTCTCCAACTTGAAGCAATTCTTTTTCCTCTGCCTCCTTAAGTGTTAGGGACTACTGGCGCATGGCATCTGATTTGAATTTTATTTACTTGTGATTTATTTATTATTGATTTGAGACAAGGTTTCTCTATGCAGCTCTGGCTTTCCTGGAGCTCACTTTGTAGACCAGGCTGTCCTTGAACTCAGAGGGCCTGCCTTTCCTCCCTCCTGAGTGCTAAAATGAAAGGCATGGGCCACCACCTAGCTTTTTTTTTTTTTCTTAATCCTCAAAATCACTATCTGGGCTTGGTCTTGTTTTTTGTTTTTCCCAGACAGGGTTTCTCTGTGTAGCCTTGGCTGTCCTGGACTCAATTTGTAGACCAGACTGTCCTTGAACTCAGAGAGATCTGCCTGCCTCTGCCTCCCAGAGTGCTGGGATTACAGGTTTGTGCCACCACTCCTGGGACTTTGGGCTTGGTATTTTTATTTGAATAAAGATGACAGAAACAAGATGTTTGAGCAGAGCACTCGTGAGGCAGAGGCAGGTGGATCTCTGGTCTACAAAGCTGAGTCCAGGAGAGCCAAGGCTACACAGAGAAACCCTGTCCCAAGGGGGGAAAAAAAAAGATAGTTTAATCCCAGCACTCGGGAGGCAGAGGCAGGTGGATCGCTGTGAGTTCGAGGCCAGCCTGGACTACAAAGTGAGTCCAGGACAGTCAAGGCTACACAGAGAAACCCTGTCTCGAAAAACCAAAAAAAAAAAAAAAAGATAGTTAAGCAGAATGAGGTAGTGGGGAGAGGTGAGGGTGAGGGCAGGAGAGTCAGGGGTTCAAGGTCATCCTCAACTAAGTAGGTTTACAACTTCCTCTGAGCTAGGCCAGCCCCTGTTTTGAGAAAATAATCAAGAATATGTATGTAACGAAATAACAACAATCTGTGTATTTAGCCTCTACTGTAGCAGGCTTTTTATCTAAAATAAGTAGCAGAAATCTCACAGCAGCTTTCTGGTTGGTTACTAATGAGAAAAACTGAGGTCAGAGGAACTGTGTAATTGGCCTATGACTGCACAGCTCGCTAGTGGCCGAGCCGGAGTTAGTTAGGAGCCAGCTTGTCTAGCACAGAGCCCTGACTGCCCGTCACCCTGCCTGTCTAGATCATCAGTGTGTTTAATCTGTTTCCAGTTTCTTCTGGCTCTGACCTCTTACCCTTCCCCGAAGAAGCTCCAGGAAGTTTGCACCTCACTCAAGGAGGCATCCAAACTGACAGTCTTTTTTTTTTTTTTTTCTTTCCCCTTCTTCATTTTCAGGACCATGGCGGCACAGGAAGGGATGGATGGATAGTAGATTATTTCCACATTTTTGGTCAAGGACAGAGATATCTCAACAGGAGAAACTGGGCAGGGGCAGGCAAGTGCTGGCTCACTGTCCATCCTCCTATGGTTCCACCATGGAAAAAGTGTGTACCCCAGAGCTTAGAGAGGCGGGGCTACAGAGAGGCCTGGTTCAGGAGAAGAAGGTCAAGGTCTGCATCCTCCTGGCTTTTCCTCCCATCCATGAACACATGGTGTTTGGTGCACCTACTATTCACTTATTGGACACCTACTATACGTATGTCAGGTACCCTTCAGCCTCATTTTTTTTTTTATTTTTATTTTTTTTCTTTATTTTATTTTATTTTACTTTTTCTTTCAGCCTCATTAAAAAATTTTTTTTAATTTTTATTTTTCTTTATTTTATTTTATTTTATTTTTTCCTTCAGCCTCATTTTATCCCTGCAGTACAATTCACCTTCTAGGCATGAATTTAAACTGATTTGCTGGGAAAGGCTGAGATGGAGTTGCCGTTTCCCCGTTTGCCCTTGAAATCCTTACATTTCCTGGGATCCAAGTCTAGGCGTAGTGCATACCACTTGGGGTAGGGTTTGATTCCTAGGACACCTCTGTCTTCTAGACTTCCTCGTTTCCTTGAAGGGGCTCAGGCTCTCTGAGGAGTAGGCAGCTAGCTACTCTGCAGGCATGGGAGCTACAGTGACTCACCGGGTGTAAGTGGAGGAGGCAAGAGGACGCTGTCTGCAGGCTCAGCCCCTCTCCTCTCCCCCAAGGGCATTCCCTCCAGCAGGTGAGAGGACATGATTATTACAACGCTCATCCCAAGATTACAACAACGGGCTTAAACGGCCGATTTGGCTACCGCCGGAACATTCCAGCCCTCCGCCAGCGCACATCAGTCTTTGGAGAAATCACACCATTCCCCATTTTCTGAAGATATTGCGTCACAGGCCTTGACCTGAATCTCCGAGACAGATGTTTAGATGAACTCTCAACGCTGTTCTATATATTTTTTTTTAAATTGCATTTGTGTCTCCAGATGTGTTCTCTCTTCCCCAGGGGGTGGGGTGGGGGTGGGAGGAAGGAACAAGTTGGTTTCTGCACCCTCAGCTTCACCTCTGGAGGGAAGAGGATCAAGGAAGCCTCTGTTTACCTCTAGATCAGATGCTGAGAAAAGGCCAAACTTGTCCATCCTCCCTGGGCAGGGCCAGGGATTAAACGTGTATCTAGTGCATGATAAGCCAGTATTCTGCCATTGACCTACCTGTCTAGCTAGCACTAGTGGTACAAGCTCAGTCCTCAGTAAAGCCCTTCCCCAGGGACCAGAAGGCTCCTCTAGGCCAGAAGCTAGCCACGTTTCCATCAAGAATAGGGAAGAGCTGGGCAGTGGTGGCGCACGCCTTTAATCCCAGCACTCGGGAGGCAGAGGCCGGTGGATCTCTGTGGGTTCGAGGCCAGCATGGTCTACAAAGGGAGTCCAGGACAGCCAAGGCTACACAGAGAAACACTGTCTCAAACCGCCCCCCCCAAAATAAAACCAAAAAAAAAAAAAAAAAGAAAGAAAGAAAAGATATTGTTTTCTGAATTCCACATGCACTTTATGGCATGTATATGCAAATATATAATTAAAATAGAATGTATAACAGACAAAAAGAAAATAAAACCCAGCCGGCCTTGGTGGCACACACCTGTGATCCCAGCAGTCTGGGAGGCAGAGGCAGGAGAATCGTTGTGAGTTCGAGACCAGCCTGGTCTACAAAGCAAGTTCAGAACAGACAAGGCTACCCAGAGAATTGCCCCCCTCCCCCCAAAAAAAGGAGGGGAAGGAAAGAAAGAAAATAAACCCAAATAAACAAGAGCAAAAATACAGTAGGAGTGGGCAATGGGGCCCTGGCAGGGTGTGATGACGCACACTTGGAATCCCAATACTTAGGGAGTGAAAACAGGAAGATTTCCACAAGTATGAAGCCAGCCTGGGTTATAGAGTGGGTTCCGAGTCAGCAAGGACTACAGAGAGACCCTGCATCAAGTCTCAAAAATAGTATGATTTGCTGGGCGTTGGTGGTGCACACCTTTAATCCCAGCACTCGGGAGGCAGAGGCAGGCAGATTGCTGTAAATTCAAGGCCAGCTTGGTCTACAAAGCAAGTTCAGGACAGCCAAGGCTAACACAGAGAGACCATGTCTCGAAAAACCAAAAAAAAAAAAAAAAAAAAAATATATATATATATATATATATATATATATATATATATATAAAAAATGATTTCCCTGATAATTATCCCCTATTAAAACAAAAACCTGACATTTTTTTTGGGGGGGGGGGGTTCTGTGTTAACCTTGGCTGTCCTGGACTTGCTTTGTAGACCAGGCTGGCCTCGAACTCACATCGATCCACCTGCCTCCCGAGTGCTGGGATTAAAGGCGTGCGCCACCACGCCCGGCTAAAAACCTGACATTTTAAGTGGGCCTAGGGGTTTGGATTTAATTTTGTTTGTTTTTAGAGACAGAGTTTCTCTGTGTAACAAACAGCTCTGGCTGTCCTGGAACTTGCTCTATAGTCCAGGCTGGTCTTGAACTCTCGGAGATCCACCTGCCTCTGCCCGCCAAGGGCTAGGATTAGAGGCGTGCGCCGCCGCCGCCGCCGCCACCACCACCACCCGGCCAGAAGTTTAGGTCTATAATCCCAGCTAGCTGAGGCTGAAGCTGAAGGATTTCATGCTTAAGGCTAAATTGGGATACACAGGGAGATATTGTCTAAAGGAGAAAAAAGTCCAGGGACATAGGAATATAGCTAGGTGGTAAGAAAGCTTACCTAGCATGTTTAAGGCCTTAAGATCAACTCTTAGTCCTAAAAACCTGGCAGCATCCATCTCTTTCTTACATATAATGCATTAGAGGGGCAGGAGTCCCGAGATCACATCCGGGCTACTTATTAGCCCAAATCACAGGACTCTGTTCGTGATGTCAGGTTTTCTCTGCAGCCAGCTCTCAGCCTGTCTCTTGGTGACCAAGAGAAAAGCCAAAGCAGAAAATGTATACAAAGGTGAGGCTTGAGCACACAGATGTCCCCAGGGCATTCATGTGGGTGGAACCAGTTCACAGTGAGTCACCATAAGTGGACAAAGAAGAGGGATGTGACAAGGTGAGGGGGTATAGCTCAGGGGTAGAGCATTTGACTGCAGATCAAGAGGTCCCTGGTTCAAATCCGGGTGCCCCCTTCCTTCTTTTCCTTTTGTTTCCGTAAGTGGAAACAAGAGTCACTGTCACTAGAAAGGACAAGGAACTTTTAGGCTGGTCCTTTGGCTAAGGAATGAGGCTATAAGCCTGCCTCTGGACTGGAATTTCAAGGCCTGAGCACTAACCTAATGGGGGATCCCTGGTTCCAGACTGGACTCTGAAAGAAAGAAAGGTTATTTATAGATATCTCCTCCTTTTCTCTTCTCCTTTTTCTTTCCTTTTTCTTGTCTTCCTCTTTTGTCTCAGATAACAACAGGAAAGTCTCACTGTGTAGCCTTAGTTATCTTGAAATTGGCTGTGTAGACCAGACTGGTCTTAAAGAGATTCAATTGCCTTCTAAGCAGTGAGATTAGTGGGGCGGTGGAGGCGCATGCCTTTAATCCCAGCACTCAAGAGGTAGAGGTGGGTAGAGTTTCAGGCTAGCTTGGGTTACAAATCGAGTCCAGGATAGCCAGGGCTACACAGAGAAACCCTGTCTTAACAAAACAAAACAAAAAGTGTTGGGATTAGAATCATGCAACACCATCACCAATTTTTTATTTTTATTTTTCGAGACAGGGTTTCTTTATGTAGCTTTGGCTGTCCTGGACTCTCTTTGTAGACCAGGCTGGCCTTGAACTCACAGCGGTCTGCCTGTGTGCCTTCTGAGTGCTGGGATTAAACGTGTGAGCCACGACGCTCAGCTTGATGTTAAATTCTTTGTTTTATTTTATTTTATTTTATTTTTTGGTTTTTCTAGACAGGGTTTCTCTGTGTGGCCTTAACTGTCTTGGACTGGCTTTGTAGACCAGGCTGGCCACGAACTCACAGTGATCTGCTTGCGTGCCTCCTGAGAGCTGTGGTGGCACCCAGCTCTGCTGTTAAATTCTTTTTTTAAAAAGATTTGTTTATTATGTATTTTATTATTATTTATTATGTATACAATGATGCATATGTGCCTGCACACCAGAAGAGGACATCAGATCACATTATAGATGGTTGTGAGCGACCATACAGTTGGTGGGGATTGGACTCAGGACCTCTGGAAGAGCAGCCAGTGCTCTTAACCTCTGATCCACCTCTCCACCGCTGCTGTTAAATTCTTAAAAAAATATTTTTAATTTTTTGGTCTTTCAAGACAGGGTGTCTCTGTATTATCCCAGGCTGGCCTTGAACTCACAGTGAACCGTCTGCTTCTGCCTCCCAAGTGCTGGGCTAAAAGGCATCCACCACCATGCCCAGCCTTAAAAAAGAGAATTTGATGTGTTTGTGTTTTTTGCGTTTATAGTTGTACATCACTTGTGTGGCTGGTGGTCAGGGAGGCCAGAAGAGGGGCTGTGAGCCACTAGAACTGGACTCGCAGATAGTAATGAGCCACTATTTGGGTGATGGGAATTGAACCAGCGTCCTCTGAACGAGCAGCCAGTGGTTTTTAACGGCTGAGCCATAGCTCCAGTTCTTTAATTTTAATAATTTAAAAACATAAACTGAGCCGGGCAATGGCGCATGCCTTTAATCCCAGCACTCAGGGGGCAGAGGCAGGTGGATCGCTGTGAGTTCGAGGCCAGCCTGGTCTAACAAAGCGAGTCCAGGACAGCCAAGACTACACAGAGAGACCCGGTCTCAAACAACCAAAAACACCACCACCACCACAAGCTGGCACAGTGTAGCATGCCTTTAATCCCACAACTCTGGAGGTAGAGGCAGGTGGTACCTATCTTTGTGAGTTCAAGACCAGCCTAGTCAATACTGTCCCAGACAGCCACGGTTTTACACAGACCCTGTCTCAAAAACAACAACAACAACAAATCAATAATAAAATAAAACCAGGATTTTCTAGACTACCATGACCTCAGACTTGCTAACCTTGAACTCCTGATCGTCCAGTTTCCATCACCCAAGCTCAGAGATGATGCGAGTGTGCCACGTCTGACTTTTCGAATTTTGTTTGATGGTATCAATTTCTATACTACATTGGAGGACTAAGGGAGTTGGCCAAGGGTACTGTTTCGAAAGCTGGATGGAAATTCTGGTGTTGGGGTGCCTAGGAAGGTGGCCTAGGTTGGTAGATTCTGAGGTCTTGCAGAGTTGCGCCTCTACAGCAGGGCCCTGATGCGTTGCCAAGGCAACAGAACTTCGCCTGTAGCTTTTCAACAATTGGGGACCTTGGACGAGGTGGCTATGCGAGGCCACCAAAATGAGAGCACCAAAACCATGAGAGCGGGTAGAAGAAACCAGCTGAGTCTCTAACAACCTGAGACTCTAGGGTCACGTAGAGTTAGGGATAGTACTAAACGTCATCGTGCCGAGACGCTGACGCAGTTATATGACACCACCCCCGGAAGTGCGATCTGGAGTGGGCGGGGAAAGGGCAGCTGGTTCCTTTTGGGATTAGGTCCGGTGAGGCGGTTTCTGACCTATTTCACTACGTTCTCTTTCGATCTCCGCTAAATCTTTCAGATCCACAGACTGAAGAAACGTCTCCACCGTCATGGGAGGCGGAGACCTGGTAAGTGCCCGAGGCTTGAGGCCGGAGACACATTGGCGCCGGGGACAAAATCTGATAGAGAAGACGTAGAAGTCGTGGGTAGCAGTGGGTAACCCTGGTATTGAAGTCTTGTTTTCAGCTCAAGGAGGTGGTAAAGACTGAGAGGGAACGGGTGATGAAGACCGCAGAGGGACTGGGAGGATGTGCGGCGAGTGATGACTGCTGAGTCTGTTTGCTGATTGGGGGCCAGCCTCTGGGAAGTCTGAGGTCAGGGCGGGAGACAGTTGCATTCAGGGTACGGAAGAAAGCTGATCTTGAGCACATAGACTTTATGTGCTTAGGACATAATCCCCACCCCTCTTATTTTTTATTTTTCTAGACAGGGTTCCTCCGTGTAGCCTTGGCTGTCCTCGAACTCAGAGATCCGCCTGCCTCTGTCTCTGAGGTCTGGTACCGAAGGCGTTTGCGCGCCGCTATCTGGCCATGGCCCTCTTCTTTTTTAGCTAGGAGTTTACAGTTATATCCTGGACCTGGGCCGTGGAAGGGTGGGCCCCAATCTGCTCTGACTTTGAGCTGTGCTATTTGGAGGAGTCCATTTTAAATTTTGTCCAGCTTTGTTTCATCCCCCCATCCCCTTAAGAGCTTTGCTTAAATCTGTAGTGACAAGGCAGCTTTCTTCTGTATTCATAACAATTTTTCAGGTTAAGTAGCAACTGCTCTTAATTCTTTTTATTTTTTTCTGCTCTTAATTCTTGTGGTTCATTTGTGGGGAACTAATGCCTTTTAAAATAGGCAGAAGTATCCACGAAGCACAGAACTCAATTAGGAAGCTACTGATCTTCTCAGAGTAAAACTAGTTGAATCAATAAATACACCAGTTTAGATAGCTGACCTTCAGGCTGAGTTTGCCAGGTTTCTTTGTTTGTTTGTTTATTTATTTATTTATTTTGGTTTTCTGAGACAGGGTCTCTCCATGTAGCCTTGGCTGTCCTGTACTCACTTTATAGACCAGGCTGGCCTCGAACTCACAGCGATCTGCCTGTCTCTGCCTCCCAAGTGCTGGGATTAAGGGCATGCGCCACCACGCCTGGCTTGCCAGGTATCCTTAATTTGACCAAGTTCCAAGACTCCATCAGAGTTGATCTAGTTTAGTGTGTTCTTCCTGTAACTGTGCTTTTGGACAGTGCGTTGGTTTGCTTCTCTGTAATAAAACCAGGACCGAAAGCAAGTTTCAGGGGAGAAGGCTTATTACACCTTACAGGTTGGAGTCCATCATTATGGGAAACCAGGGAGGAGCTCAGTGACCCGAGGAAGGAACTGAAGTGCAAGCCACGGAGGAGTGCTGCTCTGTGGCCTGCTTCTCTTGGCTGACTCTCTTCCTTTTTTAAGCAGTTGAGACCCACCTACCCAGCGTTGGTACCACCCACAGTGGGCTGGGCCTTCCTATGGCAAGTAGCAATTAAAAAACAAACAAACGTGTAGGTTCAGTTTTCTTAACCAATATATTTTATTGCGAACTTATTAATCGAGGGTATGTCCCTTATAACCTGACTAACTGAAACAATAGGAAAAGAGGATTAAAGAATTACAAAACCATTTAGGATATCAGTTCCGAGGAACGATTCTCCTGGCGTTGCCAGCAGGATTTTTTCTGCTGGAACCTGGAGTAACCAGAACCTGGAACCTCAGCAGGAGCCTGCAGCCCTGAAGTCTTCCCTTGAGCGCGTCTCTCTAGGAGTGTCTCGAAGTGGAGCTGGAGCGATGAACAGCCAAAACTATCCCAAGTCCTCAAAAGCCCCGCCTCCAGTTTTGGGCTCATTTATATATCTCCTCCCAGAGTGTTCACGGGATCTTTTCAGCTGGCAACAATCAAGCTCCTGCATGAGGTGGTTTGTCTTTTAGTGGATTAACCTCACCTATTCCCTCACAAGACAGTTCCCCATCCCACACTTGGAATCATAACAAAAACAGGCTTATCTCTCCTTCACAAACAAACAAATACCCACAAGCATCCCCACAATCTCTTGGAGGCAACAATTCCTGAACTGAACTTGACACCCAAGGTTGGCCATCCCTGCCAGGAAAGCTCTATTAACCCAGAAGTTCTTTTTTTTTTTTTTTTTTTAAATTAAAGATTTATTTATTTATTATGTACACAGTACTCTGTCTGCACATACACCTGCAGGCCAGAAGAGGGCACCAGATCACATTATAGATGGTCATGAGCCACCATGTGGTTGCTGGGAATTGAACTCAGGACCTTTGGAAGAGCAGTCAGTGCCCTTAACCTCTGAGCCATCTCTCCAGCCCAACCCAGAAATTCTTAACATCAGAGCTATTGGCAGTTTGGGTTAGATCACTCTTTGTGCATGTGGTGGTGGGGATTTCCTGTAGATTGTATATTCAGCAGCCTCTAGCCCACACGATGCCATTAGCACTCTCCCTCAACGGTGGCATCTCTGAGTTTCTCTAGGCACTGACGGCCATTTGTTTACTGGGATGGAAAGCAGCACGTATGTAGGACAAAGTAAGGGTGTGTGTGTTGGGGGGTAGGAAGAGCTGGGTGGTGGTGGCGCACGCCTTTAATCCCAGCACTCAGGAGGCAGAGGCAGGCGGATCACTGTGTTCGAGGCCAGCTTGGTCTATAAAGCGAGTCCAGGACAGCAAAGGCTACATAGAGAAACCCTGTCTCAAAAAACAAAAAAACAAAACAAAACAAAATATAGGAAGAGGGGAAGGATAAAACAGCCTGGTAAACGGAGGAGGGCTGGGTGCAGTTGCACACGCCTATAATCCCAGCACTAGGGAGGCAAAATTGGGCAGATCACTGTGAGGTTGAAGCCAGTCTGGTCTACAAAGCAAGTCTGGGACAGCCAAGGCTACACAGAGAAACCCTGTCTCAAAAAACCAAAACCAATATAAAAGGAAAGCAGATAGCACATGCCTTTAGTACTAGCCCTTGGCATGTGGAGTCAGTAAGAGCGCAAGTCTCAGGGTAGCCTTAGCTAGGAAACAAGGCCCCGGCCTGCATGCATGTGTTCATACTCACACATAGGTGGGGTTTCCACGACTGTATGCTTTGCACCTGCAAGGCACCTTGCGTATTGTCTTTTTTTTTTTTTTTTTTTTTAAATCTCATTTAGTCTTCTTCACTGGTCTGCAGATTTGCATCTCTCCCATCCAGCCTTCACACGATGGCTGGGCCTGCCTCTTGCCTGCACCTTTCCAGCTCTGGCTTCCTGCCATCACCAGTGTCAAGTCCAGTCCTTTCACGTGCCTGTAAGGGGCGGGGCCTGCTCCCCTCTTAGCTGGCTCCAGCTTAAACTCCTCTCCTCTAGCCTGCACTCCACCTCCCGCCACAGTGGACTCTTCCTGCTGTGTTTCTCTCGCCACCCGGCTGTCGTCTTGAGTGCCGTGTCCTCTTGTGGTACTTCCCGCAGCACCAGCTACTTTGCAGCCATCCTTGGAAGCTGCTTCCTCAGGGAAGCTTCTTGTTACAGCTTGAAGCCCAGTAGTGAGAAGAGAGAGGAGCATTCATTGAGAGTGAAGGGCAGGAAGCAAGGGGCAATGCCTGGGAAGGAAAGCTGAAAGAGATCTAGGTGCCTGGTACGCACGCACGTTCAGGCATGGGAGAGGCAAATGGACTCAATACAAAGAAAGGTGTTTGCCTAAGAATGCGTGCTCTGCCCCAGTGACTGTTGCTTTTCAAAATATGGCGTCTTTCACTTTGCCCTCTCCCTCCTTTCTTTTTTTTTTTTTTTTTTTGCTTTTTTGTTTTTTGAAACAGGGTTTCTCTGTGTGGCCTTGGCTGGCTTGGACTTGCTTAGTAGACCAGGCTGGCCTCGAACTCACAGAGATCTGCCTGCCTCTGTCTCTCCAGAGCTGGGGAGGTGCCACCCCCCCACCCCCCCACCCCCCTGGCCCCTCTTCCTCCTTTCTTGCGTTATCAGCTCCCATTTTAGGCATGGCTAATGGAGTCTAAAGTTAAAACTGTTTGAAGGAAACTTTTAGAAAAGGCTTGTTCCTTTCTCAAACTGTAAGTGAAGACATTCTCCACAGCCTCACACATGCTGGGCAAGCGCTCTACCGTCGAGCTGCACTCCCCACCCTGCTATCTTGCCTTTACTTGACTGGACGTACTAGTTATTGGAAGGGTCAGTGGGGCAGGTCTCCATTGGGCTGGCTGGTGGTCATGTCTATTGGGGATTGTCCTAAGTAATCCATGTGGGACGACCCCGCCCACTGTGGGGAGCAGCAGTCCCTAGGTATAAGGGCTCCTGGACTGTATAAAAGTGAAGAAATCAAGCTGAGCAAAGTGAGCGCGCACGCACAGGAGTGTGTCTTATGTATCTGTGCTTTTGACTGTGGATGCAGTGTGACTAACCGTCTGACGTTTCCTCCTTGACTTTCTCACAGTGATGGTCTGTAACCTGGAGTCATAAGGTGAAATAAATCCTTCGCCTCCATAGCGACAGAAGTGCACCTAGAGCACAGGGTCAGTTAGACCTGCCACCTTCCAGCCACCACTCACTGACGTCTTTCCTCCGTCCTGTCATTCACACAGAACCTGAAGAAGAGCTGGCACCCGCAGACCCTGCGCAATGTGGAGAAAGTGTGGAAGGCTGAGCAGAAACATGAGGCGGAGCGGAAGAAGATCGAGGAGCTGCAGCGCGAGCTTCGAGAGGAGAGAGCCCGGGAGGAGATGCAGCGCTATGCCGAGGATGTCGGGGCTGTCAAGTGAGTGAGCAGCTGGGTGTTCTGTGCGCAGTGAACTGCAGTGCTGGGGCTGCATGCCCGATCCAGGTGCTGCGTAATAGCTAAGCGGCTCAGCACGTGGAGTTTGGAGCCTGACCCACTTGATTCTAAGACTGGCTTTGCGTGCCCCAAGTTGTGTCCCCGAGAGAAGGTTTGGGAGCCATGGGCATCTCAGTAGGAGCCAGAAAGTCATAGTACCCAAGTCAGTAAGGGTCGCTGAGGCATGGCGTGTAACCACTTAGTACAGGCCGTGCTCCCAGGAGATGGTTGGCAAGCAGTCATGGCTGTGGCGGAGACTCACTGTCAGTGTCCTGCAGGTTATCTCCTTGGAGTGGGGTCAAGGGAATGAGTCCGTTGGGCAGCTAGTAAGAAAAGCCTTGTTGCGACTGTGGACAGTCTGGGAGAATTTTACCTTTGGTCAATTTCTTGTAAAATACAGGGTATAGTAGTACATAATTACCCTGCTCATCTCATGAAACAAAGGGTGGGTAGATTTTGAGAATGTAAAAGGCATAAAATGAACCCATAGTGCATTCCTAATTCAGAATGATACAGAAACTGCAGACATACTGTACTGAGGTCATCGCTGCTGGTGCCCTGTCCGTGGTTCACGGCACGCCTTCAGGGTGAGGTGCGGCCCACTCTCCCTGTGGGATATGTGGGGTTTTCCTTAAGTTCGCAGTCAAGGGATTTGTTGTATCCATAGTAGTGTGTGTGTGGACATAGCATAATGATCTGGAGGTTCTGATGTTTACAGTGAATGAGGCTTTATAGAACTTTTAAATGAAATGCTGTGTATTTAGGGAATGGTGATAGTGGCTGTTGATGGTGAAACTTGATAGACTCCAGAATCAGGTGGAAGATGGCCCCCTGCACATCCATGGGGTTATCTTGGGAAGATGCATCTGGACTGTGGGCGGGACCATTGCCTGTGTAGGGATCCCAAACTGTCTAAGACTCAGCCAGCCTACAGCTTGGCTGCATGCACTGTGACTGGCTGCCTCAGCTCTGGCCACCTGGATTCCGCCCTGATGGACTGACTGTGTCTTGAGCTGTGAGCCAGAACAAGCCCTTTCTCCCTTAAGCTGCGTTTGTCAGTGTAAGCTGTGCACGCCTTTAATCCCAGCACTCGGGAGGCAGAGGCAGGCGGATCGCTGTGAGTTCGAGGCCAGCCTGGTCTACAAAGGGAGTCCAGGACAGCCAAGGCTACACAGAGAAACCTTGTCTCGAAAAACCAAAAAAAAAAAAAAAAAAAAAAAAGCTGCATTTGTCAGGATATTTTATCATAACAACAAAAAGAAAATAAAGCAGCCATTAATACAAAGTAAAAAAAGAATACAAAAAAGGAGGAAGAAGATGAATGGCCGGGCATGGTAGTGCACACCTTTAATCCTAGCTCTTGGGAGGCAGAGGCAGGTGGATCTCTGTGAGTTCGAGGCCAGCTTGATCTACAAAGAAAGTCCAGGACAGCCAAGGCTACACAGAGAAACCCTGTCTCAAATTCTTTTTTTTTTTTTTTTTAATTACTTACTTTTGGGCTGGTGAGATGGTTTCTTGCTCAAGAGAACTTGCTGCTCTTGCAGAGGATGGGGTTTGATTCTCAGCACACAGACACTGTGGCTCACAACCATCTGTAACTGCTTTGTAACTCCAGTTTCAGAACACCCTCTTTGGGGCTTTGAGAGTACCACACACTTGTGATGCACATACATGCAGACAAAATACACAAAATAAAAACAGCTTTTTAAAAAGTGCAGACAGGATCAGCTGGTCTTTTGCTCCAGCCTCCTAAGAGCTGGGGCTGCAGGTTAGCTGTCTCCATGCTCTTTTTTTTTTTCTAAAGATTATTTATTTATTATGTATACAGTGCTCTGTCTGCATGTACACCTGCAGGCCAGAAGAGGGCACCAGATCACATTATAGATGGTTGTGAGCCACCATGTGGTTGCTGTTTTGAATGCTTTTTGTAATGACATGATTTGTATTTTATCCAGTTGAACACCATTGATTTAGTGATTCACTCCACTCTTGTGCTTCAGGTGATCTTTTTTTTTTTTTTTTAAGATTTATTTATTATTTACAGTATATTTACAGTATTCTGCCCACACGTGTGCCTGCCCACCACAAGAAGGCACCGGATCTCATTACAGGTGGTTGTGAGCCACCATGTGGTTGCTGGGAATTGAACTCGGGACCTTCGGAAGAGCAGACAGTGCTCTTAACCTCTAATCCATCTCTCCAGCCCCTAGGTGATCTTTTAAGATTTAGTTATTAAAAAAAAAAAAAAAAAAGATTGGGGCTGGAAGAGGCAGGAGGATTAGGAGTTCAAGCCCAACCTTGGCTACAAGCCAGGTGACCCCGAAAGGAGAGACCAGTACCTGGCGATTGTCCTCTCCTGCCTTCTCACGCACACTGTGACATGTATGTCCCTCCCCATTAAGCACACACACTAATGGTAAACAAAAATTTTGAAGCAAATTAAAACCCAGGAGATTATTCAGGTGAATGCCCACCCAGCATGCCCAAAGCGCTGGGTTTGATCCCTCGTGCAGCGTAGACCGGGCTGAGTGGCACAGGGCTGTACTGGCAGTGCGGGGTGGGGGTGGGGTGTAGAAACACGTGGATAAGAAGTTAAGGTCATCCCGAGCCGGCCTGCAACAGCTCTTCCCTGGAGCCCTAGGCTTCACAGCGCTCAGGCTCCCTCCCAGTCCGTGGTTTCCTTGCACTGGAGAGTTAGGGAAGCTTGTGACTACCTGGAAGCCACTGTCTGTGGCCCCTGATGTAAAGACACCCTGCCACTCGCCAGGCTTCCACAGTCGGCCAGACCCGGCATTCAGTTTGGCCGTCCGTCTTGACCCCAGCAGTGTGGGTGAGCTGGGTCCACTATTTGCAGTTTGACCCAGCAACCACAATCAATTCTCAATTACAGACTAATGCTGTTTCATACAGATCCTTTTAATAGCCAGAAAAGTTCTAAATGGTTATGTTTGTTTTGCTTTAAATCATTTTTATTAAAAATGTCCAGGGTGTTCTCTGTCAGCCTACAGGAGGAAAAGCAAGGCTGACAGAAGGATGCTCCTTCAGGAGGAAGCAGCACTGAAAGTACCTAATTCAAGATGAGGGGGAAACCACCCCAATAAACATATTTTGGATTAAAAAAAAAATGTCCAGGGAATTCAATGCTCTCTTGTGGCCTCTGAGGGTACCAAACACTCATATAGTACACAGGCGTGCATGCAAGCAAAACACTCATATTTGTAAAATTATATATCTTTTTTCTTTTTTGGTTTTTTTAAGACAAGGTTTCTCTGTGTTGCCTTAGCTGTCCTGGACTCCTTTTGTAGATCAGGCTGGCCTTGAACTCACAGAGATCCACCTGCCTCTGCCTCCCAAGTGCTGGGATTAAAGGTGTGCGCCACCACGCCTGGCCCTAAAATTATATTTTATAAAAGTTCAGGAGCTGGAGAGATGGCTCAGAGGTTAAGAGTACTATATGTTTTTTCAGAGGTCTTGAGTTTAATTCCCAGCAACCACATGGTGGCTCACAGCCATCTATAAGTGATCTGATGCCTTCTTCTGGCCTGCAGGTGTACATGCAGGCAGAGCACTGTATACATTAAAAAAAAAAAGTTCAGTCAGGCATGGTGGCACAGGTGGGTGTTTTTACTTTTTGTTTATTTTTTGTTTGTTTGTTGGTTTTTTGTTTTGGCCATGGCTGTCCTGGACTTGCTTTGTAGACCAGCTGGCCTCAAACTCACAGAGATCCACCTGCCTCTGCCTCTCAAGTGCTGGGATTAAAGGCATGTGTCACCATGCCTGGCTTCTAGAATTATTTTTTTAAAGATTTATTTATTTATTATGTATACAATGTTCTGCCTGCATGTGTCCCTGCACGCTAGAAGAGGGCACCAGATCTCGTTATAGATGGTTGTGAACCACCATGTAGTTGCTGGGAATTGAACTCAGGTCATCTGGAAGAGCAGCCAGTGCTCTTAACCTCTGAGCCATCTCTCCAGCCCCCTAGAATTATCTTTGACATGAAGGTATGATGTGTAAGCTTTGTAGCTAAGTGGCGATCCATGACTTAGCTGGAAGATTCTGGTTTTTCCTCATGAATTGGTCTTTGAAAAAAGTATTTCAGTTCATTTAGAAGCATCAGTTCTTCCTGTCTGCCAAGTCGGAAATGGTGTTTGGCTTGCAAGTAGGTACCTGCAGAGGAGAGTCCAATGCTGGTCAGCTCAGGTTCTGGGTGGAGCTTGGCAGAACCCTCCATTCCTTTTGAGAGAGAGAGAGAGAGAGAGAGAGAGAGAGAGAGAGAGAGAGAGAGAGAGAGGGAGAGAGACAGTGCGCGCGCATCTACCTGCCTATTTTATTTATTTATTTATTTAAAGATTTATTTATTATTTATACAGTATTCTGCCCACATGTGCACCTTCCCGCCACAAGAAGGCACTGAATCTCATTATAGATGGTTGTGAGCCACCATGTGGTTGCTGGGAATTGAACTCAGGACCTCTGGAAGAGCAGACGGTGCTCTTAACCTCTGAGCCATCTCTCCAGCCCCTTTTTATTTCTTTCTTAAACCAGGAAAAAAGAAGAAAAGTTGGACTGGATGTACCAGGGCCCTGGTGGGATGGTGAACCGTGATGAGTACCTGCTGGGGCGCCCCATTGACAAGTATGTTTTTGAGAAGATGGAGGAGAAGGAAGCGGGCTGTTCTTCTGAGACAGGACTCCTTCCAGGCTCCATCTTTGCCCCGTCCGGGGCCAATTCCCTTCTTGATATGGCCAGCAAAATCCGGGAAGACCCTCTCTTCATCATCAGGTACTGCTGGGGGTGGGGTGAGGGGCTGTTACAGGGGTGCCCAGGGATGTTTCCAAGGCTGGTATTTCTCTTGAGTTCCGTGCCTCGGTCTCCATTCGTGCTTCCGGGTGGTGAGAAAGAGCCCCTGTGATGGTGCCTGCTGCAGGCCATGTGGAAAGATACAGGAAAGTGCAGCAAGCCTGACCACATTTACCCACCCTGCTTTAACTCTTAAACAAGAGTGAGGGGTGGAAGGCTGGGGGATGGGGAGGACTGTGCTGTTAAGAGCTTGTATTGTGGGTGGCGAGGTGGCTCAGCGGTTAAGAGCACTGGCTGCTCTTCAGAGGTCCTGAGTTCAGTTCCCGGCATCCACATGGTGGTTCACAGCTGTTTGTAACTCCAGTTCCAGAGGGTCTGACCCCCTCAAATGGACATAAATGCAGGCAAAATCCTGCATGTATTGCTCCTGCAGAGGACCTGAGTAGGATCCCAGTGCTCACGTCAGACAGTTTAGAGCTGTTTGTAACTCCAGCTCCAGGGATATCCAAAGCCTCTGGCACCTATGGGCACCTGTAATCCTGTGTATTCATCCGTATGTGTACTAACACACACGCATATACACTCACACACACAAACACAAATTAAAGATAGTAAATATTGTGTTAAAGCCAGGTGTGGTGGCACAAGCTTTTAATCCCAGCAATTGGGAGGCAGAGGCAGGTGGATCACTGTGAGTTCGAGGCCAGCCTGGTCTACAAAGTGAGTTCAGGACAGCCAAGGCTACACAGAGAAACCCTGTCTCGAAAGATAGAGTCCATGATAGCCAGGGTGTTACAAAGAGAGACCCTGTCTAGAAAATCCAAAAAAAAAAAAAAAAAAAAAAAAGGCAGGGCTGACGACATGGCTCAGGGGTTAAGAGCACTGTCTGCTCTAAGTTCGATTCCCAGCCACCACATGGTGGCCCAAAACCATCTATATTGGGATCTGATGCCCTCTTCTGCCCACAGGAGTACATGCAGATAGAGCACTTATATACATAAAATCTTTTTCTTTTTCTTTTTTCTTTTCAAGGCAGGGTTTCTGGAGTCCTGGCTGTCCTGGACTCACTTTGTAGACCAGGCTGGCCTCGAACTCACAGTGATCCACCTGCCTCTGCCTCCCGAGTGCTGGGATTAAAGGCGTGTGCCACCACTGCCCAGAATATGAATTTTGAGAAGGGGCTGTTAAGTAGAATTTGGTGAATAGCATAACATAATTCCCTTTGCAAAAGGAAGAGCCATTAAAATTCTTTCTTCTATTTAGGAAGAAAGAAGAGGAGAAAAAAAGAGAAGTGCTGAACAATCCTGTGAAAATGAAGAAAATCAAAGAGCTAGTAAGTCATGGGTCGGATATGCACCATAAAGGAGGGGGTGGGGAGGGGCTGCCTGTGCGTGTGTCTGCACTGTGTGCATGTAGTGCCTGAGGAGGCAGGACATGGGCATCAGACCCTCTGGAGCTCTGATGCGGATGCTAGCAATTGAACCCTGGTCCTCTGGAAGAGCAGCTATTGCTCTTAAGTGCTGAGCCATTTCTCCAGCCCCTCCTTTTGCTGCTGTGGATGCTTCTTCTTCTCCTCCTCCTTTTCCTCTTCCTCCTCCTCCCCCCCTTCTTCTTCTTCTTCTTTTCTTCGTTCTTCTTTTTCTGTCTTTTTCTTTCTTTTTTCCTTTTTTGTTGAGAACAGGGCTTCCCTGTTTAACACTGGGAACTTGCTCTGTAGACCAGGCTAGCCTTGAACTCACAGAGACCTGCCTGCCTCTACCTCTGCCTCTGCAGTGCTGGGATTAAAGGTGTATGCCACCACTTCCCAGCTGCGCTAGCTTTTATAACTTCTTTCTGTGTTCCGTGAGACAGGATTTAGGACTTATTCTGTAGCTCAGGCCAGTCTGGAACTCAATCCTCCTTCAACCTGAGTGGCAGGATTACTAGGCTTACAATTTTTTTTTTTTATTTTTTTTTCAAGACAGGCTTTCTCTGTGCAGCCTTGGCTGTCCTGGACTTGCTTTATAGACCAGGCTGGCCTCGAACTCACAGCAGCCCACCTGCCTCTGTTTCCCGAGTGCTGGGATTAAAGGCGTGCACCACCATGCCTGGCCCAGCTTACACTTTTTTAAAAGGCTTATTTTTATTTATGTGTGGGTGCAGAGGGCATTGGTTATAGGCTAGAATTATAGGCTTTTGTGGATTGCTGGATGTAGATACTGGGAATAGAGTCCAAGTCCTCTGGAAAAGCAAGAAGTTCTCCCCCCCCCCCCCATTTCCCCTCTCTCATTGATTTTTCAAGACAGGGTTTCTCTGTAGCCTTGGCAGTCTTAGACTTGCTTTGTATACCAGCCTGGCCTTAAACTCACAGAGATCTGCCTGCCTCTGCCTCCCAAGTACTGGGATTAAAGGTGTGCACTGTCACCACCTGGCCAGCAAGTAATTCATTCATATTACATCTCAATGGTTATCCCATCCCTTGTATCCTCCCATTCCTCCCTCCCTTCCATTTTCCCCTTACTCCCCTCCCCTATGACTGTGACTGAGGGGGACCTCTTCCCCCTGTATATGCTCATAGGGTATCAAGTCTCTTCTTGGTAGCCTGCTGTCCTTCCTCTGAGTGCCATAGGGCCTCTCCATCCAGGGAACATGGTCAAATATGAGGCACCAGAGTTCATGTCAAAGTCAGTCCCCACTCTCCACTCAACTGCGGAGAATGTCCTGTCCATTGGCTAGATCTGGGTAGGGGTCAAGTTTACTTAAAGATCTCTGCAGCCTCCCAGTTTTTATTTTTTAGATACTATCTCCTGGTGATTCTGTGCAGCCCTGACATAATACTAATTAAGGTTTATTTCTTACTGGTTGGGAAAGAACTGCATGCCTTCAGTTTCTTTTTATTTTTTAATTGCATTTAGTGGTGGTATGTGTGTTTGGGCATGCATTTAGTGGTTGTGTGCGTGTGGGAGCATGCATTTAGTGGTTGTGTCTGTGGGGGGGCATGTGTGCCATGGCATGTGAGTGGCCCTGAGAATTGAATTCAAGTTGTCAGGCTTGGGGTGATAGGATCCCCAAGACTGCAGAAGTAGGCAGTTAGACTCTGCCTCAGAGAAGTAGTAGTACTAGTAGTAGTAGTAATAATAGCAATAACAACAATAATAATAATAATGACAATAATAATAGTTTTTAGGGTCTGGAGAGATGGCTCAGTGGTTAAGAGTTCTGACTGCTCTTCCAAAGCACCTTGGTTCAGTTCTCAGCACCCACTTGGCAGCTCACACCTGTAACTCCATGATCTGACACCCTCATGTAGATATATATGCAGGCAAAACATCAATGAACATAAAATAAAAATAAACTAAAAAGAAGGAAGAGGAAGAGGAGGAGGAGCGGGGGGTGAGAGCGCCTTCCCTCTTTCTCATTTTTAAATATCTCATTTATTTTTGTTTTATGTACATTAGTGTTTTACCTGTATGTATGTTTGTATGATGGCCTGGATCCACTGGAATAGGAGTTATAGACAGTTGTGAACTGCCAGTGGGTGCTGGGAATTGAACCTTGGTCCTACAGAAAAAACAGCTTGTGGCTAGGTGTGGTGGCGCAAGCCTTTAATCCCAGGACCGGGGAGGCGGAGGCAGAGGCAGGCGATGGCTGTGAGTTTGAGGCCAGCCTGGTCTACAAAGTGAGTCCAAGACAGCCAGGGAAACACACATAGAAACCCTGTTTTGAAAACCAAAAAAAAAAAAAAAAAAAAAAAAAAAAAGAAAGAAAGAAAGAAAAACAGCCTGTGGTCTTAACTACTGAGCCATCTCCCAGGCCTCAATAATAAAATTTTAAAATCTGGATTCCTTGCTCAAGTATCAGATTTTTATTTTTACTAGGGGGGTCTGGGGTACCTTTGAGCTCAACATGGTTACCTTGGTAATGCCCTGGGTCATTTGGATGTGAGCCCTTCCCTGCTGCAGGTACTAGCAGGGCTCCCCGAAATCTCATGTGGTTATGTTCTGGACGTTTTCTAGTTGCAAATGAGTCTTGAAAAAAAGGAGAAGAAGAAAAAGAAGGAGAAGAAAAAGAAGCACAAGAAACACAAACACAGAAGTTCGAGCAGCGATCGCTCCAGCAGCGAGGACGAGCCCAGCCAGGCCAGGTGAGCAGGTGGCGCCCGCCCGCCCTCTGCCCAGCCGGGAGCTGCCAGCGCTGCGCTCTCAGTGGGGACACACAGCTGTACACACTGAACCGCAGAGCTCAGCATTCGATTTCCTTCAGATACTAAGTGTTTGTCCGTTGGTCCACTCTAGGTTAGGCGGATGTTAGCCTCACAGCTGTCATCAGGTCAGAACTCTGACGAGACTCTTCCACCTCAGCTTGAGCCTTGGGTACTGAAGAAGGTTTTCTGTAGACTCTCCCTCCCCACCTTTGTTTAAAAGAATGGATTACTGGGTCCATGTGGGCCCATTCGGCATCTTCCCACAGGGACAGTCAGCTGGGTGGCTGCTGACTCACGATTAGTCCCCAGAATAGCAGTGAGAGGTGAGAGGAGAGTGTGTTCAGGCGCTGAGGCTGAGCGCTCTGCCCACGGCTTTTCACAGGGAAAACTTGACTGTGCGGATGCGTCTTCCAGTGAAGACAGTCCAAATAGAGAAGGGCGCTGCCAAGCCGTGGAAGTAATAGCTAGGTGCCGGGGGAGGCCGCGTCTCCGCAGGAGAGACTCAGCGGGACTCAGGGGCCTTTTCTATTCAGTGAATATGTGTGTTTTAATCTCTTAGATCTCAGAAGAAGATGGCAAATTCCTTTCCTGTTTCGTCCAAAGTCCCCGGATATGGCTTGCAGGTACGGATGTGGGCTTTTCAAACGGAGTGACAATGGGACTGTGCAGTTTGTCGCCTTTGACCCCTGCAGATAACAAGGGGTTTGGATAGTGGAGGCTGGGGCTCCCGGAGGCCAGGCCTGTTCCTTTATCCCAGAGCCCTTTGCCTCTTTCTGAGAGTCCTCCACTAGAGAACCACTAGCTGGAGCACTTCGCATCCTGCCAGGAACTGTGCATAATTTACTTGACATGTGTACACGTCAGTGCTTTTGACCAAGGGACAACCCTCACTTTTTCTTTTGGTTTTTCTTTTCTTTCTTTTTTTTTTTTTTTAGAAATTTATTTATTATTATGTATACAGAGCTCTACCTGCATGTACACCTGCAGGCCAGAAGAGGGCATCAGATTACATTGTAGATGGTTGTGAGCCACCATGTGGTTGCTGGGAATTGAACTCAGGACCTCTAGAAGAACAGGCAATGAATGCTCTTAACCACTGAGCCATCTCTCCAGCCCTTTCTTTTGGTTTTTCTTTCTTTCTTTTCTTTAAAAAAATTTTTTTTTTAGGTTTTTTGAGACAGGGTTTCTCTGTGTAACAGTTCTGGCTGTCCTGGACTCCCTTTTGTAGACCAGACCGGCCTGGAACTCACAGCGATTCTCCTGCCTCTGTCTCCCGAGCGTTTCGTGCGCCACCACGCCCGGCTTCTTTTGGTTTTTCAAGACAGAGTTTCTCTATGTAATAGCCCTGGCTGTCCTGGAACTCTCTTTGTAGACCAGGCCTGCCTATGCCTCTTAAGTGCTGGGATTAAAGGCCTGCACCACCACATCGGGCTTGTTTTTATATTTTTTTCCCTTAAGATTGATATATTTTTTGTTTTATGTGTCTGAGTATTTTGCCAACATGTATGTGTGCCACATGAGTGTCTGCTGCCTGTGGAAGTCAGAAGAGGGTATTAGAGCCTTTGGATCTAAAATTAAAAATGATTGTGAGCCACACCAGCTGTTAGGAACCAAATTTGGATCCTCTGAGAGAGCAGCAAGCTCTCCTGACGCCTGAGCCAGCTCTCCAACCCCTTGCTTTGGGAATTATTTATTGGTTTTTGAGTTTGTTGTTACTTGTTTTTGAGACACGGTTTCTGTGTTAGCCTTGGCCGTCCTGGACTCACTTTGTAGACCAGGCTGGCCTCGAACTCACAGCGATCCACCTGCCTCTGCCTCCCAAGTGCTGGGATTAAAGGCGTGCGCCATCACACCCAGTGCTTTTGTATTTTTGAGAGGAGACCTTATAAATTATATGAAGGCTGACATAGATCTCAGCATGGAACTTAGGCTGACCTTGGCATTCTAGTTCTCCTGCCTCTGCCTGCTGAGTGCTAAGCAGACAGCGCCTGATATATCTGGCTTTCTTTTGTTCTTGTTGTTTTGTTTTTCTTTTTTTTTTTTTAAAGATTTATTTATTATTATGTATACAGTGTTGTCTGCTTATACACCTGCAGGCCAGAAGAGGGCATCAGATCACATTATAGATGGTTGTGAGCCACCATGTGGTTGCTGGGAATTGAACTCAGGACCTTTGGAAGAGCAGGCGGTGCTCTTAACCACTGAGCCATCTCTCCAGCCCCTGTTTTGTTTTTCATACACGGTTTCACTATGTAGCTCTGGCTGGCCTGGAACTCATCTGCCACTGCCTCCCAAGGGCTGGGATGAAAGGTGTGAGCTGGGCTGTTTTTTTTATTTTGTTTTTTAAGATTTATTTATTAATTTATTATTTATACAGTGTCCTGCCTGCATGTGTGCCTGCACCCCAGAAGAGGGCACCAGATCTCATTGTAGATGGTTTTGAGCCACCATGTGGTTGCTGAGAATCAAACTCAGGACCTCTGAAAGAACAGACAGTACTCTTAACCTCTGAGCCATCTCTCCAGCCCCTTTGGCTTTTTTGTTTTTTGTTTTTAAGATTTATTTATTTATTATTGTGTATACAGTGCTCTGCCTGCATGTACAGATCCCAGTATAGATGGTTGTGAGCCACCATGTGGTTGCTGGGAATTGAACTCAGGACCTCTGGAGGAGCAGTCAGTGCCCTTAACCTCTGAGTCATCTCTCCAGCCCAGTCCCCTTGTTTTGTTTTGTTTTTCTTTTTTTGTTTGTTTGTTTGTTTTGAGACAGAATCTCAAGTGCTGCCTCAGCTGTCTGAATGTTGGGATTAGAGATATGATAGGCAACCCTTGAAGTTTCTAAATTGGATTTCCATATGTAGTTTAATTTAAAAAAATGTTCTCTTCACTGGTGTTTTACTTGCATGTATGTTAGTGTGAGGGTGTTAGAAACACTGGAGCTAAAGTTACAGACAGGTGTGAGCTGCCATGTGGGTCCCAGGAATTGAGCTCAGGACCTCTGGAGGAGCAGTCATCTCTCCAGCCCTTTCATGGTTTTAAACTCAATCTTCATGCCTCTGCCTCCTGAGCTGCCAGGATTATGTGTGTAGCATTATGCCCAGCTCTCTTTTTTTTAACCCCTTTATTTTAAGACAGGGTCTCAGAGTGTAGCACAAGCTGGTCTTGAACTTAGAATACACGTTAGCATTTTGCGCACTGGGATTCAGGTATGCCCCCCACATGTAGACATATGGTCATCTTGATTACTTGCAGCAGTGTAAAGACCTTGTGGTTCTTTCTTTCCCTTGCTTTCCTGCATTTCTGTCTGACCACCTAGATTTTCCTATGAATGCTTTCTCATGTCTTCCTTAACGGTATAGGTGAGGGACTCTGGCCGCGGTCAGGGGCTGCAGGGTTCTCTGGCTGAGCAAAAGGGCATGAAGAACCATTCCCGGTCAAGAAGCTCCTCCCACTCACCCCCCAGACACGTCAGCAAGAAGAGCGCCAAGGAAGAGAGGTCCCGGGACAGGAGGTCTCGATCTCCAGGCCGAAGGTCCCGGTCCCGGTCCCCAAGGCCCAGCAAACTGTGAGTATGGGAATTGCCTGGGAGATAGCCTATGACCCCGAGGGCCTGTCCCTGAGGTGTCTGTTTTGGGTGATGTTCATCTTTTCCATTCTCTGCTGTCTCAGCTTCAGTACCGCTCGTCACCCCCCTCTTCGCTGCAGTTACAGTGTAACCAAAGCAGGTCTCATTTGTAGGACCGCACAGATGTTCCTCTCCTTTTTGTGTTATACTTCTCGTGTGTGTGAGTGTAGTGTATATGTGCAGTGTACACACACATGGGCAGGTGGGTGCACATACTGGGGCATATATGGAGGCCAAAGGAAGGTGTCTGCCGCTGTCCACCTTATCCCATGGAGGCAGTCTCTCCCCAAACCTAGAGCTCACTTTTTCCCCCTTTGGCTAGTCTGGAAGCCGGCAAACCCCCGAGATCCTTCTGTCTCCTTCCCCCTCGGTGCTGGGGTCACAGGCACGCCTGGCTTGTTATGTGGGTGCTGGGATCTGAGCTCTGGGCCTCATACTTACATATCAAGAAATCTTAACTGCTGGGCTTCCCGAGGCCATGTGTGTGTGCGTGGGTGCGTGCATGCATGCATGCATGTGTGCGTGCGTGCCTTTGTGCCACCATGTGCCTGTGGAGGTCAGGGAACAGTTTGAGGAGTTTGGTTCTGTCTTCCACCATGGCTGTTCCTGGAGACTGAACTCAGGTTGTCAGCCTTGGTGACAAGTGCCTTTACCATGTGAGCCATTTCGCTGGCCCCACCTAGGCTATACTTTCCAGGGGGTTTCCAGGGGTTCCATTGGTTGAGAATATATTAATAATTCCCCATATGAAAAGCCTTCTCCCTCTGTGACTATTGCAGGCATGCCTCTAAGGTAAACAGGAAAGACAGAGACAGCCCGTCACCTAAGAAGGAGGTCTACCAGAGGCGGCATGCTTCCGGATACAGCAAGTAAGTCAGGATTTCATAAGGCTGCATCTAGAGGTATTCACAGCAGAGGAATTAATGCATCTGATTTCCTTTATTCCTCTGGTAACTGTTTCTTTGTGTTTGTTTGTCTGTTTGTTTGTTTGAGACATAGTCTTATGTATCCCAGCCTACTGTCCTCAAACAGTATATAAACAAGAGCAACCCTTGACCTTTTGGTCACTCTGCCTCCATGTCCTGGGTGCTGAGATGAAACGCATGTGCCACTACTCCCAGTTAGTGTGGTACTGGGGATCAAACCAGGGCTTTGTTCATTCAGGGCAAGCACTCTGCCAACAGAGCTACAGCTCCAGCCCCCGTCAACTTTATTGGGTTTTTTGATACTGGGTCTTAACATTGTAAACTAGGCTGGCTTTGAACTTGCCGTGATCTTTCTACACAGCTTCTCAAAGGATGTGTTTACAGGTGTGGACAACCATGTCCACGCCCCTCTGGTCAGCTTTTAATCATTTCCCCCCCAACCTCTTTACCTGGGTTCCATCACCCACACGCACATAGAGGAAAAAGTACAGGTTGTCCTCTGACCTCCACGTGTGCACCGTGGTACCCACTCACCCACACTAATAAATTAAAAAGATTATAAAGCAGGCCGGGCGTGGTGGCGCACACCTTTAGTCCCAGCACTCGGGAGGCAGAGGCAGGTGGATCTCTGAGTTCGAAGCCAGCCTGGTCTACAAAGCGAGTCCAGGACAGCCAAGGGTAACACAGAAAAACCCTGTCTAGAAAGACAAAACAAACAAACAAAAACAAAACAAAACAAAAAAAAATTATAAAGCATCTTCTATAGCCCAAGCTGGCCTGGAATTCTCTGCAATCCTCCTACCTAGGTATCTAAAATGCTAGGATCAGGCCAGGCATAGTGGCTCACACTTGGGAGGCAGAGGCAGGTGAATCTCTGTAAATTCGAGGCCAGCCTGGTCTACAAAGTGAGTCCAGGACAGCCAGGTCTGTTACACAGAGAAACCCTGTCTCAAAAAGACAAAACAAAAACAAAAATACTAGGATCATAAGTGTGTGTATGAGTCACCCCAATAATCAGTTGATATATTTATTTAGTGGAGTTGTATTTTGGAGTTTCTGTTTTGTTTTTGAGATAGGGCCTCACAACAAACAAATTCATCATCCTTTTGCCTCTACTTGCTAAGTTCCATGACTATGGGCAAGTGCCACCATATCCAGCTCAGTAGGTTCCTTCATTGTGGTTGTTCTGTCTTTGAGACAGGGTCTTACTAAGTAGCCATGGCCATCTTGGCATCCACTATGTAGACCAGGCTGACCTTGAACGCAGGGATGCCTGCCTCTGCCTCCCAAGTGCTGGGATCACAGGCGTGCGCCAACATGTCTGACTAGCCTCCTTAGTGTTTCTCACAGGAAGCATAGTTACCATGGATAGCTAAACATAAAGTTTTAGTATTTCAGTTCATTTCTCCAAAAGAGCAGGTTCTTAAAAATAGAACTCTGTCATTTTTCCCTTTAAAGAGAAATCTGTGTATCACAAACTATCTATGTACAACTGTAACGTAGCCATTTTAGAAGCAGTAGGTTTGGATGTCTGACATTGTTAAGTGGTGACTGTTGTGGCTCATCACTTCCTTTTTTTGTTGTAACTTTATTTAGGATGAGTGCCAGGGGCGAAGACATAACCTATTGTATTCTGAGGTCAAGTTAAGTCAGGTTGCCGGCATCTAACTCCATCCAAAGTGGTATTCTCCCCTCTCGGGTTGCATCCATGCATGTGTGTGTCTGGTATGCCCCCACTCACACATGCGGGGTCAGAGGAGGACACCGGACTCTCCTTTTACTCCCTGAGCCTGGTTTCTCTCTGTGTCTGAGGATGGATGACTTGGCTAGGTTAAATGGCCTGCCCTGTCCTGGGATTTGCCTGGTTTTGCCAGGCATGTGTGGTGACGCCCAGTTCTTACATGGGTGCTGTGGATTTGAACTCAGAACCTCTTTTTTTTTTTTTTTTTTTTTTTTTTTTTTTTTTTTTTTTTTTGGTTTTTTGAGGTAGGGTTTCTCTGTGTAACCTTGGCCATCCTGGACTCACTTTGTAGACCAGGCTGGCCTCGAACTCACAGCGATCCACCTGCCTCTGCCTCCCGAGTGCTGGGATTAAAGGCGTGCGCCACCACGCCCGGCTTCAGAACCTCATTTTTGTTTTGTTTTGTTTTGTTTTGTTTGTTTTTTGAGACAGGGTTTCTCTGTAGCCTTGGCTGTCCTGGGCTTGCTTTGTAGACCAGGCTGGCCTCGAACTCACAGAGATCTACCTGCCTCTGCCTCCCTGGTGCTGGGGTCACAGGCATGCACGACTGTGCCCGGCTTTGCTTTTGTTTTTATCCATGGGTTTTTACGCATCCCTTATGGAGTATGAGGTAGCAGCAATCACATGGATGGCCAAGTCCTCTGTGCTGTAAGTTCATAGCGGTGATGGCATCCTTGCTGGGAGGTTAGGTTCCTGATGAGCTCTCGGTCTACTTCATAGTTGGTGTTTTAAAATAATTATCTTAGACATTACTGAGTGGGGTTCTAAACTCCTTCACTGAAAGTCTTGGTGGTTTGGTCGGAACCACTGACTGCGGCATCAGAAGGAAGGAAACTCGTCCTGCCCTCTCTCTTCCCTCTCGCTTCCCCCGGAGCCTGTGCCTGCCGCCGCCGGCTTGCGGAGCTCCCCCCCCCCCTTGGAGCCTGTTCTCCCCCCCCCCCTCGGAGCCTGTTCTCCCCCCCAAGCCTGTGGCCTGCCGCCGGCTTGCAGAGCTGCTTCAGTTTTCCTTTGCTGCGGAAGGGTAGGACCAGTGGGATTGTTTTTTGTGCTCAACAGAAAACTCTCAGCGGAGGAACTAGAGCGGAAACGGCAGGAGATGATGGAGAATGCCAAGTGGAGGGAGGAGGAGCGGCTGAACACCCTCAGGAGGCACGCCAGGGAAGAGGAGCAGGAGCGCAGGCTGGAGAGGCTGGACTCTCGGTCCGGCAAGTTCATCCAGTAGGTGGAATGGTCCATGCCAGGGCTCCATCTCCATAACGGCCATGAGGCGGCAGTGGCTCACTGCTGGGGCTTGGTGGTGGTTCTTGTCCCTGTCCAGAGACCTCAGAACTCAGCCTTGGGGTCACTCTTGGTACTGCTCCCAGTTTCTAGCCAGACAGCGGGAGATTCTTCTATTTGAAGTAGAAGTGGTTGGTATTTTTCCCAAATCCCTGAAATTGTTTGGCCATCCTTTTAAGTGAAAATTTATGGCTCAGAAAACCTTTTTCCAATGAAACTTGACTTGTTTTCCAAAACAGATGAGTTTTCCCTTATGGACATTTAAAAACCCTGGTTCCAGATGGAGTCATTTGAAAATTGTCTCTGTGGGCTGAAAAGAACTTGTGTTTCTACAGTTGCTTTTGGTTACAAACCTTTTCTTCTGATTCTGCTAGAATTGACCAATTGGGGGGAAAAATGTTTTTTTTTTGAGCCTAGCATGGTGGCGCATGCCTGGAGGCAAAGGCAGGAAGATCTCTGTGGGTTCTGGGCCAGCCTGGTCTACAAAGTGAGTCCAGGACAGCCAGGCCTACACAGAGAAACCTTGTCTCGAAAAACCAAACAAAAACAAAAACAACCCCCCCCCAAAAAAAAGTTTTTATTTTTTTATTTTTCCATTCACCTGTCTTTCCTTCCCTAGGCGCATGAAGCTGGAGAGCGCGTCTGCGTCCTCCCTGGAGGACCGGGTGAAGCGCAACATCCATTCTTTACAACGAACGTCAGTAGCCCTGGAGAAGAACTTCATGAAAAGATGAAAACCCGTCACTCGTAATGGTTTCCCTCAATTTGCCAGGGAGCCTGCGGACTCCTTAAATTTCTCTTTATAAGAGTTCAAATGTCTTCTTCTTCAGATGAAAACCCACCGCTGTTTAAAGTGCCCCCTGTCCACTGACTCCAGAAACGTCGCCCATCCTTTCAGTGCCAGTGTGACTTGGTTCGGGGGCCCTCAGGAAGTCTGGCTGTGGGTTAAGGGGTGCTTGTCACACCTCTCCCCTCACCTCACTGACTGGATTAGCCTTCCAGAGACCCCGCTCCCCAGCCACCCAGAGAAGACCATGCTTTACTGGGATAAATGAACATTGACTTTGTTTAGTAGATTATGTGACAGAATAGCCAAGTATCAGGAGGGGCCAAGAGAGCGGCCAAGAAGTTAGAAAACAGTTAAATGGACTGTTAACCCTTGGGTCTCCGAGCTGTCATAGTACAATGTGTATATGTACAAATGTATAATTTTCTACTTGCATTTAAAAAGTTAGCTTTGTGAGAACATTTTATTTGATAACCTTGTTAGAAAGTAACACAGTAGGCAGCTTGTCTTACTTGGCTGATTTACAGCCTAGGGGAGCTTTAGGGTCATTGACAGAGTCTAGCTGTGGGGTAGCTAAACTTTTGACTTTGGGACACAAATGTGTTGGGCTGCGTTTATAGCTACGTACTGGCCTCAGGAAGGACACACCTCCCACATCCTCCACTTTCCTCAGAGCCCAGTGAGACAGGAATCAGGACCCTTGTCAGGATGTTCTGTGGCTCCTAAAAGGAGACAATATGGAAGCTGTTTATTTCCTGGCTATCTTTTGAGGCAAGGTGGGTCTCTTATGCTCAGGCCAGCTTTGAACATACAGTATAGCTGAAGATGAGCCTGAACTTCACATCCTTTGTCTGACCTTTACCTCCCAAGTGCTGGGATCACAGCACCACACACACTAGCTGCTGCTACGTTGTCCTTTGTCTTTGAGACAGGACCCTTACTGGCCCCGGCTGACCTGGTGGTGGCTCTCCTCCTGCATCTGAGCTGCTCTTTTGTCCTGTAGTAACTAAAAGTCAAGGGCCATTCCTGTGTCTTTACATTCCTTCCTCTATTCTTTCACCAGAGGCTCTTATTTAACCAGGGAACTTCTAGGTGCTCTTAAAACAAATAACAGATTCATCCTGGCCCAGGCTGACCTTGAACTTGGACTCACTTTGTAGACCAGGCTGGCCTCGAACTCACAGTGATCCGCCTGCCTCTGCCTCCCGAGTGCTGGGATTAAAGGCGTGCGCCACCACGCCCGGCCAGAAGCGCTTTTAACCCATACATTAGTTAAGCCATATCTTTTTTCTACAATTCCCAATTCTGCCTAAAATATATTTGGGTTTTTTAATGCACTAAAATTCCAGGCACTGAAATTCTTAGAACTCAGTTTCCCCCCAGAGAATGTATTATTCATTTAATCACCTCATCCTGCCGTCCTGTGCTAGAGTTAATTATGGCTTTTATTTTATTACTTGGCAATAAAAGCTACATTTATTTTTGTAACTATGTAAAGAGCGACCGACCACGTGCACGGTACTGAGTTTTCATATCGCCGCACAAGTGTTGACCCTGTGATTTGTGTTGAAAACAGAGATCCTTCGTCCAGGAGGAATTACGTAATAAACCATGGGCACTTAACAGATTTTTTTGGAGCTAGAACGAAAGGATTATTAGGCGTCTGCAGGTGCTAGCGGTCTCTAAACTTGACCCTCAGTTTAGAGGCCAGGCGGCAGGTGGGTGGGCGCGCGGCCCATTCATAAAACCTAGGGTTCTCGGCCTGCTCCTCTGATTGGCCCCGGGGAGAGGGGGCGTGTCCCGGGGGGTGGAGCGCGTCGTCTGCCCAGGGGAGTGGGAAGATCCACGCTTGGGTGGAGCGAGGGGGCGGTCCCTGGTTTTCCGGGCAGGACTTCCTTTTCCCTTCGCCGCGTTACTCTTCTCCCCCTGCGAAGGTGGGGATGGTATGTCCCAGCCTCCTCTCATGCCGGCCCCTCTTCCCCTCCCGAAGCTGTGGCGCTGCCGCCATCTTGGTACTTCAGGTTGAAGCAAAGCCAAATCCCGGCCTTGGGGGTGCCTGAGCAGGGAGCCCTTCTTGTGGAGTGTCTCGAGGCTGTCCATTCCCCGTCTTCCTCGCTCCCGCGCATGAATCCGGCTGGGCTCCTGCCAGGCTCCCGGAGGAGGGGTGGGCGGGACGGCTGCAGGCGCCCCGGGAAGGGCGGTACCATTCCGATGTGGAGGGGAGGGCCGGGAGCTGGTGGGCGGTGCCGCCCGGGGGCGGGGTGAGGATCGGGCTGGCCTGCTCTCCGGGGCGGGGCGGGGCGGGGCGGCGAGGGCGGGGCGTGGGGCGGACGGAACCACCGGGGCGGGGTGGGGAGGTAACGGGACGGGCGCGACCATGGCTCCGTGAGGCAGCGGGGGTGGGGATCGGTTCGGGGGAGGCCTGGGGCCGCTTGCTGGTGCGCTGTCTCCACCACCCCCCCTTTCGCTGCCGCCGCCGCCGCCGCCGCCGCCCCGGGCATGTCGTCCAACTGCACCAGCACCACGGCGGTGGCGGTGGCGCCGCTCAGCGCCAGCAAAACCAAGACCAAGAAGAAGCATTTCGTGTGCCAGAAAGTGAAGCTATTCCGGGCCAGCGAGCCGATTCTCAGCGTCCTGATGTGGGGGGTGAACCACACGGTAACCAGCTTCCCCGTGCGCGTCCCCACTCCCCAGGGCCTCGCCACGCTCGCCCGCGGGTGACGCCTGCAACCCCTCCGCCGAGCCACTTGCATGCCCGCCCACCCGTGCACGCTCTCCGGCCGGGCGTGCACTCCCCGTTCGCCACGCGAGGCCTGGTGTCCCCGTGCTATGCCGTCGTCTTCTCCCCTTCGCTCCAGCCCCTCTGATTCCTTGCGTCGGTATGCTAGCTCCGTGCAACCCCGGGGCTCCAAGGGAAGGCCTGGGTACTGTTAGGACGCTGCTAGAGACCCTCTCGTCTCTTATAGCTAGCTGCCTGCCAGATCATTGCCCAGTTGACAGGGCAAGCGGCACTGGCTTGTCTGAATATTCCTGTTTGTGGGTCGTTTCGTTGGTGTGGCTCCTCAAAGTTTCCCATTTTTCTAGGCCTCCTTACCCCTGGCAGTGGAATCCTCTCTGGGTTTCTTTTCTTCTCCTTTTTCACGAAGACATACCAACCGGAGAAGCAGAGGCTTCTCTGAACCCTAGACACTTGACTTGGGTCCTCTTGGATGAAGGAAGAGGAGTGAACACAAGGCTTGAGGGACCGTAGACCGGGTTATAGGAATAATGTGTCTTTACCTGTTCTTCAGTGGTGTTTCAAAGATGTTGACTTCTTGTCTATCGTCTGGTTTTTCCAGGCTGTGATAATGGTGATTACTGTCCTAGATGAGTGGTCCCCTGGGCCCCGGGTGGCTTTGGGAGCGTGCCTTTGTCAAGAAGTTGCGTGTGGACAGTTATTAGCTGGTTGACTTTATTTATGTGCTGTTGAGGGTCTGTCCTCACACAGCCTCTTGCTTCTACACTGGGAGTGAACAGATGACGGGAAAGGACCTGAGGCGCTGCTAACTTCACCAGCCACAAGTTTAGAACGAGGGGAATGAAGGGTTGAGTCTCCTGTGGGTTCCCCTGACATTTCTGAACACTTGAAATTGTCCATAAGAACAAACGATGACCCAGGAGCCTGGGGTCAGCAAGAGTTCATTTTCTGTTGCTTTGGGAGAAGACCTAGAGGGGCCTTTGGCTGGAGATTGCCTCACCACCTCAGCCAGTGTGTCAGATCTCTGTGTCCCATAAAGAAGAGTGTATGTGAGGTCCTTGCTGGCCTCTCAGGCTTGTGCGGGTTGTCCTTTTCCCCGTCATCACAGGGGTTAATGAGTGATGCCTGGACCTCTAAAGGGCTGGAGGTCAACAGCGCTGGGTTTGCTCCTCTTGTTTCCTGCTGCTTCTGGGGTCATCTGACTTTTCCAGGGAAACTGGGTCAGCAAAAAACGTGAACCCTGTATCCCTTTCTGGAAATGAGTCCTTAATTTTGTTTGACATCCTGCTTCTCACTAGAAAGCATCCTGTCTGTGCAGAGAGCTGGTAGAAGAAGCCTGAAGGTGGGTAACTCCGGGTCCCTAATTTCACTCACGAGACCAACGTCTTTGGTGGAGGGTAGCTTGCTTGTGGTCACTGTAAGGTACAGTTCCTTATTCAGACCCAAGAGGCTTGTTTGGTTTGTGGCAGTTCTTGGGTGACAGGTCTTCTGTTCCTTTTACTCTCTCATCTATGACCAAGGTTAGATGAGGGTATGGTCTTGCTAGAGAACCTTTGTGTGTGTGTATGTGTGTGTGTGTGTGTGTGTGTGTGTGTGTGTGTGTGTCTGTCTGTCTGTCTACTGTGCATACCAGCTCCTGGGGTCGTGTATGGCATTTGGTTTTCTCTTGGGCAGGCAATAAGTCTTCAAAGACATGGGCATCTGATGGAAGACTTTTGAGTGGCAAGTGGGCATGATGGTGACCATTTCCCTTTACTAGCTTTCAGAAAGTTTGATGGGTTGGTGGGAAAGACGGATGTTAGGCAAGATCCACACACATCTGAACATGAGTGGAAGGGTACTGAGCATCACTGCCCTGGGTTGATGAGCTTTTAAGGTCAGTTAGTTGTCTTGCTTCCTTCTGCTGGCCTACAGAAAGGTGCTGAGGTTCCATGTGAGGTACATGTTCCCAGAAGAGCATAATGTCTTTCCATTTCTCAAGGGGATCAGGGCTGCGTTGTTCCTGGAGAGTCGCTGGCCTTTCTCGAAGGTTCCCTTTCTTCAGAAGCTTCCTGCTACACCTCTTTGCCGCTGATTTCAGATAATCACCTTTTCTTCAGTTCCTCAGTTTCCTAGTCTTTGAAGCCTTTAGTCATGTTGGTCTGGAGCTAAATGGTATTTCAGATGTGAATGCATATGTCTATGGCAAAAGCCAGTTACCTTCTCATGAGTCAGTTGGTTTCTTAAGAGTGGGAAAAAGAAACCTTTTTTTAAAAAAAGGATTGTTTTGTTAAGAGAGGCATTTGAACTCATTATTGTCATTGGAGTCCCTGGAGTCCCTCCCTCCAGGAGGAAAAGAGAGTAGGGGAAAAAAACCCAAGATGATAAGCTGGGTGTGGCGACATACACCATTTTATCCCAGCACTTAGGGAAGGAGGCAGAGGCAGGTAGATTGCTGTGAGTTCGAGGCTAGCCTAATCTATCTACAACGTGTCCAGGATAGCTGAGGCTACATGGAGAAACCCGGTCTGCCGACAGGGCGGAATTAATAAGGAAAGAAAGCAAGCTGAAAAAAAAAGAAAGAAAAAAAAAAGAAAGAAAGAAAGCTGGCATTTTAGTGGATGAAATATAGTTCAAAGGGTCTGGAATTAGGGTCCTCTTTGAAGGAGCACAGAACAGGAAGTCTGGGTGTCTGGTATTTGTTGGTCCCTTTAGGAACCACGTATGTGTGGAGCCTCACAAGGAAGAGTAGTAGCAGTTGATGGTAGCTCTGTATTTACTCATTTGAGAAGCCGCCAGCTCTTCCCCAGAGTGGCTGTACCATTGTACATTTCCACCAGCAGTGTATGATGTAATTGTTCCAGATCCTTGTCAACACTTGTTACTGTCTTTTTTAGCATAGGCATTCTAGTGGGTGTGAAACAGTATCTCATTGTGATTTTGATTTGCATTTCTCTGGTAACTAATGATGTTAAGCATCCTTCCCTATGCATTGGCTGTTGTATATTTTCTTTGGAGAATGTCTATTAAACCCTTTGTGCACGTAAAAACAAATTGTGCTTATTTATTTATTTATCTTATTTTATTTATTTACTTTTGCAGTCCTGGGATATGCTTATGAGCAGATTACCTTGTGCATGCTAGACAAGCACTTTAAAAAAAATTTTAAGATATAGTCTTATGGAAAAAAAAAGATATAGTCTTATGTCAGGCTTGAGAACCATCAAGAGAGGCTAGCAACCCACCAGGAGCAATGCAGCCAGAGCCCCTAGCTCTCAAGCTGGCCTCAAACTCTCTGTGTAGCCTAGCATGACCTTGAACTTCTGAAACTCCTGCCTCCGCCTTCTGGGTGCTAGATTTACATGCATGTGTCATTTCTCTCAGTTTTATGCAGTGCTGGGTATCAAAGCTAAAGCCATGTACGTATGTATATACCAGGCAAATGCTCTGCCAACTGAGTTACAGCCTAATTCTCCCCCCCTCCCCCGTCTTTTTTTTTTTTTTTTAAATGGAGCCTCATTAAGTTGCACAGGATGGCCTAAACTTATTCTGTATCCCGGGCAGGCTCTGGATTTGCAGTCTTTCTAAGCAGCTGGGAAATCCCCAGCTCCACAGGGTCCAGTTGATTTTCTTTTGAGCCAGCATCTCAGTGTGTGGAATGTGGTCTTCCTGTTTCTCCCCCCCCCCACCATACCCTCCCACCCACCCCACCCCCCAGTGCGGAAGTGCGAGCCGCCGTCCCCAGCCTTGCTTCTTCGATTGTTCGCCCTCTGCATTATTTATGCTCATAGCTCGTGGAATTAATCATGTGGATAATCCAAAAACCGTGTGTATGAGGAGATGCGCCAGACTAGCCTCCCAGTGAGGTGTGCTTAGCCTGAGTTCCGGGACGCACTCCATGCTGCTGAAGGGGAAGGCTGGGGGCCCTAGAGAGAGTACAGCGCGCCCACATCTCCTGCAACCTTTCCTGCTACAAAACTCTTAAGTCTAGCAAGTAAAGTTTCCTTTTCTCTCTGGTACTTGCGGCCTCACAGTCAGGCTATAGCCTCAACAGCTGACCTTAACCTTCCTCCCAATCGTCCGGACGGGGAGAGATTGGCACAGTTACAGCCGGCTCGGCTGTCTCCCCTGGGTTTAACTTTCTGCTCACCTTCATCCTGCAGACCCCCAACTCCTCCGCCCCGCCCCCTTCCCCCTCCGCCGCACCCCCACCCCCCCACCCCGCTCATCTATCCTTCAGCTCAAACTTTATCGAGCAACTTGTAAGTTCCAGTCATGTGCTGAAGGGTCTTAGTCGAGTGAAGAAATCAGACGTGTAAAGAAGTAATTACCTGGCAGCTTAAATGGCCCGGCAGAAAAGGCGCCTGCCGCCAAGCCTGACCGGATGTAAGCATTCGATTCCTGGGAGCCACTTAGAGGAGAAGAGAGAAAAAACGGCTCCTGTTAGTTGTCCTCTGACCTGCACTGTGGCATCCATAAATAATAAATAAGTAAACAAACAATAAGTAAATAACTGAATAAATAAACAAAATCACCCGACCGTGATACTTAGTTTGTTAGGGTGCACAGAGGAACAAGTAATTGATCCATGGGGGGGCGGGGCAGGGAGCCTCTCAAGAAAGGACCCCATTTAGCCACCACCTCTCGTCTTTTTTATTTTACTTTATTTTTTAAAGAGACAGGGTTTCCCTGTGTACCCTTGGCTGTCCTGGACTCACTTTGTAGACCAGCCTGGCCTCGAACTCACAGCGATCCACCTGCCTCTGACTCTCAAGTCCTGGGATTAAGGGCATGTGCCACCACGCCCGGTTCAAACAAAGCTTAGTGTTTTGCTTTTGTTTTTTGGTTTTTTTTTTTATTTTTACTTTTTTATCATTTTTATTATATATTTTACGTATAGAAGTGCTCTATCTGTATATACCCCTGCAGGCCAGAAGAGGGCACCAGATCTCATTATAGATGTTGTGAGCCACCATGTGGTTGCTGGGAGTTAAACTCAAGACCTCTGGAAGAGCAGCCAGTGCTCTTAACTGCTGAGCCATCTCTCTAGCTCCCCCCTTTTAAGATTTATTTATTTATTATGTATACAATATTCTGCCTGCATGTGTGCCTGCACGCCAGAAGGAGGCACCAGATCTCATTATAGATGGTTGTGAGCCACCATGTGGTTTGCTGAGAATTGAACTCAGGACCTCTGGAAGAACAGACTGTGTTCTTAACCTCTGAGCCATCTCTCCAACCCCTGTCTCCCCCCCCCCCCTTTTTTTTTTAAAGAATCACTTATTTTTCTTTTATGTGTATGGGCGTGTTGACTGCATGTAGTACCCACAGAGGCCAGGAGAGGGCATCGGGTGCTCTGGAAATGAGACTACAGACTGAGCGCTGGGAACTGAATCTGAGTCCCCTGTAAGAGCAACAGGTGCTTTTAACCGTTGAGCCGAGCCACCTCTCTAGCCCTGTATCCTTTCCATTCTTTTTGTTTTGTTTTCTTTCAAGATTTTATTTACTTATTGTTTATACAGTATTCTGCCGGCACGTGTGCCTGCAGGCCAGAAGAGAGGGCCCCAGATCTCATTATTGATGGTTGTGAGCCACCAGGTGGTTGCTGGGAATTGAACTCTGAACCTTTGGAGGAACATTCAGTGCTCTTAACCACTGAGCCACCTCTCCAGCCCCATATCCTTTCCATTCTTGTGGCCTTACTTTATCACCTGGGCCCATAAATGCTCTCTCCCTTGCACACACGGGCAGACATATGGACAAACCAAATAAATGGGGGAAAAGACATAGAAGAGAAAATTCATTGAATACACTGATGTTACCATCTTAGAAAGCATTAGATTCCGGCCATGGTGGTGCACACCTTTAATCCCAGCACTCAGGTGAATCTCTGAGTTCAAGTCCAGCCTGGTCTACAAATCTAGTCCAGGAAAGCCAAGGGCTACGCAGAGAAACCCTGTGGAGTGAGGGGGTGGTGGTGGTGGCGGGGAAGCATCAGAAACCTGGGATTTAGTCAATACAAGCGATTGTTATTTGAATCAGTTGATCTTTCGTGGTGCTGGGTGTTAAAATCAGTTGCTACTCTAGGCAAGTTCTCTAATGCTGAACTACATCCTCAGTTCCTTCATTTTATTTTATAACCTGCTATCCTGCAGCCCCTCCCCCCCCCCCCCAGCTTCTCGTCACTGTATTTTTAAACATTCATCCATTTATTTGTGATCCTCTGTGCGTGGAGGTTAGAAGACGACTTTTAGGAGTCAGTGTTTTCTTCCACCCTGAGGCGTCCAGGGATGGAGCTTGGTCGGTTCCTTAGGCTTGGCAGCAGATGTCTACCTGTAGCTCACCCACTCCCCGCCCCTCTTTTTAAGCTCTTTGAGATAAATCTTTCTTTCTTTCTTTCTTTCTTTTTTTCTTTATCTTTCTTTGGGTTTTGTTTGTTTTATTTTGTTTTTTGTTTTCTTGGTTTTTTGAGATAGGGTTTCTCTGTGTAGCCTTGGCTGTCCTGGACTCACTTTGTAGACCAGGCTGGCCTCAAACTCACAGAGATCTGCCTTCCTCTGCCTCCTAAGTGCTGGGATTAAAGGCGTGCGCCTCCATGCCCAGCTTGTTTTGTTTTGTCTTTGTTTTTGTTTCAGTCAGGATTTCACTGTGTCACCTTGGCTGTCCTGCAACTCACTCTGTAGACCAGGCTGGCCTCAAACTCACAGATCTGCCTGCCTTTGCCTCTCAAGTGCTGGGATTAGAGACCCAGTTTTTCAAAACTGCCTATCCTTGGGCTGGAGGGATGGATCAGAGGTTAAAAGCACCAGCTGCTTTTTCAATGGTCATGAGTTCCAATTCCCAGCAACCATATGGTAGCTCACAACCATGTATAATGTGATCTGGTGCCCTCTTCTGGCATGCAGTTGTACATGAAGGCAAAACACTGTATATATAATAAGTAAATAAACAAATAAGTAATAAAGTCTTTAAAAAAAAACAAACAAACAATAAAACAACTGCCTACCCTTGCCTTGAACTTGCGTCAAAGCCCAGTGCAGGCTGGTCTTGAATTCATGGTCCCTCTGGTTTCAGTCTCCTAAATGGCTAGGACTGTAGGCCTACACCACCAGGTTCAGCTAGCTGTTACTTATTAATATCCATGCCCCAACGGCTTGTTTCCTTGCCTCTGCTATAGCACCCCCAGCCCCTTACCTCTGACCTGCACCCTCCCACACCCTTGCTGTTCCAGAAACGCGCACTGCATCTCACAGCTGAGGCCTGGTTCTGGCCATGGCTAGCACTCACTTGGAATTCCCTTCCTCTGGTTTTTTTGTTTGTTTTGTTTTGAGACCTATCCTAGACCCCTTTCAAATGCATTTCTCTGCCACTTGCTCTAGCAACCAGTGCTCTCTTCCCCGCTCCCAGACAGAGTCTGTCATCCCCTAATCTGTCCTTGACACAACCCCCCCTGCCCCCCCCCCCCGTGTCTCCCTTTACACATAACACAGCTCCAGCACTCACCCCATTGATTTCATTACTGGTCTGTCTTCCCAGCCAGATGGAAAGATGTCTTTTTGTTCACATATCCCGAGCTGCTGGCACACTCCAGGCCTAAAGTCAGTGGAGTTTGGCTCAGAGACTAAGCCCGATCAGGGAAGGTACTGAGGGCCAGGCCCGGGGTTGAAGCTGGCCCTGAGGTGGATGAGAAACCATGGAAGATTTTTAAGCAGACATACGTTACATGAACTTATCGTAAAGTCTTCCAGTGTCACGTGTCCGTGGCCATGTGGGAGAGGCCTAGGTGCCCTGTCTCTAGACTGATGTGTGAGGGCCAGAGATCTGCCCTTGGGACCTCTGTTATAGTCTCTCCGTGGTGCCACTTCATGGTGTCCTCCCCGAGAGTCCCTGTGTGGGGTTTGTCTCATGCTCCCCATAAAAGCATGAGTGTCTTATTTCTCTTGTGTATACGACATCTCCCTTCCCTCCCCCTGCTCCCCCCTCCTCCCCCACATACACCCAACATAGAAAGAAGCAGATAGTAGCTATTTCAATAAGATTGATTGGAGCTCTCTGGGGGGATATAAAATTTAGTACAACCAAGGGGGGTGGGGAGAGCTTCTGGTCTCTTCCAGAGAAACAAAGGTGCGATACAGATTGATCACCATTGTATCGTCTGAGTCTAGAAGTTCTCCCATTAGGTTGCATGCACAATAAGGATGGAATTGCCACCCCCCAAAGAGAGACAGTTTACAACCGCTTAAACTGTGTTACAGTCAGAGTTACACAGAGGGCTGGAGAGATGGCTCAGTAGTTAAGAACACTTGCTGCTCTTCCAGAGGACCAGGGTTCGAGTTCCTAGCTTCCATGTTTGGTGGCTCACAAACAACTAGCTCCAGCTAAGGGAATCCAACATCCTTTTCTGGCCTCTGCAGGCATCCTTATGCATGTGGCAAGCATATTCTCTCTCTCTCTCTCTCTCCTCTCTGTCTCTCCCTCCCTGCCTCTCTTACACATACACATACATGCACATGCAAGCACTTAAACACACACACACACACACACACACACACACACACACACACACATAAATAAAAATACATATTAAGAAAGAAGTGCCTGGGCTGGAGAGATGGCTCAGAGGTTAAAAGCACTGACTGCTCTTCCAGAAGCCCTGAGTTCAATTCCCAGCAACCATATGGTGGCTCACAACCATCTTTAATGAGATCTTGTGCCCTCTTCTGGTGTACATGCAGGCAAAACACTGTGTATATGATAAATAAATAAATCTTTAAAAAAAGAAGGAGGAGGAGGAGGAGGAGGAAGTGCGTACTACTTCTGCAGGGACCAAAAGTTCTCAATTCCATTTCCAGCCCCCACCTGGGAGGTAGCTCACAACCACTTGTAACTCCAGCTCAGGGCCCCCAACACCCTCTTTGTTTTGTTTGTTGTTGTTGTTGTTATTTTCGAGACAGGGTCTCTCTGTGTAGCCTTGGCTGTCCTGGACTCCCTTTGTAGACCAGGCTGGCCTCGAACTCACAACGATCCACCTGCCTCTACCTCCCGAGTGCTGGAATTAAAGGCGTGCACCACCACGCCCGGCCCAACACCCTCTTATTGCCCTTGGGTACTTATACTCACTATGTACGTATCTACACACAGAAACATACCTGAAAACATAATTAAAAATAAAGCTTTTAAAAAAAGGATTTAGGGAATTAATGAGTAAAGCATTCCTTCATGGTTCCTGTTAGAATAATTCAGCCTGGGACTATTAGAATAATCAGTTGTGCTGGATGATGGCAGTGGCGCGTGCCTTTAATCCCAGCACTCGGGAGGCAGAGGCAGGCGGATCCCTGTGAGTTCGAGGCCAGCCTGGTCTACAAAGGGAGTCCAGGACAGCCAAGTCTACACAGAGAAACCCTGTCTCAACCCCCCACCCCGCAAAAAAACAAAAAACAAAAAAAACCCAAAAAACAAAAAAAAAAAAAAAAAAAAAAAAGAATCAGTCATGGTTAATACACAGTCCTCTAGCTCCAGAAGTGTCAAGCCCTGGCCTTAGCACCAAGTTGTGTCTTGAATTAGTCCAGAGTCAGTTTGTAGCAGGGTCTGTAATGTTTGGAGTAAAAGTATTCTCAGAGCCTCAGAAATGTTCTTCCTGATGGAGGGGATGAGCTGGGAAAGCAGAACTGAAGTTTGGTATTGTGCACGCAGATGATCTGGGTACCAGGGAAGCAGAGAGGCAGTAGGATCACATGTTCGAGGCCAACCTGGTCTACATATCAGATGCCAGGCCAGTCGGGACTACATAGGAAGGCACTGTCTCAGAAAACAAAAGCAAAAAGAGAAAAGTCAGAATTGGCTAAGAGCCCTGCATTCCGTGTTTTGTTTAGCCTCTGTGTTTTCCTGAGTTTTGTTTTGTTTTGAGTTAGGGCCTCACCGCCATGTAGACCTGGATGGCCTGGACCTGGCTGTGTAGACGCGGCTGGTCTCCATCTTAAAACGGCTCTGCCCGCCGCTGCTTCTCAAGTGCCGGAATTAAAGGCCTTTTCTCCCTTTCGTTTTTAGTGTGTGTGTGTGTGAGTGAGTGTGTGCAAGTGTGCATGTGTGCGAGTGTGTGATCCTCTTGATGTCTAACTCACCCTCCTGACAGCTCAGGCTCCAGGCATGTCCCACCACACCCCACACTTTCTTACCTTTGCAGACAGGACCTTCCTGTGTACCCCAGGCTGGCCTTCTTAATTTTGGGGTCCTCCCGCTTCAGCCTTCTGAGTGTCTGTTTCTCCTTTTTTTTTTTTTTTTTTTTAGAGCAAGGCTTAAAAGTCAGGAAAAAGGAAGTGGGGCAACCACCATGAATTGTCTCTGGTGGCAGAAAAAAAAGGCAGTGGAACAGTTTCCGCTGTAGGCACAGATTTGACAGTCAAATTCTCGTGTCAGCACTGTTGCAAGGCAACTGTTCTGTGGCTAGTAGACGGTGTAGCCAATAAAGGCCACCAGTTGGGGAGGCTGGAAATTGTAAAGCTGCATTTATCAAAGAAAACTGAGCATCCAGTGAAGCCCAAGAGCTTTTAATGTACAGTTTACTGACTTTTGAAAAAGGCAGATGCTCGTGTAACCGAACAACACAGGTTACTTATATTCATTGTTTATTTTGCAGTGCTAGGAATCCAACCCAAGGCCTTGTATATGCTGGGCAAACACTCTGCCACCGAGCCAAGGGCCCAGCCTTTTGTGCTTTCTTTTCTTTTAGACAGGGTCTCATGCAGCTCAGTTGGCCTTGAACTCCTGATTTTCCTTCTGCCAAGAGCTGTGATTACTGGCAAATGCCACCACTCCTGGTCTTGGGTTAATATCACCCTGGAATGTGCTGCTGCTGCTTTTTGGTTTGTTTGGGGGGGGGTTGTTTTGTTTTTTTTGAGACAGGGTCTTTCTATGTAGCCCTGGCTGTCCTGGGACTTGCTATGTAGCTCAGGCTGGCCTTGAACTCACGGAGCTCCACCTGCCTCTGCCTCCAGAGTGCTGGGATTTTTCTAAAGGTGTGCCACCATACCTGGGGAGGAATATGTTTCTTATGACCTTTTATGCCCAGCAGGCAGCTACAAACACACATAAACACACACACACACACACACACACACACACACACACACACACACACACACATTTTTTTTTTCTCTCTCTCTCTCTCTCTTTTAGAACATAAAAGGAGCAACAAATTAAATGCCAGTTCCCCCATTTGTATCCTGATGGAGTCCTAATGACTGTAGGGTATCCCCTTCTGCCACATGGGGCCTCGGGGAGATAATAGGGAGCCTGCACTGAGCGTATCTGGGAGACATAGGCTGTGCCCCTCACCCCGAGTCCATTAAGTCATGACTAAGGTTTCCCCTGGAAATCCTGAATGCATTAGTGGCAACTGGGTTGAGGGTCAAATGTCAAATGCTCTGCTGTGATGGAGTAGGACATCTGTGGCTAATTAGACCATTAATGGGCTAAGCACGATAGGGAAGTGGGGGGGGGTGCTGGACTGGAGAGATGGCTCAGTGGTTAAGAGCCCTGTCTGCTCTTCCAAAGGTCCTGAGTTCAATTCCCAGCAACCACATGGTGGCTCACGACCACTTATACTAAGATCTAGTGCCCTCTTCTGGTGTGCAAGCTCACAGTGCAGGCAGTGTTTTAGACAGGGTCTCATGCAGCTCAAAACACTGTATAAATAATAAATAAATAAATCTTTAAAAAAAAACAGGGAAGTGCAGGATCTGTCCAACCAACCGGGAGCTGGCTCCCTGTCTAGGTGTGTGTGTGTGTGTGTGTGTGTGTGTGTGTGTGTGTGTGTGTGTATGTGTCTGTCTGTCTTGTCTGTCTGTCTGTCTGTCGCACTGAGGAGGCTTGTCTGCAGTAGGGGCACCCAGTGTGTGTGAGTGTGTGTGGGTGTCTTTCTGTCTGTCTGTCAGTCACACTGAGGAGGCTTGTCTGCAGTAGGGGCACCCAGTGTGTGTGTGTCTGTGTGTCTGTCTGTCTGTCGCACTGAGGAGGCTTGTTTGCAGTAGGGGCACCCAGTGTGTGTGTGTCTGAGTGTCTGTCTGTCTGTCAGTCACACTGAGGAGGCTTGTCTGCAGTAGGGGCACCCAGTGTGTGTGTGTGTGTGTCTGTCTGTGTGTCTGTCTGTCTGTCGCACTGAGGAGGCTTGTCTGCAGTAGGGGCACCTCCTCTCCCAATTCAGCATAAGCAGATTGTTGCATAGTGAACGAGTTCTGCTTTCATCCAGAGAGCCCAAGTGAGCCAGGGCCCAGATGTCTGACTCCTCTGCTCACTGAAATTAATCAATTTGTTTTGAGACAGGGTCTTACTCCGTAGCCCTAGCTGGCATAGAGCTCATAGAACTCTATGTAGATCAGGCTGGCCTTGAAGTCCTTAGAGACCCTGCCTGTGTCTGCTGAGACTAAAGATGTGCAACACCATAGCCCATCACTTTACATTTAATCCTTTTCTTGGAAATACAAGTTACACCCACTGTGATCCACCCAGCTTTTTTCTTTTTATTTTCTTTCTTTTTAAAAAAGATTATTATTGTTGTTGTTGTTGTTGTTGTTATTATTATTATTATTATTATTATTATTTTACATATATATATTTTTGTTTTGTTTTGTTTTTCTAGACAAGGTTTATGTTATCTTGGCCATCCTGAACTCACTTTGTAAACCAGGCTGGCCTCGAACTCACAGCAATCTGCCTGCCTCTGTCTCCTGAGTGGATTTCTTTATTTATTATTATGTATACAGTGCTCTGCCTGCATGTACACTCGCAGGCCAGAAGAGAGCATCAGATGACATTATAGATGGTTGTGAGCCACCATGTGGTTGCTGGGAACTGAACTCAGGACCTCTGGAAGAGCAGCCAGTGCTCTTAACCTCTGAGCCACCTCTCCAGCCCTTGAGCTAGTTTTTTGAGTGACTCTCAATTTATGTTAATAGCCAAAAGGCATAAGTATGCATGGAGGGTAGGGGGGGGCATTTGTTCATTAATGTACTTATTACAGTTGACAAATATTTACCGAGTAGCTGTGATGGACAAGTCAGGGTGCCATCATGGGAGTCCCCAGAGGTCAACTAGGTGATCTTTGCTAGCAGAGTCAGCAGTGTGGCCTGGCACGTGCAAGATTCTGGATTTGATCCCCAGCATCAGAGAGGAAAGAAAGATCAGTCATTATGGCATTACCTAGCTGAAGGTTAGCAGGCCCGCGAGGTTTATCAGCATTAACTGAGGTGTGTGGGAGGCCTGAGGATCAAGGGACACTTCAGGTGCCTTCGGAACTCGGGACGAGAAGATGGAGGTGGGGCTGGGCACGCAGTCTTCCAAGGAAGAGCAGAAGGCAGGCAGAGAGAGTCTGGAGTGGGGGTGGGGGGTCGCGTGCATTGCGCCTTGCGTGTTTCATCTCCAAGCCTGAGACCCTCACTTCTGCCCTTGCTCTGCAGATCAATGAGCTGAGCAATGTCCCTGTCCCTGTCATGCTGATGCCGGATGACTTCAAAGCCTACAGCAAGATCAAGGTGGACAATCATCTCTTCAATAAGTAAGTGGTCGGCTGCGGGACGAGGGTCTTGTGGGCAAATCCTTTACTTCCTTAAAACACCTGACAAGCTGGGCGTGGTGGCGCATGCCTTTAGTCCCAGCACTCGGGAGGCAGAGGCAGGCAGATCCCTGTGAGTTTGAGGCCAGCCTGGTCTACAAAGCGAGTCCAGGACAGCCAAGTCTACATAGAGAAACTCTGTCTTGAAAAGCAAAAAAAAAAAAAAAAAAAAAAACCAAACCAAACAAACAAAAAAACCCACCTGACACTGTGACAGCAAGTACACTTGTTAGCAGAGTTGACAAACAGGCCTGAAAAATACGTTTTAAAAATGTGATTAACCCCCCCATGCATGTCATTGCCTTTCTGGATCAGCCTACTTCCAGTGTCCCTTGGGGCGAGTGACTGGGCCCCCAGTGATTCACCCAGGGCCTGCACCAGGGAGCTGAGGTAGCTGGTATGCTGCAGCCTGGGCCCTATCTTCATCTGTACCGCTGAGTGCTGAGCTTGTTCCTGGCCTAGATGTAGCAAGTCCTTGGTTCTCCCACCTGAGTGTAAACCGAAGGCTGAGCTCGGTGCACAAGGTCACTACCCAAAGGCACACTTCTCACTTCCGACTTTGTGGTTTTGGGACTTCAGACCAACGTCTAAAAGTTGACATTTCTGGAGAGCTTCCAATGCTCATCTCTTGCCTAGCACTGTGAAGGACCTACTCTAAAGCATTGTTTGCTTGTTTTTTGAAACAGGATTTGTCTATGTAGTGCTGACTGGCATGGGACTCACTGTGTAGACCAGGCTAGCCTTGAGCTTTGGTGAACTCCTACCTCTGACCCCTCAGTGCTAGGATTATTCAGAGTGGCCTGAATCCTGAGGTGTGGGCAAGGTTGGCCTCAAACGTTTGGGAATCCTCCTGCCTCAACCTCTGGGATGCTAGTATTTCAGATGCGACACACTCCCACCTGCCTGCCAAGCCCTTACTTGGTATTGCTGCCGTGGCTGCTTTGAGACAGCATCTTACGTGGCCTTGAACTTTTGACAGTCCACTTGCCTCCGTCTCAGGTGTTCACCCCGCTCCTGGCTCGCTCCTGAGCCTTTTGGCAGCCTGAGTTTTACATTTCACCATGAGCCACTGTAGAAACCTTCTGGCACACCCCCATGCTCCGTTCCACATGTCCCTCCTGGGCCCTGTTACCCATTGTCCTTGGTTGCCACCACCTCACCAGCTGGGCAGTCACCCTAGTATTTTCAGGCTGTCCGTCCAGAGGAGAAGCTGGATTTCAGAACATCTCCTAGTGCCTTTTCTCTGCTATAGTAGGTAGGAACATCTTGTTCTAGAA